>NC_134366.1:39045710-39354148 GCF_035582795.1 Mycteria americana | reverse complement strand
AAGTCTTTTATGGCTTGCCATTAATTTTAAAGAAATAATGAAGGAAGTCTGTTCTTAAGAACACAACACTTGAATGGTAAATGGGAATTTTGCCTGCAAAATTGGCCTCATCTCGATTTTAAACAAGGAGAGGTAACAGCAGGTCTTAGGTTTTTGAGATGGGTTTTTAGGTTTTGCCCCATCCTTTGTAACCGCATCATTACAAATGGACTGGGCTTAGATTTTTTGGAAACATCATCAAAATCTATTTATTACTGGTCCTTACCCCATTCTGCAGTCTCAGGAGACCTCTCTGTGTACACACAGCACAGGCTCAGGCTGCTTGGGCTACAGTTGACACATAATTCCAACTTTTAAATAGAATTTACAGGGAAGTATTTCTTCATATAAGCCAGAAACATGACATTTCAGACTATACACTGTACCTTTCTTGTTCAGTCTTTCATCTTCTTTCCACAATGTCTAACTTCTAACTTCTTCATTCTGTTTCCCTTCCAGCTCTTTCAATGAAAAGTTGTTTCTTATGTTCATCCTCTCTTCTCTGCTGGACAATCTCACCCAATACTACACTGTGTGTCTCCTCTTATTGCCTTCCTGTGCTGTCTCCTCTTATTGCCTTACTGTGCTCTCACTTTCACCCTTTGGCCCTCTGGTGCCCTTCCAAACGGCAGAAGTCCCCCCGCGGGTGCTATCTCATTCAGTTTTAGTCTGTGTCTGAGCTGTCTTCACAGAGGGAGAAACTGAGACCAAAGTTAAGGAGTGTCAATACAGGGGCAAAACAAAATAATCCCTTAAGCAATACTGCAGAAACAAACTAAAAAATTGCCTTGAATTGAAACACATGTTTTTTATTGGCATTATACAGTGCTGTTTCTGAGACAATTTTGTTGTTTATGTGACTGGGTTTGAAGACTTTTCTATTTGCCTCCAAAGAAAATAATTTTTTTCAGACTTTCGCCTGAATACATGCACATTTGTACTCTCCTGTGGACTCCTGCTGAACCTGAGCCGTTTGCAGGGAAGAAAAGCTGACTCTGCTGTTATTTTTGTTTAAATACATACACATAATCTTCATGATGTCTGTAAAAAGTGCCTCCCCCAAACCCTTTGTCTCCCAGAAGCAGTGTTTATCTGCAGTGATTAACACAAGGGGAAATTTATCCCAGAGCCTCCTTTCTCCCAGCAGATCTTCTGACTTGTCTGTAGTCAGCTGCCTTTACTCCACTAGCCCAACTACAAATGGGATATGTCCATGCTATAGTGGCAAACAGGCACAATATCGTGGTAAATGCACGTTATTCAGCTGTATTTGCTCACTTAAAGCAGCACAGAGGCCCTCTCATGAATTTCCAGCGTAGAACAAAACGCGTGGAGCATCCCCAAACTGCACGCTACCACTCTCGGGCATGAGGTGGACCTCCCCACCAGCTGGGACCCCACTGAAGTTGGCAGGTAAAGCACATCCCAAAGAGCCTGCTGGATCCTAACTGCAACGAGATGCAAGAGGACTTTGCGATCCAGTTAGGCTGACGCCCACATAGTTACAGAAATACCTCTATGTTTTTCTAAATGGGGTTTCAGAGATTTATTCTCTTTCCTGAATTACAGTATGTCTACACTGGCTTATGCAAAGTTGTTCCGCCAGACAGACGCCAGCTCCAAACCTAAATCCATGTGACTGCGTTGTGTGCCTAGGATGAACCCAGCTTAACAAATCAGTCTGGATACTAAATCTTTTTTTGTTCATTTGCCTTGAGTGCCTTGAAATTTGGTAGAGAGGCTGAATGAGAAAGCACGGATGCTCAGAAGGGCATAACCTGGTGCCCTCATGCTCCAAACTCCAACGATCCTTTTTAATTTCTGTATTAGCTTGGAAAGGATGAAGGAAGAGCTGTCCTTGCTCTGAATTTGTGCCTTGAGTTTATTTCTTCCTTTTATTCCTTCTTTCTTCCAGTAGGTAAGATCTTTGGTGTAAGATCTACGAAAATCTCATCAGCTTCACTAAAAATGTGCCCTTCATTTTTAAGATTCTTCATGGCTAAAGGAAAAGAGCTAAAGAGTATCTGTGTGTTCATGAAGAATTGGCTATGACAAGATTATGAGGGACAGTGTGACACGTAACCTTTGTCCCTATGAACTGAGATAAATGATACAATACACATCAGTATTCACTTAAAAATGGGGAAGACAACTCTTCGAATGTCTGCAAAATAGCATTTTCCTTCAGATAAATCCCATATCATCATAGCCTGAGAGCTGTCAAAAGCCATTAAGAATTTTGCCCCAAGACCCATAAAGCCATTATTTCTCTTTTAAATAATTTCGTAACCCTTTTATGTTATGAATATGGAATATATTAAAGATATTGGACTTGAATTTGGCTGTCTTTTAAATCTAAATATTCTATTTTAAGCATTCTATCCACATTTTTTGTTCAATAGGTAGACATATTCTAATCTATTCCTTTGGAAAACTAACTGTATTTGGTTAGTGAACATATTTGTTCATTAAGTAAATGTAACACTTTTGACTGGCCTTTCTGGACAATTTTTTTTTTTTTAAGTGTTTCTTCCCTAAGTTTTTTATTGCCTTTACTAGGATAAAACAATAATTTTCTGCTGTCAAGCCTTTGAATACATATATATTTTAATAATGTGATTTTCCAGTTAAACTATGACTCTTTTGAAACAGAAAGGGACAGACACTGTACAACAGCTAGATTGTGCAAACGCAAAGTTAACTGGGCACATGTCCAATTATAAATCAAAGCCAAAACAAGGGGAATTTTGAAGAGGAAAGAATGCATGGGTCAAAGTGGAAAAAAGTCTCAGTCATGAGAAAATATTTTCTAGTTAAACTAAAATAGTTTTCATATTAAAATGATAATGAGGGCAAAACTCAGAAAGAATGAAAGCTGGTTTAATCAAGCAAGAAAACACAGAGTATTTCCCCTATTTCCTTCAGTGCTGATCAGTGAGATAAACATTGACTTTTCTGTAGACTGGGTCAAGGAGGGGGAATGAGAAAAGGGATGCTATTATTTGCTTTGCTCACTAATATTAAATTATTGATTTACCAACTACAGCAGAAGCACTGCAGAGGAGAGCATGGCAGGATATGTAGAAAAATAAGAAGTGAAGCTTTTTGCTAAACCAGGAAATCAGTGAAATCATTTTAATCAGTGCTGCTCCTTTTTTTGACAGGCCCAAGATGAATATCAGAAAATTCTCTTTCTGCTAATGAGTTGAACAATTCTGACAGTGACCCAGATCAGCATCCTCAAGGAGCATTAAGTAAACTGAGGTTTCAAAGCTGAGATGCATTCCTTTCTTGTCTTGTTACTGCCTCTTATTCTCTCCGTATCCATCCTGATAAGCATCAAACCACAATTTGACAGCATTAGGTACGGTAACTGGCTGGCATACTCTGAAACCAGCACAGTCCTTTTGGCAAAACATTTTAGTACAAGCTGCCTGGAAGGTCCGTTTCCAAAGCTGAGTCACTTCCCTGCTGCAGCATGCCAGACACAGCACTTGGGGGAAAAAACCCCTAAGAATCTGATTTTGTATGTATAAGACAGCAAAAAGATGATCCATTTAAACATCGTTGTGTTTGTCCAGCTATTTGGTTTAGTTAGACAAGTAAACACAAGCTCAGATCTTATAGCTCAGTGGGACTCTGAGAGCATTTCCTTAGCATATGGTGGTGGAACAAAAGCTAGGAGACAATACCACCGCTGTGCTCTGCTTTATTGTTAGGGAGCACCCGAGCTCCCTCAACTTCTTCTGAAAACAGAAATGGTCCAAAATGTTTGCTGGTAAAATGCTACTGGCTTCTGGTAATAGCTAGATTTTGAAAAGGGGCCTTTTTCGCATTTAAAAATGGATACACTTTAAGATAAAGACAATCAATATGAGGTACTTTGTTTCTGAACAAAAAAGAAAACTGAATCTGGGCAAAAAGAGCTAAAATGCCAGTCAAGTAGCGTAGTGAGTAGCAAAACCGTTATTTGGACTAAGTGCCTATGTAAAAGCATATTAAGAATGCAGTGAAGGGAACTTAAAGCAGAAAGAAAAATGCTTTTTTCAACACTTTGCTCAGAGCTAGGTGCGTGAAATCACATCACAGCAAAAAATAAAATGTGAGGCATCTAAACAGAACTTTTTAGCCGAAAATAATAGGAAGTTGTGCTTACCTTAAAATTGTGTGCTTTTTCATAGTTGAAGTGGTTGTCGTTTTGAGTTAAGGCTGCCCTTCTGACCAAGGAGGTGATCTGTGAATAGGCAAAGAGTTTCAGAGGTTGCCACAAAAGTGCCCCCTTGACTCCCACCTTCACCCCCAGGGCCACAGCCAGGAGCTCTTGGCGCTTCCTTCCTCGCTTCGACTTGTGAACAACGGCACAGTTTTTCTCATTTTCCAGCCACAGATCCTCCGAGAACATAGCGCTGGGATCCCAAATCTTTTCCCTGTCTTCCTCGGCGCCCGGGAGCCTGACTGTAGTCAGTACAGTACAGTTTGTCCAACTGCTTCTGATGTTAGACAGCAGATTTGAAGCAGCTGCAGCCCATTCTGCCGAGACCTCTGGCATGTGACTTGAATGGGCCGTCTTGTGGGACGGAAGGAGCTTCTGCATCTGAATAAGTAACGGCCTGTGCCGTGCGATTTCTTAAGGCAGATGTGTGCCTCGAACAATAGCCCGAATTCATACACTGAGCAACCTTCCCCCCCACCTCCCCGAGCGGTGGTCTCCAGCTCGGTGCTGCCGAAATACGGGCTGGGGGGGGGGGAACGGTGTTACAGCTTCACGCCCAGACGCATTTCCAGGGACAGATCAACTCCACAGCATGTTAAAAATGAACAAACAAACAAAAAGCCCCAGGAAAGCCCACACAACTGAATCCGATGCTGCATCCAATTACACTCTGACTCGGAGACTTATCAGCCAGCAGTCTGCATGCCAGCAGATTAAGACCTTAAAACCATGATGATTGTTTAATCTTACAGGGCTAAAAATCTTTTTTTTTTTTTCTTATCCTGTACAAAGGGAAAAATTCAGCAGCAGTCCAAGCATTAATAGCACTATTATGCCATGTTTTAAACCAGAGCATTTTGCCAGCGTGCACTCGGTAGCACGGAGCTAGCTCACTGTCAGGGAAGTTGAAAGCCCGGCTGGGAGGATGCAGGTGGGCAGCCCCCGGGCCCCGTGCAGCACTCGAGTGAGGGCAGGGGAGCTTCACGCAGGTGTAGGAAGCCCACGTGCACAGCCCTGTTCGCAGAATAGGGTCTGCAAGGCAGCGAGAGCTGTCGTCCTTCACTCTGGTTACATACATCTATAGGCTTGGGGGAGGGAAGTGATTTCTACTTAAAGCCCAGGTACAGAAGGGATCTGGAGCCTGACCAGTCTGTGCTACAGCTTGCAGTGTCACTTTGGGCACCTGATTCACTTCTTTACGGGCGGGTATTTCCCCGTCCCAGGACACAGAAGATGTGTGACCCTGAGCATCCCCTGGGAAGCATGTTCAGTGCCCCCTCCCCACCAGCTTCCCTCCCTCCAGCTCCCCTCTCCTGCTCCCTTAGTGAGTATGCCCATTCTCCACCCAAAAGAGAAGGATAGGAGTTACCTGCTCAGCAGGGCACTGTGAGATTTAATTCTCTAAGGTGTGTCTAATGCTCGAGATGCTACGACAGAGCAAACTGGGGGGTTACCAGCGCCACTGGGTAAACTGCCTCTTTGAACTAGAGACACTAAAGACCACAACAGCCTTTTACAGTCTGCCCCTCTTCAACTTACCCAAGAAAATATCTGAAATTAAAGTATTTAATTTGCTTATGTTAACTTGTGAAGTTGAACTTGTCTTTATTTTTTCAGTCTGCTTTTACCTCAGGCTGAAAAGTCAGAAGGTTCATCTAATTCACTTACTAAAACCTCCACCATATAGACTGCCTGCTCTTAGTAAAAGTGATGCTCTGATTTGAAAGCCCGTGGGGACAGATGGTCAGCCATCAGTAACATCAGGCCGTGCAATTTCAGATAGTGCCCTACTTAGGGTTTTCAAGAAGTTGTGCAACCTGCAAAATCAGCTTCTCGGTTATAAAACGATGCACTTACTTCTATGTATAGCATACTTAATTCCTTTCTTTTTCAGGTAACTCACAGCACCTCTGTTTACGTGCTCCCATACTCCAAAGCTTCTGCTCCCCAGCAGGGAGGACTTCCACACAACCCCGTTGCTCCCTGACCAGTTGCTGCCCTCCCGGCCTTTCCCCAGGGCTCGGCAGTTATCTGACCACCGGTGACAACTGGCTGTGATGTATGTATGAACATTGCTCTGCCTGGAGGAAACCCCTGCTGCTCTTCCATATGTCCTCCCACTAGTGAGTCCTGATTTCTGCTAGCTCAGGACCTTTATCCGCCTTCCAGCAGATAAAGACAGACTATAGCTCCCCAGCTCTCAATGTATTTCAAGAGATGAGGCACACTGGTTTTAGGGACATCTCTGACCACATCAGCTGCAATGGCTTCAGACTGGGCCATCACGAAGGAAACTTTGGAGCAGCTTGAAGTTCTTACCATGCTCCAGTTTCTTTCCTCAGTACCATTTTAAATATTTACATTTATTTGGAACAAAACCCCCAAACTAGCTCTGAGTTGTTAGACACCTCTGAAGCTACAGCATCTAAATCCCCATGTATACATAAGCTACTTTCTCTCTGACTTCCAGCATAACAGATCCAAAGGCAGAGGGAGGTCGGTTTCCTAATAATGCTCTAATATTTGTATTTATGTCACTAGGCTGATAAAAATCCCATTATATAACCAATATTTTTTATATAACTTGGCAGATTTGATACTCAAGCTACAGGCTTATGATGATACAGCTTGGAATTTCTATTTATTAAACTATTTTTGGAATATCAGAGTGTCATCCTGGGATCAGACATACAGTACTATATTTAATGGAAACTCTGAGTGTTCGCACAGAAGCATCAAACTTAACAGACTTGGAGGAGGACAACTCAGCCAAACGAGTTCATATGACTCAGGCAGATCAGTATTTACTGTTTATCATATATGAAATGTTATTCATCCCCTAGGTTGCTTTTTGTGCCTTGCTTGGGCCCTGTTTAGACAGTTGTTTAATGGGATCCCTTGCAAACACAGGATGCGTACAGAAGGCCAACAGCGAGTGCGTTCTCTTAAGAAGCTTAATCATGCAAAGCCCTACCAGGTTTGGTGTTTAAAATGGTGTTGTAAAACTCAGATGAGCTGGACCACATATACAACCCCTTCCCTCTCTAAATATAATGCAAACAGCAGCAACGACAAATTCTCAGCAGCAACCAGTTCCAATGTACTGATACTACAGGCGAAGCCCAGTGCTGTCTTTTATCCATTTTCTTAATACAAAATTTACTGCACATGGTGTCAACTCACTTAAAGAGCATCTCTTGATAAAGTTAGCAAGTTAGCCTGCAGCTAAGGAGGAGAACGCCAGCAGCTAAAAATATTATTGCTGGTTGCCACTGAACGTGTAAGCTAGTGAAGGCTGAAAGGCAAATACGGGTTGTCTGCGTTTTCAGACCAAGGGATTTCTGCATAACATATGATTTTAGTTTACTAGTCTCTCTGTAAAACACATGTACTGTAGAGCAAATTGGGCATTTACAGCAAAAAAAAAGTCACTGAACCAGAATAATAAAATTAGAAAGGGGGGGAAGAGGGCGGACTCAGCTGTTGCGCCATTTCCAGCATGCCTTCGCAGAACGAGTTGAACCACGCCATTGTCTCTCCCCTCAAACACTGGCATCTTGTTTGCCAACAAAGGCCTCGGGGGTAGGAAAGAACACATTTTAGAATGAAAAGCTTTCAATTTTGTACATGTGGCATGATTTCTGTTGTAGCCATGTGGGCAGCGCTCAGGACTTGCTGGAAGCAAGTGGCGGGGGAACTTCTCATGCCGCCCGGAACCTCCATGCCAGCTCCAGCGTGGCGGGAAGAGATGCTGTGGGAGCGATGGCTCCTCTTCCCCGGCCACTGCTGTGCCCACGCAGGCTGGCAGGGATGGGGTATCTAGCGGCAGGTCCTTGGCTTGCTGCTCTACCTGCCAAACGGCACAACCATGGCGGGCAGAGGAGCGGCACAGGCATGTCTCCTTGAACGACACCACAAGCGAAAGGGAGATTGCTCCGTGATGAGGAATTGTGACAAATCCATGACTGATCGCTAACTAAATACACTTAACACCGCACACAGACACAGTCACAGGTCAAAGAGAGGCCTGTTCCCTCGCAGGCATGGCATACTCGATAATCTGCCAGACAGATTATGTTTGCTCAATTGCAAACACGCCGTGGAGATGACACAGGGTGCAGGAATCTCGTCGCTATTGGGCTTTTCTCCCACAGAGCCTTCCCATGATGCGCTCAGGAGACAACACCAAAGAAGCTGGCCCTTAGCAAAACACAGGGCAGGGAGGGGAAACGGTGGCGGAGGCTAGCCAGCCAAAGGCCTTTGCCATACCACAATGCCACCAGCCCGTGCCACGGCACCGGCAGCTGCCATTAAAAGGCTTCTGTGCTGCTGAAACAGTGGGAGGAAACAAGTTCCAAGCAGAAAACATACTGAACATGAAGCAGAGCACAACGCCTGCCGAGTGGTGCTTGCCAACCCAATCTTGCAAAACCCACTGTCCTAAGAAACCCTCTCTCTGGCGGGAAGGCTCTGGACGTCGATGAGGTGAACAGAGACTGCAGAGGTGAGCAGGGCCGGGACGCTCCACAACACAAAGCTCGGCGTTAGGAAAGGAGTCAGACTGCACAGAAACCATGCTGCTGCTGTTCTCTGGTTTATTTGTGAGGGCAACACAATCTACCTGCTCCCGGGGAATCAAAAATACACAAAAATAATTAGCATTCATTGGCTGCCATCCTCCTCTGTTCAACAGAGCTCCAGCTGCAATTGCTGAGAGCTTCCCCCGCGCGCAGGCCCGTCTGGACTCCTCAAGGGTGCCATCTTGCCCGCTGAAAATCCAACAGTCTCTCGTTTCCAGCACAAAAACTCACCTTTCAGGTGAGCTGGAGCTCAGTACACTGATCATCGTCATTAAAAAAAAAAAGCACCGCAGGTTTTTTTTTTTAAAGGATTAAGATGTATCTACAGTTTTGCTTTTTACTCCTCAGAGTTTCAACTTTTTTTTAATAACAACCAGTCCCTCTACAAATCATGAGTCTGAGGAGCTGTCAACAAGATGCTGGAAGTGTTTATGGCAGCAGATTATCTACACTGGGCTCCTATTCTGGAGAGCCTGGGTGCACTTCCATCACCACTAATCCCACCTATCTTTTGAGGATAACCCACTTCAGAGCAAAAGGAACTGCTCATTTCGGAGGACTCCTGCAGTAAATGCTCTGAAGTTAAAATTATTAAAATTTTAATCTTTACAACTCTCCTAAACTAATGCAATTGATTATCAGCATCGCAGTGACCAGTTGTCATTTATAATGTGCTTCTTTCTGACAGGGTATTCGATCCGCCCTCCCCCCCCCCCCCCCCCCCCCCGCAGATAAAAGATATAATTTACCTACAGCAAATGGAAATATAATCTCCCTTAAACTTCAGATCCCCTTTCTAAATCCTTCTCAAACAGATTTTTCTGTACACATCATGATTATTTTTCTCAAAACAATGTAGTGAACCAAACAATACAACAGCCAAAGGTGAAATGCTGTAGAATCAGGAAGGCACTAGCGAGACTATTATTAAAAATAATAGTTGCTGTAAGCCTCTTATAGAGTATTAATATAATAAACTATTGTCTATTTTGGAACAACAACTGGAGGTTACATCAAGTGGTATGCAATTACATAGTCACCTCCAATTAAAAAAATAATGGGCGGACTAAAACCTTTTATGTTGTCAGGCAATTGTATCACTTAATGCGTTAAGCTGTGTATTTCACGTCCGCCATTGTATTTAATATGTCTGAAATAGTATTTTGACTTCTTATTTTTGTAAACTGTAGTAAATATGCATCATCCAGAAATAAAGAAAGGATCTAGGTATAGGATGAACTAATTCAGTGATTCCCCCGAATAACCCTGTAGAGATTAACATGGTAACAGCAGGTCTAGCCTACTTACTGCCTCGACTTCCTTTCCTCCCACTCTCTCCTTTATCCTTCCCGATCTATCTCCATACTTGTCAAGGTTATTAATGACATTTTCCTGGCCAAGTCCATGAGCCTCTCCTCTGTGCTTAATGTTCATGACCCAAACGGTAGCAGAGGGATGGAAGAGGAGGAGCGTGAGGGCTAAGCAGGGCAGCTGAGAGCAGGACCGGACACCGCTGCCATTGCTGCCGCCACGGAGGAAGAGGAGCACCAGGGCCCCTGCGGTGGGGCTGGCAGGAGCCACTTCATCTGCAAATAGGGCTTTCTGAGGGAAACTGTACTGAATTTATTTCTGAATTAGTTCTTGTTCTCTGTGTGGATACAACACACGTGATTGACTGAATTTGACTGACTGCAATGTAAGTAAGTGAATGAGTACTGTTATCACACCTATAAATTAAAGCATATCTATGATAACATCTGGTCTGTAGTCAAACCAAAATTCAAACATAATATTTATCCCGATATTTGTAAAAATTCTGTCAATGATGTTGTTTCTGTTGACAACAAAACAGAGTATTTTTCTAACAAATAGACATTTAAGGATAGAATGGATGGATGGATGGATGGATGGATGGATGGATGGCAGATGTCTAATCTAGAACCATAATCTGGTCTCTCTTAACAATCAAAGGAGAAAAACAGAAACTTCCAGACAGTAATTCATCCTCTTCTATGACAGACCAAGTTTAAAATGGGTCTTTGCAGCTCATTTATGGATCATATAAGGAAATTAGATAACTCAGGTAGAAACAGATAGCTTACTTTAAGATATTCAAAATTAGGTAAGATTAATCTCTCTCTCAACTCTTTTCTATTTCTATTTTTCTATTATCTATTCAATTTTAGAATAAATTAAATACGGAATAATTTATTCTATCAGCCTCAACCTTATCTGTAAGTAATTATAGAATAATAACTGTACTTTGTTTTGGTTATCAATACTTCCCATACTTTAGACCTGGCTAAGACTGGAAACATGGAATATCCAGTTTACTGTATCATTTGTTACACAGTTGCATGTACCTTTATAGGTTTATCTGGGCTCACTGGATGAACTTTTTCAAGAAGTATAACTATAGAGGAATCAGTCTGTAATTAATACAAATTTCTGATGCTGACTATGTAGGTATTCAGTATTTTGACATTTCACCCACAGAGGAAATAGCCTAGCAACGTAATGAACTTAATATGATATACAATGGCTTCTCTGAATTAAGGAAGTGACTCATGCTTTCTGCAAGATATGGGACTATTAGTCAAGAGACAGAGATTTAAAAAAATATCCTAAACATTACAGTTTTTATCCGCACCCCCAGTGGATGCTCGCTCAGCACCACGTAAGCTCTACATGTCTATGACCCGTTCATCTTTTTACGTTTTCTCTATGAAGCTCTTGCTTTCCAAAGAAACAGCACTTTGTTTAGGGAAGTCAGCTTGCCATTGATTAAAACCGTCATTGCCCTGCAAGGAGGCTGCAGAGCTTGAACTAGAGCCAAACCCGCTGAGCTATCACAATGAAGTAGAGAAGTTAATGTGCTTACTTCCCAGTCTGGGGAGAGCAAGAGGAAGGAAGGAATGTCCCCTCTGAGAAAGGTGATGCCTGTGAGCACGGCGCAGTGCCCTTGAAGGGATGGGAAAGTGGCTAGAGGCACCGTAAGTGCGGCAGTCCTGCCCTCGGGGCCCTTTTGGCTCGCTCGTCTGGGGTTGTCATTAACCATAACTGCTTGTGCATTGAAGGAGCTGGTTGGGTGCCATGCTCAATCACAGGGTTAAATCGAGGACCATGTTTTGTGAGACTGCATTAAGTCTGTTTAATGTCAGGACATCAAATGAATGAGCTTGATAATAAATCCCAGTGCTATACAGCTACTGTGTTGTACAGCTGGTGGGTGTAAGGCCTGGATGTTTGACCGTGTACCTCATCACACCCCCAAACACATACATAGGACAGTACACAAACACCTACCTCCGCACTTTTGGGATAATTCTCATTTCTGTGTCTCAAACACTACTACACCCTAGAGGCAGGTGTTATCTCAAAGCAATACAGTAACTGGCTATCTGCTCCATACACAGCAAAACTTACCACAAAAAAAATAAATACAATACAAAAAATAAAATACAGAAAGTTCTTCTGTTTCTCACTTTGAGTTCTGATACTATATGCTAGTGGGAGTAGAACTGTCTCAGAGTGAGACCAACTCAGCCTTGCAGCATACGCTCTAGGCTGAATCTTATGGACCACAGTCAGAACTTCTGTTCATATAGAGAAGCAAAAATCTGCCCCTCCCGGGATTATGACAAAACGTGGAGGAAAACAGGCTTCAGGAAAGTTTCCCAGAAACCACAGAGTCAGACAGCAATGGCATTTATGTTCGGAGCCACTAACCGCTCGGCAGAGCCAGCTGATCTCTGGAGGGGCTGTAAAGCGATGCTGGGAGAGCTGCCAGAATGTAAAGTATGCTGTGGCAGTCTTGGGAACCAACAGCAGCGCTGCAAGTTTTGCCCGAGCTCAAGACAGCTTAAAACAAGACACTTTAATGTGGGTTAAAGAACAGATTTATGTAAGTAAAAGAGAACAAATAATTTGTGAACCAGTGATTCATGAACCAGCGATCATCTTGTCTAAAAAACTGGCAATCTATAAAATTGTTCCTGGACAGTAACATTTCAGGAGTGGATTCTCAATGGTGTGGCGCTCTGTTCGTTTAGCGCTCACAGGGAGATGGGGATGATAAGCAATTTGCAGGGAGGATAGTGCCCATATCAGCATCCAGCAGCAATCACAATTTTTCTCTAGTTTTGGCAGCTTCTGGGTGGTGTGAAGGAACTCTAACGCTTCAGTCTCAAACTTATAAACAGCACGACCAAGTTACACTGCTGCTCAGCAGTCACGACACCTTCCAGTGACACAATACAAGGACCTAGAAATGTAGTCATGTGTTTTCCATCATTAGTAGTATTTCTGTCCCCTTTTACTGCAGCGTCTTGTGACTTCTGCCTGTAAAAACGCATAAACTAGGTAGACAATCTAAGGTGAAAGGAATTATTCCTGCCATTTAGGACACAAAGTAGGCAATTAGCAAATAAGAACACAACACATTTTCAGATTCAAAGAATACTTTTTAACAAGCCTGAGCCATTGCACTTTACAAAAAAAAAAAAAAAAAGGAGAAATGCTAGTTTTATAAAAATGCTGTGCTTTATGACTGTGAACTTCTATTTCAGTATCCTTTATGAATCGCATGGCAAAAAAAAAAAGAGGGCAATAGGGAACCATTTTCCACGTGCATAAGTAGAACTGTGGCATGGAGGGGATCACTGGTTTTGGTGCTGGGCCAGCCATGGCTGTCTTACGGCTTGTCTGAGCTCAGCTGTATATCCACGAATGCCTCCGTGTCCAAGGATGTGTTCCCCTCAGGTGTGAGCATATGGTGTTTACAGCTTACCCGTTTGTGAAATATGTGCTT
Organism: Mycteria americana; assembly: GCF_035582795.1. Taxonomy (NCBI): domain Eukaryota; kingdom Metazoa; phylum Chordata; class Aves; order Ciconiiformes; family Ciconiidae; genus Mycteria; species Mycteria americana. The sequence goes on along the minus strand of NC_134366.1, from coordinate 39,340,506 downwards.
CTTTCCCATCAAGCTTCAAGGAATGTCACCCTGTTCATGAGAGACAGGGTCAAATCCTGGACTGTCATCCCAAAAGAGATGGTAAGGCTGTATGACCCCTGCTGTATCTGACTAATGGCTCCGAAATGTGTGTTTGTTTAGAAACAGAGCAGGAATCCGTGCAGACAAAAGTGATGTGGGGTTAAAGAAAAGACAGGAGGCTCTGCACTCAGCTGTGATCACTTATTTATTTCATTATACACATGAACTTTACCCCATATATTACGTTCCCCCTTGGTATATAATAAAGGTTCCTATAGCTTAAACCTGTATCACCTTCTGTTCTCCTTATGGACGCAGCACAGAAAGAGAATAGTTGGGATAGGACTAGCACCACTTGTTGAAAAGTAGAAAGCTGCCTGCAGGAATGGGCAATTTCATCCTATAGAGTATGTACCTTCCTCAAGTTCCTTCCAGCTCACCCTGCAGAAAAAGCAGCTGAATGCGTAACCAACTTCCTCTTCTCCTGAATGCGGCTTCTGAGCAGCACTCGGCCCTCGCTCACCTTCCCTTTTCCCACAGAGAAGCAAGGGAACTACTGTGTGCTGCAGGCTGCACATGAAAAGCATGGTTCACTGCGCTTTTATAAGGGCATGTTATAGGATACGCAAACCACTTGAGATCACACACTTTGAACCTGTATAAAGTACCAGAATGTATGCAAGTTGTTTTATTTTCCCTTCGAAATAATTGTTTTGTGTCATGTTTGCTTTGCCCGCTGCTTGAAGCTGGTTTTGTTACTCCTTTACTCTGCAGGTTAAGTAGTGGTGTGGCTCCCCTTGAAAACACATATGCATTCCCATGGCCATTAGAGAAAAACTCAGACAAAGACTGACCCCACTTCTCTGCTAATGAATGAACACATAAAGGCCGCATAATCCTAGTTTCATTTTTCCGTACAGCGTGGCATCAGGTGTCATTTGACCCTGATATCCTTATAACTCCCTGCGACCTGCAGCCCGCTGCCCTCTGGTACGAAGCAGTGGCTTTTGTTCCTGATGGCACACCATGCACAGCTGCTTCCGCCATTGTTTGGAGGGGGACAGATGGCTGCCCTCAGCACAAAAAAGAGATTAAAAAAGAACTGGCGGAATGACATCACTACCCAGCCTGGGATTTAATTCACGGGACCCGTGGGGCTACCACCAGCATGAACTGAAAGTGCAGTTGACTCTGTCCACAGAAAGGAAGAAGTTTGTATTTTGCAGAACGAAAAACATTTCTTTTAAAATACGTAGTTGCCATCACTCTAATATTTATACTCTTTTACAGCTATTTAGCTAATCTGTATAGATACCATCCTACCATCAGCAGCACTTTTAAAGTACTCAAAAAGCAAGACTGACACTGTACCCTACCTCTATCTATGCCCATAGTTCAACTGCAGTAACTTGGTTTACAGCTTATTTATTTTGTTTCGCTTGTGATGAGGCATTCATAAGAAATGGCTGGGGAAACGCAAAACAGAATAAATGAGTTTCACCATCAGGACCAATCCTTCTAAGACGTTTTGTAGGTAAAGGATTTCATCCATATCTCATAGTCCCACTTAAGTCAATGGAACTAAATAGCACAAAACTTTAATTCTGGAAGTAGTTAGCTTTGTAGTCACTTTTTTGCCTTGAATTCAGCTCCAGATCTATGAAATTATGCTGAATTCCCCCCTTTCTGATCACTGGACACCAAAGAATGGCAGCCATTGCAGTACTCCAGGATGAACTCTCTGGGGAACTATGAATACCTTCAATGGACTGTGTATACAGCGACCTTGCCCAGCTGAAGCATTTTCTGCAGTTTACCTAGCTAGTATTTATCTGAATTTACATATTATCTTAAGTACATTACCTGATTACTGTTTGGAACAGGGGAATTTGGCCTCTGTATACATGTGGTACTTGGTGCCATCACGTTTTTCTGCAGAGCAGAAATTTTTGCTTTGCGACAGATGACATTCCTAGCCAAACCATACAAAAATCATAGAATGAAAGTTCTGAAATGGAAGTACTAGTAAGATCTTTCCAAAGTGTTAACCTCCATGAAAAAGGTTACCAGTATACATAAGGCACAGTATACAGTATACATAGTGTCACAGATATATATTATGTCAACAGCAGTCAGAGCAGGATTTCTGAATTCTGCTTGTTGCAACACTGTTGACCACACAGACAAGGCCAAAATAATTAATCTTTCTGTGCCTACGGTTTTCCAGCTGTAAAAGTGATATAATACAAGCCTGCCTATGATCCTGGGGCTTCTGTAGGAGGTAATTCATACTCATGAGCCTGTTAGGGTATACGGGGAATAGCATAACAGAAGTACAATTTTATAAGGAATACTAACAGTTTGGCAAAATTTGTAAAATGCAGCAAACTTTTTTTAAAAAATAAAACTCAGACAGGCACATGCTGATGTTCATTTTGATCCACTGTGTTTAGTGATTGTTACATTTAAGTGACGTTACTGCTTTTAGGAATGTCTCATTGAAGACACTCATCAATGTGGCCACGTAGCTACTACCACCTCTTACATTACCAGACACCCTCAAAGTTACTAGACATTGCCAAAAGGACCAGAAATGATTTTTCTAAACTGCTTTATTTCACCCTTCCTGTTAAACAACTGACAGGCACTAGACATGCAGGAATGCTGCCATGTGAAGACGAAACCGTTCCACAAAGAACAAAAAGCTCCTTCAAGGTGGGTTTTTTTCCCTGAAAGGAAGAAAGGAAGGTATTGAGCACCTTCTGTCTTCTGAGAGACAACTGGGAGTACGACACATGGGCGTTACCAAGGCCAAGAAAGCCCCCAGCATCTTCTGTCACTGAAGCAATTTCTTCTTTCCTTGAGTGACTGGGAACAGCAGAGATGCACTCCTTCACGCAGCCTGAGCTGGGGCTGGGACCCACCACCCAACAGTGCCCCACTGCAGCTGCTGCCCCAACCCCAGCGCCTGAACCAGGCTCGGACCTGAGGATGGTTTTAGTCCCAAATGCAGATAAGCATCCATGGGAGACGTCACTGTCTATTTGTAGTTTTGCCTGAAGAACTAAGCTGAACCTTTTTCTCCTTGCATCTAACCACACAGAGTAACGTTCAAATTATCCCATCAGGCACAGCTGTACAAACCAGCTCTATCTGGGAGACTTCTGGAGCAAACCCCTGGATTTGCACAGCTGCTGCCAGCGGATAGGAGCACAGAAAACCATGACGCTGATGAGACAAGAGATGTAACAGCTCCCATCAAACGTGCTCTGAGTTTTACTGTCTCAGCAATGCTGATGGCAGCACCAGCGTACACCGGAAGGGCTCGAACTGACAATGTGCTGCACATCATCCACTGCTGCCAATTCAGACCTGAAGCCATTCAGCGCACCACAGAGTTAGACCAGAGGTTATGATAAAAAAGAGGGAATCATTTGCTTCATAAAGTACCATCATTTTTTACTTTGCTAATCTGAAGAGTAGAACAGCACTTCAGTCTGTATGTTTGAACTTCAGGGGGGATTTTTCAGGGAAATATTTTTTGTTGCAGAATATGTAACTCATCAGACCAGGAACTTTGCACAGGGAAGTTCTGACTAAGACCCAGATTCCAGTTTTTTAAACTGTGGAAACATTTAAGTTTGAAATATTTTAAAAAGCAATTTTCTGTTTCCAGTTTGCAACACTTTGTTAAAAACAGTTAATAAAACATTAAAAATAGTTGGAACAGTTTCAGTAAATCTAACTCAAATCTTTTTCGGCCTTTTATCCTGCTTCCTCAGTGCTCAGTCATGAAAAGTTGAGCATTTTACTTTTCTCGCAATTCAGAACAAAGTAAAAACAAAAATGCAGAAATTTCCCATTACTATTATAACCCTCCGCTATGGTGCTTTGATAAAATGTTAGTTTCAAAGGCGATCCTCTACCGACAACTGCCGAGCAAAGTTGTATTCCCCTGTATGAGCTCAATACAGAGACACAGGGGCTTTGCATTCGTTTTCTTTCTGTTAATCGGTTGTTCCCCAGGGCTCTTTTAATCTGCAGTGACAGCCTCAGTCCCGCCGAGAATGCCTTTTCTGCTACTAAAACAAAAGGCACATCTCTAAATACTTTATAATTTCAAGCAGAAAAGAATCTTATTCTCTTGGTTGAAGAAAGCAGTAACAAAAGACTCATGTCTTAGCAGGCTGACGTGAATCACGGCCATCTTCTGCTTTCATTTTTGCTCTCTCGGGACTTCAACTGAAAGACAGAGTTAATCTAGCCAGCATGGGAAGAAGGAGCCAGGCCACAGCCATGCCCTTGCAAAGGCCGATCGACGAGAAGTGCCCCTGAAGGAATGCCTTAGAAAGACTCTCAGCTGTTTGTAAAGTATCGCACTTCAGCCCCAGTGGAGGGGACAGACATACTTAATATAGAAGGCATTAATGAAGGATTTACTCAGCCAGGAGCAGACAATGCAGCATTTTAAACCTCATTTTAAACCTACACAAACTAGTCAAAGACTTGCCAGACCACAACTACAATCAGACTTCACTGCATTGAAAGAAAACCATGGCTCCACGCATGTCTTTTTGGGTGGTACGTTTTCACACCGCACTAATTGCCTCCATTTATATGAAGTTAATTTCTAAATTAGACAAAACTTTAATTTTTTTTAATTGCAACATTAAGAATAACAGCTCTTCAGCTCTACATTTTGAAAAACAAGCCGAGCACTCTATTGCCCATTCAGACAAAGTAAGTTAATTTATCACTTAAATGCATTTTCACTTCATTCTAAAACCATCTAATTTGCTTTAAGAAGTTTAGCAAGTTGGTTTACTATTGCTGTAATACAGGGAGATTTCATTAAATGAACTGTCATCTTCTATCAGCATCATCATGATTACATCCTGCCCTTGTTTTATTTTAATTTATAGCAATTTTTTGCAACTTGCCAACATGGGTTCTTAGTAATTCAACAGAAGTACAAGACTGGAATGGAAAGCAAGCCAGTCGCTTCCATTTCCCCTGTGCTCCACATTTCATTCGCACCCCAGTTTCACAGCCTTCAGTGCTGCATGCTCGCAGGGCACCAGACCTGGAGACTTTCCTGATGTGTAGGATGAGGTCTTCCCAACTGGGGGCTTTTTGCTTTCTTACTAATCTTCTTCATTAACTTCAGCAGTGGCAAAACGTTGCGAAGACAAAGGTTATCTCCACGGGCAACAGTTCACAAATTGCCTCAAGCTTTATAGGTCAAACCTCAACATCCTAAATTTGTTTGCAAACTAACAGGCAAAATGTGCCTTACAATACATGTACCACTTGCTCCGCAATGCATGAGCCACTGAAGAGGCTGTTGCTCTAACACCGGTTTCTAGCTTGGTTTTTAGGAACAAGCAGCCAGTAGCAGCAATGGGACAGATAGTGGTGGCAATGAATGTGTCTAAAGGAAACCACTGCAATCCCCAGGTAGATGCAGGTTAAAAAAGCGCGCCCTTACTAGATACGACTGCCTATACATGCCAAAGAGCAGCGGGGGGTGTAGCAATACCCCCAGCTGCAGGCTCTAGTCACACACGCCAGGCAAACACCCAGACTTGAAGGAGCAGCTGTAATCCCCAATAGACTTGCTTCATCACATCACCCAGATTCAGCTCCACGTTATCCACAGCTTGACTGTGCTGTTGACTTCCACATCTCCCCCTCTATCCACGCGATGCAAATCAACCGGGTGTTGGCAAGATAAAGCTCTACGCCTCTGTACCGCCGCAGCTGCATGGAGTCTGCAGAGCAGAGGCAGAGGGGAACATCTGTCCCAGGGAACCTCTGGGACAAAGAACCAACACCTGGAAATGAACAAGTGGTGGCTCTCAACTAATAGCAAAGCCACTAAAAAGCAATTATAGCTGTTCCCCCAGATGTTTACACTGACACAGTCTGATCGATGGTGGTCTCAGCAGTGTGAAAAACATACATGTTTACTGATAAGGGGAGGAGTTAGGAACCATCCAGGTACCAGCTCTCTACACCCAGCCAGTAAGGGCCAGGTACCAGGTTTTGGCACATCGTGTGCAAAAGGAAAGGGACTGGGGGAGGCATCACCTCTTAAAAGCCGTAGCAGGTGTTTAGCACCAAAAGGGATCAGAAGGGCTTTGGAGATCAATCAGGGATAAGGAGATTAGCTCCTTGGTTTCACATGGACCAATGTCATGGGAAGTTTATGCTACAGGTGAAAAAGAATGGTTGAAATTGTGGCAGATTTTTCCCTCTCAGAAAAACATTGGCTGGGCAATCAGAAAGCTCTCCTGAGCAGCCAGAGCAATCTGTCTAAAGCACTCCTCCTCCAAAAGTGGAATGTCAAAGACAACTTACAACTGCAGTACTTTTATTTCTTATTTTTGAATGATAAAAAAGTTCCACTTGAAAGGAAGAAGAATTCAGTGAATCTTCAGCCGAGACTTTTCCATAGTTCGGCACCAGCTCTAAGCAGGGATCTCTGCCATCTCATAATGACAGACTTTTACCCTGTATATTTTTCACCTTCTGCTTCCTGCCCTTGTGTAATTGCCTGTCTCATGTTAGAAGTGGGCCATCCATCCTAGTGAACACATTTGTGCCACTATTTTCAATGCAGTTTTACGTACACTATCCATACTATCAATATTCCCGTCATTTCCTGCTCATATTCAGCTGAGATGACTCTGGTCCCATAACCGCATGAAGCATCAAATGAGAAAAATACTTACTGAGCTAAGTCTGTTGGTAAAGTTTCATTTTTATTCTCCAAGATGTCTGGAATCACTAATACACATTAACTCATTGCCTAGATATTTAAAAAAAAAAAAAAAAAAAAAAGAAATGTCCTCTGTGGTTAACTATATGGTAATTCATGTAGTGAATTGAATGATCAGACACTCTAGATTTACAGAATTACTTTGCTGTACGCTTTAGCAATTCTGCAGTTTACAGTGATTTATATTTGCAGAAACCCTTTAGGATTCAAGGGCTTTTTAAATGGCAGGGTCACAGCGTAAGAAGAATTTTCCTTTGTTTGGTAAATCTGTACAGTCTCACTATTTATTGTTAACAGGAAATGTCATCATATTTATCATCAGCAAATCTTCTAAAGTCTGCAAAGTATCAACTAGCTACACAGCTAATTTATAAAACTCATTACTATTTTAAATTGTTACTGTGTGCTAAACAACCCATAATGGAGTGCATTGACTTTGACACCTAATTTCCCTGTGTTCATACTTGTGTGCAACTCCAATTGACCGAACAGACTCTTTATTTTTCAGTAGTGTTTATTATTTGCATTGCAATAGTGCACAGGAGCTTGAGCCTTCGACCAGGTCATGCCAACAGCGACGCTGTACAAACAAGGAGTAAGAGACGGTTCCCTGCCCTGAAGAGCTTACAGTCTAGAAAGCTGCCCCACCTTCATAACAAGGACTTTTTTTCGCACAAGAAAAAATATGAAATGGAACATAACCACAACAGAAAAAGACATTAATTTTTAAGCTTGTGAAGAAGAATTTGCAAATATTGGAGTAAGTACCCAATAATAGATTACCAGAGTTTTTAAAAAGTGCGCTGTATATAATCCCCCAGGTAGTAAAGCTCCTGTCTCTCCTTTGGTTAAGTGCTGAATCAGTGATTAACACGCAAATGAAGAGGAGGAGGGAAGTAGAAACCCCCTTCCAATTCACAGGTTTTTCTCCTTGCTGTCCCTGTTTTGCCCAGAATAACCAGACCCCTTATTTCTTCAGAGAATAAATCGGCACAAGTTCAAGAGAGAAATGTGTACAACAAAGGCCAGACAATTTATTCAATGTTTATAAAACTCCAGAGCTCTCCTTGAATATTATCATGGGATGTAGATTATTTTACAGCCTGATACTCCATTTTGTAATTCCTAACAAACCCCAATCTGCCTGAGAACCGACCCTTGCTATTGCAAAAGTCTGCAGTCCACAACACATACACAACTAAAATATTGTTAGAACATCTACTCAAAAATTACAAGTATTCTAGTTCAAAATGAGCCTCTCTTAGACTTTCCATTAAAATACATCTTTAAAATAACTTCCTAAGTTTATAAATAGACTGGAAACTAAAACGTTTAGGAGCCAAGAAATACTGAAGTTAAGAACTATCTGAAGAATTCCAGCACTGCCTTTCTGGGCACAACACGAATCTACCTACTTACAGACAAGACATTTTGTCTAATTTTGTGTGTGTATGTATATATATATACACATACATACATATGTGTGTATGTATATATATACACATACATACATATGTATATATTCATAGAGTCTGTCATTCCATGGATATAATAGGAAAGAGGTAAATATTAAGATAAAGGTGTTGTGGATTAACACGATGATTTATCAAAGAATATGAGTGGACTAGACTTGGCTGAAAAGCAAGGGGTTTGTTCTGTGTAAAATTTCTTGTCTTTTTTCCAAAATTTGAAACCCCAGGGAAAATGGTGGGCATTTGGTGAAAGGAGTTTTCTGGCAAAAATTACACTGTTTCAGGTCTGCTGTGTCTGGGGAAGATCTGCCAGCCAGACAGGGGACTGTGTTTTGGGTTCTCAGCTTAATGGCAGACTGCCTAAGGCTCGGGGATCATTAACTTCCAACATAATTAGCCAATCTATCAGGCAGATTACACCAAGGCTGAGGACACCCAAAGAAATCCAAGGAAGTGCTGAGGTGCGAGTGCTGAGGATGGAGGTGTGATGTGTGAATACATATGGTCACTTGGACTCCGTAAAATATTTTTTTCTTTTTAATGAAACATTTCAGGCTCAAACGTACATTTTCTGAAAAATAAAAAAGAAAAAAACCTAGGTGTTGCTGGAAACCTTCCAAATATCTCTAACCTGGACTCCTGCCGAAGGAGATAGACTGTGCTTACTGGAAGAACCAGGACTAATTTAATGAGCAGTGGGTCTACTTTTTCAGCAATGAAGATAAAAATAAATATTGAGCAGCTGCCTACTTCACTATGCAGCAGCCACAGGCTTTAATCCATTTGATAGACCATAAATCTGCATGGAAACCAAAGAACAGTGGGAGTATTTCATATTTATGAATCTATTATACTCACGTAATATAACATTACACTATTTGTCTTTAGTACATCTGCATATGTATATATCTTTTGATATGCTATGCACATACTATATATATGCATATAATATGCATATCAGGGTAGAAGCATCTCTATATCTACATTTAATTAGTTGGCCATATTTGAAAAATGTTTACAGGCAAAAGAAAGAGTCAGCATGTCAAGTGGAGCCATGCGCAGTAAACACCACCCTCACGTACCCAAAGTCTGTCTCTAAACCAGACGTAATTGTGCTAAATTGTGTACGGGTAAAATAGAACTATGAGGATGTTTCATCAGAAATATGCAAATATTTAGACTTTCGGAATCACAACTTCGGATATACAGTCCCACATAACTGCATTTTGTAGTAGTGGATATATAGGGAAAAAGTACAGCAGTTAGAAAGATTGGACACATTTTTTCATATGGATCTAAGTTCATAGCCAAATCAAAGTAGGAAAGCTTTTATTCTAAGCAAAAAGTGCTACCTGCCCTTCTTCCTGCATACCTTTCAAATGTTATTGTTGAAAAAAGATTGTGCTAGGAAGTATACTATTAAAATAGCTTCCTATCTCGAGCAGCTGTGTACATTTACTGTCAGCGAGTGTGTTCGGTAAATAAGAACCTGAGCTGTCTACCGAAGGAAGATAAATCATCTTTCCCTAAAACGATGCCAGCAATTAGCAGAATTTATTAGAGCTAGCATCCCTTCTCAGCCATCAGGGAAGAGTAGTGCCTTACATCATTTAAAATGCCAATAACAATGTGAATTTTTTTCTCTCATGGAGACTTTGCAAGAGACTTCCTTGCTTTACCACCTTCAGGGTGAAGGTACTTCCACACCATTTGTTTAGGATCAAACCTGGAGCACCCACCAGAGGCTCTGCACAACACAGGTTGTAGCCGCCAGCCTCCTTGGTGGGGATGGGATGCTCAGAGCACCCAGCATGTGTACCAAGCTCCCTGTGATTCACTTCTCCCCAGTGGTTCTCCATCAGCACTGGGAACTTCGCTTCTTCCATTTCCTTCTACAATGCAAATCTGGCAGGCCGCACAAACATCTACTTGGCTGAGTTTCTGAGATGGCTAGATTTTGGAGGGTGAACTGGAAGAAAAAGGGCCAGGCAAGATTGATCTGTGAACCTCTTTTTTTTTTTTTTTTTTTTTTTTCCCCCTTAAAATATCATTCCAGCTGCAGGTCATACTTAGATTCTGCTGTGGATCACCTACCATGTTTCTAGTTTTTGTAAAACAAGAGCTGTCATGGCCAGGCATGCAAGATAAATCATTACGAGTAATAGATAAATAAGTACAGCCCAGAGAGATTAATTTTACACTACTTCAGGCAAACCCCTATTGATTGCAAGTTTCTAGGAAAAGTAACCCGCTTCTTTATTTGTTTGTAAAGTGCCTAGTAGACATCGGTGCTTTTGCAGAAAATACATATTAATAAGAAGAGAAAATATTAATAGTAATCCTTAGGATATCTGTGAGATGAGCCGAAACTTGCTTCTGGGTGATGGAAAGCAAGTGACAACTGAGGGAGTGAGCATGGTCTAGGGAGAAAGCCTCCGACCCATTTTCTTAAAAAGCTGTCTGATTTATTTTGCTTTCTTTTTATTACAATATTGTGACTAAAAATTTTGCTTATAACAACCACAAGGCTGGCAGACCCCTGCCTTACCCTTAGTAGTAAGAAATGCTCTATTCAGACACATTATGCTCTTACAATCAAACACTCCCCATGTCATTTGTTTTATTTGTTTCTTCCCATGACTTTATGGAACAAACCAGTGGCTATTTTTCCATCACGCTGACTTGCACTCAGCGAACAGCTGATTACTCACTGTCATGCGTTTAAATCTTTGAAGTACAAAGAAAAGAAAAGAACATCCCTATTTACTTCTAAAGTGAAATCCCAGCACCCAGCAGAATTTTAAAACTGATTTTTCTAGGGCAATGCTTCTTTCATCCTCCCAACACTAAATATTAAAGAAGAGAGATCTGTCTTAATTCAAGCTGAGCTCTGACCCTTGAAGTCTTATGATGCTGTGTTTACATGAGCACAGCCTATTTTTCTCCAAGCCAGTTCACATCATGCACGTTCCTCTCAAACTCTCTTCTCAATCCTGAATGTTAACGTCCCTCCCTCACCCCCTGGCTTGCCAGGGAATTGAGAAGCTGTGCAGTCTGGATGCTGCACAACAATTTTCATCAAAAGGCTGGTATTATTCCCAATTCATTGACAAGAGGCTGACTCGTTATATTAATCTTTTCTCCTTTTTGGCACCTAATTGGAGTTGCAGCTTGCATTTTTTTAATAACATTTAATAGGGTATATTATTTTCTATATTCAGATAACAGATCCCATTAGTTTCACCTGCATTTACTCAATACTTCTGCAGAATCTAATTTGTGCACTCAGCAGCAGAAGTAGCCTCATTAGCCTCTGAACATGTTTGAGCTACTTGCCAACACGAAATGAGGGCTCTGGGCAGGGATGTAATCCAGCCCATTGTGCAACCTTCAACCAGTTTCGTCACCGCAGTAGACTTTTTTTTGCCTTTTCGTCACATGCCTTTCACATCCATAAATAGCAAGGCAAAGCTGCTCGCCCACAGCCACCCACTCACCCACAGCCATGACTTAACACTCATCAAGAACTGGAAATAGTAGAAACTGTAGTCGGCTATAGCTGTGGCATTCACGGGAAGGCAAAATCTGGAAATTCTTGGTTTTAAACCACTTGACTCTAACCCATGGACAACAGCATGCTTAACTACATAACCATGCTTCTTTGGCTGAGCGAAGTTTCTCCAGTACACTGAGCAAGGCAGGAGCCCTACAGGAAAGAAATGGGAACCTGTAACTAAAACCAGTACCGTCAAGTAAATGTACAGCTGGGGTTGTACTGGCAACCCTCCGTTTGGCATTCCCTAACTTCCAAATGCTTAACTTTGTGCCTTCAAAGCTCTTTTAATTTTGACTCTTTTCCCTAATTTCTTTGGACTCTTGCAGCAATGTGAACCCCTTTCCCAAGCTAAAAATGTGAACTGGGGAACCCCAGTGACCCCAGTGTGGTTAATCGCCCAGAGTGGACCAAAGGTTAAAAACCCAAGGACAGACACCTGTAGTATGAGCCAGCACAGCGACTGTCAGCAAGGAGCCGGTGATGACTTTGTGGATGGGTCAGTCATGGGAAGAGCATGAGACATCAATGGATTTTCACAGTTGTTTGCTGACAGCAGGGCAACGATGAGGCCTCAGACACAGAATTTTTAAGCCCTATAAGGGAGACGGTCGTGGGGTACAACATCACCCCATCAGGCATCAACCTGAGCCTGGCCTCTTCTACCTCGGGCTCCTTCAGGCTGTCTCCATTAAAGTGAGTCATTTGTTGGAGCTGACCCTCCTCCACAAGCAGTTGTCATTTTTCAACAGAAAAAATGCTGTGTAGAAAAATTCCCAGTGAACTCAATTAGCTAGAATCTTCTATGTGCTGTGAAAACCTTGTACTTCCCCTCAACCTCATCTGAGCATTTTTCTGCAGTCAGAGAAGAAAAACCAGCTTCACAGATGATGTGGAAACCTCCCAGCCAAATGGCTGAGGCTGAGCACAAGCATTTTTTGGGCCTTTTTCAAATGGAGAAAATCAGGCATTTATTCCTCTGCACAACCAAGACAGTAACTCACTGGGAACAGTCTCCTAAAGAAGTGAAGGAAACTCAATCTCTCTTGGAATCGGAGCAGTCAGAAAAAACAGAGAACATGTTTTAGAAGTTGCCAACTTGGAGATTTAAACCAAACCAAACTAGAGGAGACCGCCTGATGCATGTTTTTATGAGATAATTTTTTAGTATTGCTGAGCACACATAACTCCGAGCACAGTCAGGGAACTGGATGTTGCAAACGGGTTCAAAACAGAGTGTCCTGAATGATACGGTGCCTACTCAGGTACAAAGACATGACCCACTCTGGCGGCCCTTCTTGCCGTTGCAGTGAGGACACAGGGTGTGCTCCTCAGCCAGGGACTTAACTGCATTGCAGAAGGGTGATGCCCCTTGTCCACCGCCCAGAGCCCCAAATTTTGAAGGGTGGAGGTAAAAATGAGCAGTTTCTCAGGGATCTCTGCTAGAAGAAGACAAGGCAAGAGCTTCCCTCCATTTTATCCTGTGTAGGTAGAGATAAGAGCACTTTGCCACTTCCAAAGCTCCTATTCCCAGGTGCTAAAGACAGCAGCAATTGCTCTCCTCCCTTCAGTCCACCTTGCAAAGGGAGGAGAAGGCTGGGAGCCACATGTTACTCAAGAGCATGAAGAACAGCTACAGTGAAACCCCTTTTTTCTCCATCATATACAAAACCACCTGCCACTTTCTGGAGAGGCAGGAGTCATCCACCTCACAGTTTCAAATGAGCAGGTCTCAGACACTGTTGGTGAGACACTCAACTCACCCACAGCCACATCTTCTCCCAGCAGCCATCAAGTAGTGGAAATTGCAGTCAGCTACAGTGGTGGCATTCAGGGAAAGGCAAAATTTGGATTTTTTTTTTTTTTTTTAAAAGTCACATGAAGCCAATATGCAGGATATAATAAGTTTGCAAGATGCAAGGTACCTGGTTAGCTCTCTGTGAAATACCTAGAAGCAGTCTGCATGGCTCTGGTGCAAACCAGTGGAGCCCCTGCAGCAGGGTACTTTGCAGAAGAGGTATGTTTACAAACACGGGGCGCAGGGGAAGAAGAGGTGGATCTTATCATTACATTTACACTCATAGGGAGGTAAAAAAATATTCCTGGAAACTGTACCTATAGAGCTTAAAAAAATTATTATTAAAAATAAAAGGTAATATTGGTCTTAAATTAGCCTGGTTGCCTACAGAAACATGATTGTAGCGTGTGTCGATCTGTTGTGCCACTTGCCCTGACTACCTTTTGAACCAGCTGGCTAAGTCTAGCTGAAGTTGATGGAACAGATATCTGAGTTTCATGAAATTTGGTAGCTGGACCAAGGCGAGAGACGTAGCCTGCAGCCTGAGCTCCTGCGCTCTCTCCTGGCTGGCCTGGCAGCGGAGCATCAATGCCTGCTGCCTCCTTCGCAGGTACTGAGAAGGAAATATCGAGGGGAGAAGAAGGTAGGAGGAATGGGGGTGAGGGAAGTATGTGTGAAAGGTCTGGAGGGATGGCTGGGCTTACTGAAGTAGGATTAAAGCGTGCAGAAAGACAGAGCACAAATCCATAGGGAACCAGGCATCACTGATTCCAGTGTTCACAGAAAAAACCCCTATGTAACTGGCTCCAAGTGTTTTCTGTCAACCAGAAATATCTGGAATTGCAAAGATTTATTCTTTTATGTATTCATAGATTTTAGTGCTTAAAATTTCAAGGCATTGCATATCTTTGCTAGGGGACTCCCTTTAACCCCTTTGCTGCTGGTCCTTCTTGCATCTTCTGTGCTGCGGCAGAATGTGACTGTTTTCCTTTGCTGTGCCGATGCTCCATAGGTAGAAACCAGGGTATCTGTGTTGGGGTTTCTGAAGCATAAAGTGGGAAAAAGCCAAAAGAAAGACTTTTTCTTGTCCTGGGAAGGCAAGAGGGGAAATAATGAGGAAAAATAAAGGTGGCGTAGGGTGGTTTTCAGGATGCTAGCTTAAATAAAAGAAAAAAAATGATTGAAGGAAAACCACAGGGTGAGGGGGAGATATTCCAGTGCATCAGATTGGAGACAAGTCTGTTGGTTTCTCAAGTGACATTTTTACCGAGAAGATCCCTCTTTTTAAATTCTTAAAGAGTGTTGAGGCAAAATCCCTACTGGGGGATGCTTTTGAGAGATGATAATTTTATTTAGCAATTGAATTTGCAACCTTTGCTGCATTTTCTCACAGAAGACTAGGGCAAAAGTTGTCTTCAATGTAATTTTCTCCAGGATTTCTCAGAGCAACACCTGAGAACTTTGCAAGCAGAGTCCCAGCGTAGAACCCTGCCTGTGAGATCTGAAATATTGGGGCTCAACATGTTTGGTTGCTGCCAGTGAATGAGGAGGGCTGAGGAGAAACACAAAGCACCCTGTGTTTCCAGCCATGCCAATCTTTTCAGCTCCTAGGGAGCAGGTGCATTTATTGTTTGGGTTTTTTTTTTTTTTCATGGAGCAGCTCTGAATTGCCTTTTCCCCTCTGGATCCCTGCTGTCACCAGTTCCCCTCCTCTCCCTTCCACACTCCTCTTCCAAAAAAGCTACAAGTAGAAGAGCAGGGAGGCAGCCAGGCATACCTCCTCAGGAGCCTCAGCTTCAGGGAAGGAGACCCAATAACGTATTGGGGAAAACAGCCTTTCTTATACCCTCCCTGGGCATCCTTCTCTCCAGATTATCAGGAAAGCCCCCATTTCCACTTTGACACCTGAAAGAAGGTAGCAAGGGCTCACCCACGAGGACTGAGCAACCTTGTAGAGACCGTCTGTTCTCATGGTGCTCTGATTAATCCTGCTATGGCCAACACAGTGTGATGTCCATAGTTCCCTTTGCTAATACGGGAAAAGCCGAGATGGCAACACACCTAATGTAAAATATTAAAATACTCCCCAATGAGGGCTTTGCACAACCAGCCTGGATGACCTTGCTGGGGAAGCTAAAGGGCAATGATGACAGTGCCAACGCTTTTTTTTTCCTGAGTATCTGTGTACATGAATGCACGTTAAAAAAAGGGTTGTTTTTCTAGAAAAAAAGAGAAATGTTATGGACATAGAATTCCTTAAAAATTATTGTAAGAACAAAAAAATTTTATATATATATATTTACCATGACCATAAAAATAATGCTTCCAATTCTGCAATCCCTGTTTTTGGCAGGCTGAAGATCTTACACCAGCTTCAAGCTGATGCAAGCTGTTGGAGAACCAGATCCAATAGTTTCTTAATGCAGAACTTCTTTTGTTTCATGTAACTTTCGCATTCACATATTAGCAATATTCAATATTCATATAACAGTTATGTTACACATTTGAGGCCAAAAATAATTAGTTTTATTTCTTCATAACCTTGTTCCTTCAAATGATGGTAAGCACAGCATTTATTATCATTCTCAGATCTTTGCAAAGGGCTGTTCCTGAAAATGAATACTGTAGCTTAGTATTACATATTAGCTGGATCCAACCCTTTATTATATATTATGTATATATCTGTAAGATATGGCCATTTTGTTCTGAATTTGGAAGACTTCTTTCCACTTGTTGCTGTGCCTTCAATGTCACTTAAGATTGAAGACAGATAAGAAGGCAATTTCTGTAAATCCCTCAATAATTCACAACTTTGATCATTGATAGTTTGTTTAGAAATGTGTCTACATTGTTTAAATGAAAAGACAAGTCAATGGAACTAAGATCTGCCAATGAACAGATCTTTATTTCATATTTTTGATGTTTACATCTTCCCTCATTGCTTCTCTGGAAGTGATGTCACTTGTCAGAAGAAATTATTAATGCTCTGTTCCTTAGTGGCAGCAATAGGAAGCCACATTTCTTCCAATGTGCTTCTCTTTGCAACAGAATCTGGATAAACCTCAAGTCCCATTCTTGACAAAATTATTTGTCATTTCATCCCATGTGAGAGATTTATGTTGCAGAATAGGGACTGAGGCTGACCTCCTGCCCTTCAGGGTGGTATCCAAACGGTGGGAAAGATTTGCAAATGTCCAATAGGAAGAGGTATAATTAAGAGCTAGTGCTACACCCTCTTCCTTCTCTGGGATTAGGATAGACACCACAACACAGCTATGATTTTTATCAAGTTTGGTCATCTCATGGACAAGCAAAGGATGGGATAGTAGGACAGAGCTTGGTGTTGCCTCTTCCCAAGGTCCAGGCGCTTGAATTTCTTCTTCTAACTATCAGCAATGGCCTGTTGCTCGAGTTTCGCCTCTGCTGAAGGGTGGCAATGGCAGTAACTCAGCGTCTCTTACCCTGGGGCAAACTGGTGGTGACCAGTAGCGTTAATATATGGGGCTTTCTAAACAACTCTTGGTTGCATATTCCTGTTGCTCACCAGCTCAGAAGTGCAGACAGGCTAGTTACAAATCACTGCCTCTCCTATCCCTCTTGCCTCGTGGAAGAGGCTGAAGTGTAGATGGAGGTGACTGCAGTATTGGAAGACAATATTAAATTTTATTGCTGCTCCCTTTGAACAGAGCAGCAGAACATTTCCTGAAGTGACAGCACAGCACCTGCATTTTTAGAAAGGCAGCGACACAGATTTAAAATAAGAGACAAAATTGATTACTGAGGTGGGACGTATACTTTCTTATACAGACCACACAGCCAGATTCAGCAATACTTCCTTGTTTTGAAGTGTCTGCTTCAGAAGATGTGGAATCTAACCACATTAAGGTTTTTAATTTTTTTAGAGGCTTTATTTTGAAACCTCTCTCCTCAGTTTCTGGCTTGGACAGTCTCCTTTGCCAGAACAAGTTCCCTGGACGCCTTTATTACACCACCAAAAGTTCTCAAGCTTGATTTTTGAGAGGAAAAAGTAAAGCCCTGTAAAAGCAAAAAAATTAGACTGAATGGAAGGGCCCAAAGCTAAGGAAGGTAAAGCTTGAAGCACCATTACCAGAGATATACCCATGAGGGATTAGCAAAGTCATAGATGAGAAAGCTGCAAAGTGTTTAACTAGGAAAAGGACACGCTACTTAGTAAGTCTCTCCTAAGCACGCACTGTGAAGTCTTACTCAGAGTTGCAAAGCTGAGGTAGTGGGATCTGTTGAACCAAGGGATGAAACAAGAGCCAAAAGCTGCTACGTTCAAACCTGGGCTTTGCTCCTATCTCACTGTCCACAGTCAATTCACTTAATGGCTCACCAGGTGCCTGTGTTGCTATGTTTAGATGCAAATCATATGTTTACCCATCTGAGTGAAGATTTATTAAAGTTAAGGGAATTTGAAAATTCAGGCTTTGGAGACTACATCTGGTGAAATTTCTATCTTCTATCTAAGCACTATCTTCTCTGTATATGTTTCAATATTAGCTATATAGATGTATTAAAAATTCTGCAATTTTTAGATCCTATACTCTCAACTATCAAGACATCTTCTATAAAAGTGTGGCTAAGGCAAAATGTTTTGTCTTTGATATTATGCTACGGAAGAATGTTTGAGGAAAAAGGCTGATGATTGAGAAGAATAAATGAATTTTTTAATGCTTTTTATACCACTTCTGCTATTATTTCTGTCTCTTCTGGCGCTGTAGTTTCTTCACAGTAGCTGTCTCTTTGCATTTGCCACTGAGATCAATAAAGAGATGTTAATTAAAAGAAAAGCTGCCGGAGGTTGTACTTTTCTGTTTGGGATTTATCCCGGGCCCTGGCTGCAACACCTCACTGGCCTTAACTACAATGCCAAACCAGGCCTAGTCTTGTCTTGTCATGGACATATGCTCAGGTACAACCCTGACCTTCAGTGACAGTTCCACTAGCACAAATATGCCTCCTTAACATCCCCCCGCCAGACCCCCTCCTTGCGAAAGTGACTTCTGAGGGCAGTTAGGTATACAAAATACATTGTGCATCAATATTACTATTCCAAATAAACCATCATGAGAACATATTTACAAAACAACCCTAATAACCACAGCCACCCTACTGACCCAACATTCTCGAATGAGACAGATCTGCATTTCTGTCCTAAATTCACTGTTTGTGCATATTTGCCTTCCTATCTGTGAATCGAAGGAAGAAAGTATCCATGTGCAAAGTCATGTGCGCAACACACCGTGTGCGCAATGGAAGCTGAGGTAAGGACCGAGTGGAACCCAGGAGAAAGGACTTCACCAGCTGCTGAGATACAAACGTCAATTCAACTGGGTACAGCATTGAACCCTACAGTGGTGAACAGCAGAAGAATATCCAGTGATTTTTGGTTGATAAATGCCGAACACAACAACACAGCAGGTTTTCACTACACCAGGCAACATGACCACTGATGGACCAACTGCTCTGGGTAAAAATGGCGAGGCAGACAACCAGTTCAACAACATGGATTCAAGTTCCACAGAATATGTGCTGCTAATGGAAGGAAAACTGAGAAGGACAAAGAGCAATGACATGCTTTCTGGGAGCAAAAAAGGCATCCTCTGATGCTCTGTGTGACAACTACTTTCATTAGGTTCAGTGAAAGCAAGACAAAAAAAAAAAAAGGCATCCCGCTGAAACTAAACAGACAGTTCGAGGCTTATTATTGTGCGTTTTGCCTGCACCTATGTGTGGGCTGAGAATCCTTTCTGCTAGGTTTCTTTCTTTTTAAATATATCACAAATACATGCACAGACGAATCATGAGGCATAGACCTGTCAGACGGCAAACTAATGTCAGCACTTCAGCCTCCTGGCTGTCAGGTCTGATTCCAAATAACCTTTTGTCTTCTTGTTCCAGCTACTAAATTACAGATCAAGTGAAAAATGTAATTATATCCCAAAAGGCCATGGATAGCATCTTAAAATACAGTGAACTGTGAACAGAACAACAATAATAAAAAGATAAACTAGGATTACCCATAGTGTGTAGCTCATCCAAAATGCTCCATGGTCCCACACGGGTTTTTATAGAACTGTTTCCTATTTGCCAATTCCTGTTTTGCAGGGACAAGTGCCCCCCACCCCCATTTTTAGTATAATTTTGATATTTGAAGTCTTGCGAAAAATACATCTCCCCTGTTGCAATAAATACTCTGTTATACTGTCACTGAATTCTATGTGTCTGTTTGTTTTTCTGAAGATGATGCAGAACTTGAGCACTTGTGTTTTTTGAAGTAGTATGAAGATGGGAATATCGAGACTTATTTTCTATGCACAAATTTAGCTGCTAAATTTTTGCAGAAAGAAGAAATAACAAAAGCCTATAGGAATATATTCTTTTCTCAATTAGCTCCGAGTATGTTATGTTGGATTGGAAGTGCTATCAAATACTGAATTAACTCGTTTTTTCATCTGATTATTGGAATATTAAATATTTAAGGACTTTTCCTGGATTTTTGCACAGGTCTATAAAAATGTAACTATTCAAAATACTAACTTATTCTTAGCAACACCTGGCAAGATGAAAATAGGTGGTGGTGTTAGAATGCAAACCTCCACAACTGTTAACCCAATCTACATACAATCAGAAAGGCTGCTGATGGCTGAAATTTTTAATCTCCTCTTTCTTATTAATGCCATGATTCTTACCTTTACTCAAGAATTTGAACTCATGTTTTAAAAGTAAAATAGACAGGCAATAAAATGGGAAAGCATTAACATTTCAGTCACTGTCCCTTTATTTGCAATCTTCTATTTCAAATATAATTTGCAGAAGAATCAAATTCACCATCCCCATCTGTTTGCACCAAAGAGGGTTCTTCTGAGTCAGAGAAGATAAAAATATTTATTACTCCATCGGCTCAGGCACTAGCCGATACCGTACTCTGTTCCCAAGTCCAATCTTGAATTTTGCTGCGAGATGTTCTGCTTGTGTAGAAAGTAGAAAGTCTAGATACTAAATTGAACTAAACGGACTGATTTATTCCCATTACAAAATTCTACTTAAAAGACACTGAGCAGGTAGATGTCTGAACTCCATCCGTGTTCTAATGCGCAGTGCTTTAATCTCCCCATTACTGTCATCCAGTAAGATGTATGTACCAAGATCTCCAGGTAACCTGGTCCGAGCGCTAGCCCACGCGCTCCGTGAACTGCACTTGAGCTGATGTATTGAACAAGCCGCCTCATACGGCTGTATGAGCTGCCTACGCTGTACCTGTTCAGTAGGCTGGCTCACCGCAGCCCCAAGGCACTGGACTCTGTGGATGTATATCACAACATACTTGCCCACATTTCCAGTTCTGGGCAGCTCTAACGGGACCCCTATGTGCCTCGACTCGTGGCTATGCAGGCTTGCTCTCATTTCAGCTGGGGCAGTATCATGCCTTTGTTGTAGAGCATACACTGCCACCTGCAAAGGAAGAAAATGCTACATGTACCCTAACTACTTACTTTTTTTTTTTTTTTTTAATTTGCAACATAAAATGTAGTGAGAAATAGAACAAAGGAAATTACAGAAGGTTTTGTATTTTCTCATGATATTCAATGTCTATAGCTGGACGATACAGAGCTTGTACACTGCTCACATGTGGAGAAGGAAACTTAAGCCACTGAATTGAGAGCTTATTAAAAAACCACACATGGAAAAATTCCCTTACAAAGCATCATGTGGAAGTTATATGAATCCTGCATTGTAGGCAGCGTCTCGTAAGAAGCAAGTTATATCAAATGATGACTTGACTTTATTCAATTGGGATTCTGCCAGCCCACAAAGAAACCACAATCCAGCCTTTTCCCTTAATTCCTAGTACTTTGAGGTCTACAAGAAGCCAAATGATGTGAACAATGTCCTTGAAAATACACTCTCTTTAGTCCAATCTCTGCCAGTATACTTCATTTTCAGCCATTCTGGAAGTGCCTTAAGCTTTGTCTGCAAATTCACTTGGCCTGACATTCGGCAATGCATTATAGACCAGATGGATTTAGGAAACTGCACTTATTGCATAATCAAATTAAAGGGAGGGGAAGAGGGAAATAAAAGGAAATTATTTTTTCCTCTACTTCCTAAAATATATAAATAAATAGAGCTAATTTATTTGAAAGAGTTGCCCAGGTGTCTCTCTATGGACTTATATTGTAAAACGCAGCTTTGTGAATGCAGCCCAGCAGTGGCTAGGGATCCAGCCACTGTGTGCAGGGCAGCAGACCTCAGTTCACTGTCCAAATTACATGCTGGTCTACTAGTATTTTCCTGAGAGCTGGGAAAATAATAGACATAAAAAACCTTACAGAATATGGGCATCAAAAAATACTACTGAAAATGAAAATAGGCATAAATTCATCTCTGTGGTACGAACCTGACCAGATTCTCCTGATGCCAGAGTACAGATGCTCTGGACACATTTTTGATGTCCTAAGGCAAGCTGTAAGATGTTCAGCTTTTGCCCCGCCACATCCCCTGGCATCAGATAATGCAATAGCTACAGCCTGCTTCTTGTGGGTGAGGAGAGGATAGAAAAGGCAAGGGGAATGGGACTTTCTTTTCCCCTTGAAGAGGACAGGTGTGTCTGGGGCACAGCCATTGTCAGGCAAGGAAAGGATTTATCCCCATAATCCTGTTCTCATAGCAAGATCTATTTTCCACACTCCTTGGCACTGGCATAATGAGCACACCCCAGTTCAGACCTACATATTTAGCTCCCTTTTTATGCAGCCCGCTTTGTTTGTAAGAGCTCACACTGAACAGCTATAACCAGTTCTGTCGACTCAGAGGTCCATACAGCAGAGCAGACCGACGGATGACGGAATTCGTCTCAGAAATCCCGATGGTGGTGGAGGTAGGTCAGCACCCTACAACTCCCTTCCAGGGAGAGCTGCAACAACCTGCACAACCAGCACTATGGGTATCTCCTGCACTAGGGAAGTTTATCTTCATGGTATCTGCAGTTAGTCCAAAGTATCTAGCTGTCTTCTTAACATATCCATAGGAAGAATTAAGAATTTTTAGAGCAGACATACTAAATACAGTATTTTTTTGGTAGAGGCTAAGTGCTCTGCCCCGGTGATGGCTGTGGCGCTGCATTTTCTCAAGGATGCAGCATGTGAAAAGGCATTTCTGTGAGCTAGGTGTATTTATTCTTTCACCAATGGAGAAGCAGCAGCATATGGAAAACCACAGCCTGGCTGACTTAACAGGTGTCACGCAGACACAGAGTAAAGGCGTATTTTCTGCCTTTCAGTATTTTGCCCAAACCACTGGACACCATTACCTTAAAATACCAGCTCTGAAATCAAAAGCTGTGCTTTGCATTCACATAAGGATAAATGTTAGGTCTCCTTCATTTGACTTTTAAAATGCATTATATATCCCTACATTCAGCCTTTCAGACAAGTAAAATAAGTAAATCATACTATGTCTTTGCATATTAACCCATCTCACTATTTACACAATTCCTCTGAGACTGGACCTTCTGTAGGACCATTGCCACGTACACCTATTCCTTACCGCACTGCATTTAATCATCTATGTATTAATATAGAAGTGACTTTGAAGCTAAAGAATAACTTCAAGGCTGAAGTAAGCAATGGTGTCTTTGTGTCAAATTTTTTAAGAACAAGATGAATGCCTGTTGTTAAAAAAAGGCATCAGGTGGTCATGTTCCCATGAAAGTACACTCATCACACAAGCACAAACGGGTGTCAGTAGCATAAGATGCCCTAATACAGTCCCTGGAAACTCTTAAGTAAATATGCCACCTAGTGTTTAATTGGGACAATTTCATTCATAAATCATAATCGATTCCTCCAAAGCTGTTCCCTGCACGTCTAGGCGGTATAGAGTCTGGCGGAGGTATCTGGAAATGCCTTCTCGATCTTCACCCCCTCCCTTCCCCCAAAACCCCCACCCTACAGCTTTCTCACTGAAGAAGTATCTTCCTCCTCAGGGACTGTTTAGCTCCTGATGGGCTTTGCCAAAAGGCCAAGCTACATTCCCAGCCCATCCTTCTCGTTTGAGGACCCCACACCTCAGACTGCCACGAGCAATCCAGAAGGCACCAAGAACTGACCCGGAGGGGGGTCACCCCTGCTGTCAACATCCCAAACAAGCCTGATGGCCTTTGGAAAAGCTCACTCATACCACCAGCCAAACGGCACCTGGTCCAGCACATGGCCACGGAGTGAAGGAAGCAGGGCTTTCCACATCTCCCTGCCTACAGGTGCTGGGCACGATCATTTTGAGAAGCAGAAGCACTGTTCCCAGCTTCCCGCTTGCCAAAAGGGGACAGTGAATTACCACAGCGATAGGTACTGTTTAGATGGATGGATGAACCAGCAGGAAGTCAGGGAAAGAGGCTTTCAAAGTGTAACGACAACTGTTTCTCTTGACAAGCAGTGGAGATACAATTCCTCCTGAGGCTTTGGCAATGTTCTCCTTCCTCGCCCCTAGCCCCTGCACACCTGGCTTAAATACAAGCAGCCCTCTCACTCTTGACAGAAGAGATACTCCAGGTATGTACGTAGCTTGGCCCCTTTTCATGTGCTTAAAACATGCCAGATGATTGTCTTCTTACATTTTCTAATTGAGATTCTCTTGATGTTTCTGTCGTGGACACTCATTATGTTTCCAGGGATTAAACTCCTATACTGAGTCACATCATAGCAAAAACCATCCTGAGTTTTTGGTAATGTCTTGTTTGCACTTTTTCCAGCTCAATAAAAATCTTAAATGCAACACCCGTCCCTGTAGTACTTCATCAGCTACCTTTCCGCAGCTTATCAAGCTGCTGCGTATCTTTATTCTTTGCTTGAAATTCCACTACCTATTTTTGGTCCATGTGACCGTGTTCCTGCGCCAACCAATTTGAATTAATGTCAAGAGCATGATTTCATGAGACATTGTACTACTTTGCTAAAAATCCAATTATTCTGCATCTGCTGCATTCTTTTCATTTAGTACTTTTGTAAATCTATCAAAAAGGCAATCAAGTCTAACTGGCAGTATTCATTCTATATAACCCACGCTGACGACCGTGCACAGTCCCACTGTTCTCCAGGGCTGAGAATACATTACAAGAAAGAGCCCATTGTTACGATTTATACTTTTCACACCACAGCGTCCTCTTTTCCAAATATTAGCAGTTATAAAAAGCACTGGTTCCTGACCTTTGTAGTCATGCCTCAGCTGAGAATACTGTCAACAGCATGTGCTTCACCGTGGCCATTACTAGTTGTCATTCTGCCCAGGCTGCTGCCTTCTCCTGCCTGGCAGCTCCAGCGAGCTCTGCTAGCCTTGTGGCTGAGACTGTGGCCGATGATAGCTGCTGACCCAGCCCAGAGGTGACCGAGGAGGTCCCCGCACCTGGATTCCCAGTATCACAGCTGCAGGGTGAGGGTGCAGGCTGCTGAGCTGGCTCTCTGTGGCGAGAGTCCAAATCAAACAGAGGACATTTGCTTGGGCTCTGCACCTGACTTCACTCGAGTGCCCACATGCCTCAGGGGTGAGACCTTCTGCACCCTGAGTACGGAAAAAGACACTCAGTGGATATGACAGGATATGCTCAGAAAGGATAATATCTAGAGCGTGATGGGACAGGTGCCAGTCAGCGTGTAGGGACTTAGAAAGCCGGCCAAGACATTCCTTGGCAGAAGGTCTGCAGAGCACACAGGATATAGAAGAGGAAGAACTTGGCGTATCTTGGCTAGCATTAAACATTTCATGGAAGCCTTGGACATTAGGATCCTAGCTGCAGTTAACTTCTCACTAGTGAAGTGACAATTCAGAATTGAATCATAGAATCATAGAATGGGTTGGGTTGGAAGAGACCTTAAATATCATCTAGTTCCAACCCCCCTGCCATGGGCAGGGACACCTTCCACTGGATCAGGCTGCTCAAAGCCTCATCCAGCCTGGCCTTGAACACTTCCAGGAAGGGGGCATCCACAACTTCTCTGGGCAACCTGTTCCAGTGCCTCATCACCCTCATTGTAAATAATTTCTTCCTAATATCTAATCTAAATCTACCCTCTTGCAGTTTAAAACTGTTATCTCTCGTCCTGTCACTACACTCCCTGATAAAGAGTCCCTCCTGTAGACCCCCTTTAAGTACTGGAAGGCTGCTATAAGGTCTCACTAGAGCCTTTTCTTCTCTAGGCTGGAATGTACTCTCCACCCATGGGGAGGAATCAAATAACTGCTCCTTAGCTACGTTGGTAAGATGTCTTCATCTAGACGGCATGAATCAGAACCTAAATAATATTGTTTCAGGCACAGAAAACCACAAAGAAATAGGACTAGAAGGTACTTTAGGAGGTTTTTCTCTTGCCTGCCTCAGGTATCAGTGCTACCTGTGCCATTTCTCCCAGATGTTTTCTAACGTGTTTCTATGCCTTATGATGAGGGAGATTTTGTCACCCCCTCCAGCACTCCATCCCAGTGTTTCACTGTTCTTTCTTCTTTTTCTCCCTTAATAGCTAACCTGCAACGTTCATCACTGTATTTCAGGCCTATCATCTCTTGTCATGTCCAGCATGAGCGCAGAGGACAGGTTATTTTTTTCCTTATAATTAGCCAAGCAAATGTATGACCTAAACAAGCATGTCACTAAACCCACTTATTTTCTAAACAAAATATAAAGGATAAATATTAGTCACTATTTAAACACTTTCCTTTTGACACTAATTCCAAGTCCTCCACTAACAGAAATTAACATCTCTCTTACTCTTAAATAGTTGAACGCTTGAGTTCCAAGATCAAAACATGGCAGTTTAGAGGTGCTTGTCAAAGTTTAGTGCCTATTCCTACACAGTGTCTCAAGATTCATGCGAGATAATCAAGTACAGATTTTTTACTTAAAAAATGGCTTTTTGTTTTCCAGTGACTAGACAAATGAAATGTTTACGCTGAAGGCTCCACTCCAATCTCTATGGAAGTTTGTTTATACTAATTTAAACAAACTACTACACCATCAAACTACGTAAAGAGTATAAAAGCCAAGACAAAAAAACCTCATCTGAGGCTTTTATTTTTGATACATCAAACTAAGCATGGGTTTTATGCAACATTTAGCTTTATTAGTTATTAATATGCTTATAACAGGAAAACACCCAAGAGGAAAAGATTAATTTATGTATTCAGCAGAGCCTAGCTGCAGATACAGTACTGTACTTGAAGGCCAAGTGGCATTTGCTTTAGAACTACTACGAGCACTTCTGGTGTATCTAATCACTTTTAGTACTAATATGACATTCTCATTTGAGAAAATTTCAATCTACAGATTGTGATTCAATCTACAGGTATGAAGTTTTCGCACCGTTTCCATTTGGCTACTTTTCTCAAACACTGGATTGGGAAATGCTTTGGTGTTAACAAACTTCATAGTCACCTTTGCTCCATATGCTTAGCAGTGCTCTGAACTGCTCCAAGACCCAGTGAAATCTTTGGGGATCTTCCCATTAATTTCAGTAGCATTTCATAGAATCATAGAATCATAGAATCATTAAGGTTGGATCAGATCATATCCATTGTATCATGTCATCTGTGTAAATCAGTGTTGTCTCCAACTTACAAGCTCTCTTCAGGCATAATCATATCACTTATTCTGCTTAAGGCAAAAGTCACGAATCCTAAGCTGACCGTAATAACATAAACCAGGAACCTGGAGAGATGTTAACAGCTCAGGGAAGCAATGTAAACAAATGCTTTGCAATGGAACCTCGCTTTCTCTTGATTCCCTCAATTTCCATTACTGTTAAAATGAGCTCAAATAATTCCTCTCAAAAATCCTTGCCTAATCAGGCAAAACATTAGGTATTAGTTAGGAATGCCACGGTCAACTACAAAGCAGCATCCCTTTTCCTGTGCATAAACATAGACAGCCAGAGGGAAGGAATTGAAAAAGATACTTTCCATGATTTTACTTCAGTAGCTTTCTTATTTTTATTTCTTATACATTGCCTATTTCATATTTATGACGCTTTAAACAAAAAAGAAGTTGTAAAGAGACACAGCTGGAAAATAAAAAAGAATGCCAACATTGAAAGGCAAAAGAAAATGATCAGCCAGCTATATTTTCAGTAAGATGGTATTTGTCACTAAAAATATAAAACTGCTTACTAAAATACATATACTGGTAGATCTACTGTATTCATATAAACTCCTCCTCGCTGTGGCATAATACCAAAGAGTATTCTGGATTAAATCAGTACTGAATTGCTAACAGTTATTTAAAGCAGACAGTCGGGTATGTAGTTAAGTACTCATGTCAGGGCATGCTACAATTCAGTACGTACATGTGGTAACCTGTGTGTAGAACACTACTCTTGCAGGACAAGCCTGAGTGATTGATGAAAGGAATTAATTACTCCCACAGTCATTTTGATAAGTTTGTTGCTTCTAGCAGCAAAAATGCCACATGCCTTTTATCACTGCATGTATTACTGAAATCTGCAGATAAGGGCCACCTTCGTGTACAGGCTTTATGTTGCTGCTTATCAGTGTGGTGTCTGAGCACCTTCCAGGGGAAATAAGCTGGGGAGGAGTCCCTTGTGAATTCTGTGGATATGCATACAGGAGTGAAACTATAACCCCTAATAAAAGAAGGTGATGGGTCGTTGATGTCCCTGTAGAACAAATTTTAGTTTGTTCTGATGAAGCATGTTGCAGAAACCAGGGAGTTGAAGGCAATGTAAAACACACCAGGTCAAATTATCAGTGCGGTTCCAGCCCAGAGTCTGCAGGAACAGATATTTCTGTTCACTATCCTCTTAACCCCGTGATCCGCTGCTAGGACAGCACAGTACCCTGCAGCCCTCGTGTGGAAGGACATGCTCAATATCTGGATAGACATCCCAGCAGAGAGTTAAACACTAGCTAGCAACCTGTAATAGGATCATTAGAGGTTTAGAGGAGCTGCAGAATGGGAAGAATAATGAATAAATGAAAGACTGAAAGGATTTCTTTATCATTAGCTAACAGCAGTACCTGTAGAAAATTCAATGAAGAGACAAAAATGGAGTGGTAAGATGAGGCTAAAAGGCCTTCAGAAAGGGACGTGGTGTGAATAACAATGCAGAAGGGTAAATACTTACAAAAATTGAACCAAACCAGAGGTTCTCTTAGAATTAGCTGTCTCCCGTGCAGTTTTGATGTAAGGAAAACTGAAGTGCCCCTAAAAAATTTAGTTCTATAACCAGATCACATCTCCAACTAAAGGATGTTAGAAAACAGTCTTTCCTGGAAGTCCTGCATTTTCTTCTGTGGGAAACTGTGTGTGAGCAGAATGACTAATGAAGACAGTAATACCAACTCCTACTTCTAGCAAAGTTATTTTTCCTTTTCTGTCACCTTTGCCTTAATAGGAATAGCTTTCTTATCTGTCTATTATTTGTGTGAGATTTTCTGCCGAGGAAATCTGCAACCTTCCAGGCTCTGTAATATGCTTATCATTTCAGCTCTTCAGTTCTAGCTGCAGTATTAACTATGGGCTCTGTCATTTGCACTTAAGTGCCCGGTAATGAGTTCCAGCAAAACAGATAGAGAGGTTACCATGTCAAGCAGCAATACACAGTTTTCTGCACTGTCCTGCTGTTAAGTGAAGACTCCACATACAGCTCACTCTTGGTTTAGCTCAACTGCCTCACTATTCTTTACCGACCATCATCGTTAAATGCCTCTTGCTGCTCCTGGCATGTACTTGCAATCAGAGAGCAGAACAAGCACTCCAGCCCAGGCTCCAAGCAAACTCATATTTCATGTACAACCGGTATGTTTGAACTGACTGAGCCAGATCCTACTTGGAGAGAAGTCGATGGGAGCTTTGCCAGGATCCGAGTAAGCAGAGACCTGGCACTGACAAAACCTTCCTTAATCTTTACCGCGTTTACGAACAGTTTGTCCTCTGTCAGATAGGTTAAGATCATTCTTTTTGCGAATACTTTAAGCTCAACCGCTGCCAAAGCTTTTCTTTAACTCCAGCCTGCCGTTCTCACCACCTCCCCTGTGCTAACGTGAATACCTGAGGAGCTATAAGGCAACCCAAACTGAGGAACTGCTCCCGTGTAAGACCAGCATAGCAAAGAAACAAGGTGTGGGCACAGCCTTTGCTTGACACAGGGCACTGTGTCCCAGCATCCGGGTCCCACTCAAGGCACGGGGTGGCTGTGGTAGTGCACAGGGCAGGTCATAGGAGTGGGAATGAAAGTGCAAGAGCAAGAAACCAGGATGGTTTCTCATCAGCAACCGTAACAGCTTTTACCTCCTCAGAACATTCACGAAACTCCAGCTTGCATTTACTTCCAACATTTCAATTATTTGAATATATTTTCCCAAATCACGCTTGCCGATGTAGGATTAGAAAGGAAGAATTTTTTCTCCTAGCCTGGGACACAAGGACCACTGATGCAGTAAAGGCAGCAGTTGCAGGATAACATGATCTATGATAGTGATAAACATTCCAGAACTACATATTTTACTGACAAGACTGCTGCAGTTTTCTCTCTCCTACACGTGAAGATTAATTGCTTACAGCAAGTTACATTTCTCCTACATTCACCAGTAATGTGAATTACTGATAATTAATTACAGTACGTACCAGTACCAGGTACTTATCTGCCCTATGCCTTCTAGTATACGTTCATTTGCCACAAGTACAGCATTCCATAAACAGAGCGAACATGAACCAGGGGATCACAACTTGCCCAAGCTTAAATCACAACCCTAAACAGACAACATACAATCTTCAAATGTTCTTTGCACAAAACACTATTTCTCTGTCCAAAATCCTTTTTGAAGCTGGATCCTATTAAAATTACAATTGCCTACACTGCTAAGAAAGTATTTGCAGCATGCTGCTCTCCCACAACACTTCATTCCTAAAAATCATTATGGCTCCTTTCAAATTAAAAATCTGTTAAACTATTTGGACTAAAATTTGGAATCTGTGTCTACAAATCTAGCACCTCTTTAAAGCTAGACAGAAATAACTTTCGGATGAAATGTCAACATTAAGTATCTTAAAGCATAAACGTTTTCTCAGGCCTGTTACAAAAAATGTTGGATAAAAGGCATGAACACCAACAGCTTAATCCAGCCCATGTATCACACCCCCCTTCTGGAATGGGCATGACTCCACTAATTACAACCTCGAAGAAATTATCATTATGGGAACAGACAGGTACCCCAGGCAGTACCAAGACATCTCATCCGAATGCTGGCTCCTCCCGCCAGCCCGTGCCTTGGTGGCCCCCTTCCATCGACCTACCCCACGGGGAGCGGCGGCACTGGAGTGACTGAGACATTGAATAAACCCTGCTGTCAACGTGGGACGCGACAGAATGAGCAGACTCCCCGGATGGTGTTAACAAACCCGCTAAGGAGACGAATGCCTTCAGCTGCACTTTCACACTCTGTAATTGGTTTCAGTATAAAACAAAATCTCACTTGTAAAAAGCCTAATCTATAAGAGGAGTACTGATGCTTAACCTTAGAGTGCTGAATTCTCACATTCCTCTTGAAAAATAACAGAAGTTTCTGTCCTGCATGTACGGCTTTCCCCCCCACTCCATGATTTCTGAAACATTCAAAATACTCCAGACAGCACTTTCAAATAAACCAGCTCAATTATTAAAAAAAAAAGACATTTTACCTGTTCAGTTGGCCAGAGAAAACACACCTTACAACAAACGCAATGATTTTTCACACATGAAGCAAAAAATACTGAATATTCCTTCACTTATTTCTAGGAGTCAGAAATTTATCGGAGTAATTGAAGTGGGTGAAGGTTTTGATTTGTGGGCCGACCATGGCCTTTGTCTAAAATGCTGTACAACACATGAGAGCCTCAAGCAAAACATCTGATACAACTCCCATTGAACTACCACTTCCCCATATTATTTTTATATTTCAGAGGACTTCTAAAGTTTATATAAAAACAACCATTAAATCCCCTTTATCCTCCTCTGTCGCTATATGCTATTACTGACAAATGCTCGGTATTTCACCAGTTTATTCCAAAGCCCAGTCCATACTTTATCTGAGGTTACTGTGAGGAAGAAATGGGAATGATGACCCCTGAGTCTTTGTCTGCTACCCAAGCCTCTCATGAGCTTCTCTCAGGAACATATGAAGCAAAAGCAACCATGGCAGGCTTCACCATATAGACTTCTGTGAATGTCTTTCAGTTGCTAATAATTTAGCTGAAGTAACCTTTTTTTCACATCATTTTCCATAAGATGATGGAAAACTACTGGTACCAGTAGAGAAGCCCATTGGGAGCTTCAACCATCAACAGCGAGGCCCCAGCTGCTACGGCAGGTCTTCAGCCTGTGAGCAGATCACCTTGCCTGTTTAGCCCCGCTCCTCTTGTAGCTGTGATTGCTCTATGTTAGAAACAGCTGCTATTCCTCCTTCTGCTGCTTCCCCCCAGTGAGAGGAAGGCAGAGAGGGTTGCCAACAACGTAATGGCTTAGCTGAAGCCAGCTATTTTTACATGACAGTGCAGCCACGCAGCCCAGTCTTGCAGGCTGCTACTGCCTGCATGTACAGAAATTTAGATGAGCACTAATCCTTGTAGGGTAAGGACCTGCGGTACTGCCTTTCACATCATGAACCATCATGAACCCACCTCGGAGGTAAATAGTACTTTACACACTTCAATTTCACTCAGCTGCAATACAAAAGAAGATCTAGTCAGTCTCTTTTCCCAAGTAACAAGCGACAGGATGAGAGGAAATGTCCCCAGGTTGCACCAGGGGAGGTTTAGATTGGATATTAGGAAAAATTTCTTCACCCAAAGGGTTATCAAGCATTGGAACAGGCTGCCCAGGGAAGTGGTTGAGTCACCATCCCTGGAGGTATTTAAAAGATGTGTAGATGTGGTGCTTAGGGACATGGTTTAGTGGTGGACTTGGCAGTGTTAGGTTTACGGTTGGACTCGGTGATCTTAAAGGCCTTTTCCAACCTAAACGATTCTATGATTTTATGATTCTAATCCAATCACTAATGAGGTCCAGAGGTGTATTTTCACTATCGACAGCAAGTTACATCAAGTCCAAACATTTTCAAGCACAGCTACCTGAAATTAAGGATGCAGATCTACAGCCACCTTAAGCCCATATCATCATTTTTTGAGCTGTCGTCAGAAGAAAGTCTTGCCCTCTGCTTTGTGCTGCCTTTCCACTCATATGAGGTGGATCAGGTAGCAGATCTGGCTGAAAATGCACATGTTTTTTCTTCTGGCTGAGTTAGTTTTAATCTGGACCACTTTTCTAGTGTCACCTACTGTGTAGCTGCATAAAACCATATGTCAGCAAAAAGGAGGTGGTGAAGGAGAAAGGGCAGGGGCCCCTTCAGCAACAGTTCTTCTGTCAGTCTAAAAGAGTTTTTACAGTACTTACTCAAAACTGCCCAGCCTGAAAAATGACATCCAACCCCAAGTACAACAGAAAACACAATCTGTTAGGAAATATATGGTACTAGAAGAAAGCCCTCTGAAGTCTTTAGGAGCACTTTGAGAGATACAAAAGACCATTGCTCCTCAACTGCAAGAACTGTAAGTAAAACTGAACACAATTTTGAAATTGTGTTTTTCCTTATAAAAAAAATATTGTCCTGATTTCCTAGAGAAGGTAGCATGATTTTCAACTGTCATGATTGCTTTATTATACTACAGTCATGTAATAATATTTACAGTCATCCCAATAATGGTCCAGTATTCTCTCGACATAAAATAAACTTTTCCAGAACATCCTCTGGACCATTCTCCTACCTGCACAAACACACCTACACAAAAAAGTCTGTCCCACTGCACTGTGTTTATTTCTTATTGTGCCTCAAATAAAGTCGAAATTCACTTTCTCGTGCCTGTTACAGCATTCAAAATCAACCAGTGTCCAGTCACAGGAATCAACTCAATGAGCACGAAACCTGTCTCAATGGCATCCACTCCTCTTGCATATTACAATACCATCCAATTGAACCAAAAACTATCGTCATCGCTGTCATCATTTTGAAATAAAACTTGAATGGAGGACTTGTTGCTGTGCCATTCTCCAAAGGACTTCCCTGTGGCAGTATGCCTTCCCTAAAAAATGTCATTGTTAATGGAATCAATTTGTAATAGAGGATGAATAGGTTTATATGTCAGGTCAGTTACTCAGGCAGTTATTATTACTGAGAAATCCAAACCAGTATATAATCAGCCAATGCAGATATGTGAACCCAACAGATAATTATGCTAGAAATGTCCTAGAGTGATGAGGATACATACAAAAAAGCTGATGTCTTTTCATGCTCAATATTACTGTATGACAGCAGATTCACTCCCTGCTTCCCAAATACAAACCAGCTCTAGTTCCCAACTAGCTAGCCAGCACACTGAACACTAAAATCATCAGTCACGCTGCAGAAGTACGCTTACAAATGTCAGTAAATTCAATTCAGCACAAACACTGGACTAAAAAAAAAAGTTTTGTTTTACAGTTCTTACTGCCTTACCACCTGGGAAATGAAAATATCCACATGTCACTGCTTACAAGACTGTTCCTCATATGTAAAAGAATTTCTAATTTTACATCTTCAGATGGCTGCTAACTGCATGAAATTCTCAATTTATCATCATGTAAATAAGTCCTAGTCCATATAATGCTATGGGATACGGGCACATGAGAGAAGGAGATCAAGGAAAGCTCACTTCAATGAAAAGAGCAAGAAGAAAGGAAGGCAAACACAATATCCCAATTTCAGACCCACGAGAAGAAAGGGAAGAAAACACACAATATCCCAATTTGAGACCCATCCACCAAAGACTTGGCAGAAAAGAAGAGCTTTGTACTGCGAATGGAAAGATAACAAACTTGAGCTGTGGTGAAGGGTCAGTGGGAACCAGTTTCATAATCTTACTGCGGAATATGAGTGAGTATATATGGACGAAGAAACGTAACTTGTGAACAATTTTAGATGCAGTTCCCAAGTTAGATGGTGTATATATATATATATTTTTACACAGTGAAAACATTTGCATTTGGTACTTATTAGAAAGCTTTCGTCATAAGCTCCAGTCAAATATTAGCTTGGAGCCAAGATCACATTAACAGGATATAAACTTTTCAGTGGGATAGTAATATTTAATGAAGTATAGAAAAAGAGAAACAGGTCTTTAGACAAAACACTTTTTTCTCTCAGATTTGATAGAAAGACTGGTATTAATTGCCAAAATTTTAAACTGAATACTTACCTTTTCAACTGGGGTATTTTCTTCACTCGTTACACTTGCTTTTCTTGATTCATTTTTTGTTCTGCTCAGCCTCCGGGACACTTTTTCTCTAAGCAAAGTGGCGTATCCAATGTGTTCGTAGATGGGGTTTGTTGTCATTTTGGAAATATACTCAGAAGCCTTTGTTTCTATGTACAATGTTATCAAGCCATCTGTAACTAGATCATGGATTGATTCGAATCTTTTCTCCCCAACGAAGTGCTTCCCATCATAGAACAACCTGTAGTTTAAGGTCTGATTACCAAATCTGCAAATACCAGAAAAAAAGGAGGGAGAGAAAAAAGAGAGAGAGATAATTCATACTGGCAAAACGCTCAGGAGGTGATTTCGCTGACGAGTCTATATGTCTGGATTACATATGGAATATGCACAGGACTGCAACCGGATCTCTGTGGAGAGACCAACTCAAGTTCAAAACCCAGACTTGACTGCATCACATGGACTGGGCTACAGAACTGAGACCAAGTCTCCACAACAAGCTACATGACCCAGTCGTAAGTGGTTTAAATCTAAATCCTAAAGGGACTACCACAGTGATCAGAAAGGCATGTTTTGCATTGATAAGACCTTACACCGGCATGCATAATTGTGTTAAGGGCTCTTCCATCCCGAAACATTTTTGAGGGGCAGAAAGCAGATGCTTAACAACCATGGGCCTGTTTACAGTCAATGAAGAGAAATGGACATCTCCAGCAAGTAATTCAAATCCTAAGGGTCTGAATCACCCTCTGGCAGGAAGCCAGGGAGACTGAGCTCCTAATTCAGGGGCCCAATTAAACACCCAAAGTTCTGTGGGATAACTCTGGCCCTATTTATGGCAGGTGTAATCTATGGGGTTTTTTCCAAAGTGTTTTAAAAAGCAAAGTGCTGTAGTAGCACATTCAGTTTATAACACGGAGGTTGGAATCCCATTCTTGATTAAAGGATTCAAAGATACAACATTGGGTTAAATGGTCCTTATATTGCATCAAATGTGCATGTCTCTGCATACTTTGCTGGGCATTCAAATTAACTTGTTTAAGCCTCTTATTTTTTCGCCCACATTTTTCATATGAATTCCCAATTTATAATCAAATTCAGTTTTTGATTCTACAAATAATTATCCAGATGGATTTAGAAATCATGCTGTTGTGTCAAAACAACAGGCACTTTGCCATAATCCCCATCCTTTAGTCGTTCTTTTTAGTCTTGTTTTTGAAATCTCTCTCCAAACCCCTAAAAAATTACGTTTGTTCTTTTTCAGCCGACAAAAGTTGCTTTTAATTTACACCACTTTTTAGTTGGCATGACTCACCAGCTTTTCCAGCTCTACCATCTGCACATCAATACGAATTCTGAGGATGATTTCAGCACTGTATCAATCACAGCTACTTGGGGTAACTCCTTAAAGGAGTCTT
The DNA here is from genome assembly GCF_035582795.1 of Mycteria americana. Lineage (NCBI taxonomy): Eukaryota > Metazoa > Chordata > Aves > Ciconiiformes > Ciconiidae > Mycteria > Mycteria americana. Next base: position 39,304,147 of record NC_134366.1, on the reverse strand, counting down.
CCTTCTGGCTTACCAGCAGAACGGTAAAAATGCAGGCTTTTATTTTGTGTATATCTCACAGAAGTAATAATGCTAGAAAAATTGCAAAATATTGCCAAGGAGTTTGTTTGGCCAAAACCCAACAGAATATCTTGTCCTCTTGCCACTAACCCACAGCAGCTTTAAGACTGTTGCGTGGGCAGGTTTTGAAAGGCACAGCTAAGCCAGGAGCGGCTGTATTTTCAAGGAAAGGCACCTGTGAGGGGCACTGAGGTTGTAGCTTGGGCTCCCACTTAATTTTTCATTCAGTTGAATAGCAGACTCTTACTTCTTTGAGCAGCAGCATCCCATGCTTCACACTATGTTTCTACAGAGAGCTTGAATTCCAGTTAGGGAAGAAAACTAAAGTTCAGTATGCTGCCTTTGACAGCTGGTCAGCCACTGGACTTCATGATTTTCCAGGTTTATCCAGGGTTATTATAGCTGAAGGTTGCCGATGTTTGTGTACAACACATCACTGAGCTCAGAGGACAACCTGGCTGTGTCCTCTGGCAGGACACTCCCCTGTTCTGTACTCACTCACATCTCTTACCAGTTTTCAAGGAGAAGCTCCATCTTGACAACACTCAACTCCAGGTAGCAGAAATTTTGAAAATGGGCACAGTCTGCTTCTGAAAAGGGACTTCCTAGCCAAGTGCTAAAGGAGTGACTGAATTGCCGCAGTACCGCGATGGTCAAACTGCTGACAAGAGGGTGTAAAATCACTCTGACACCATGAAGTGTATTAAGTAACGGTGGACGTAGACTTCACTCAAAAGGGACTGATATAATCCCCTCCATTAAACACATTTACATTTGAACTATAAGGCTCTATCAAAACATCATTTACCTGAGAGCAAGAGTATAGCAGCCAGGTTGCCGCTGGCTTTCTCTAAGAATATATGCTCCTTCTACGCCAGCAAGTATTTCATCTGCTTGCTCCCGAGAAATGATCCCGTGAAACCTAAGGGAAGACACTTCAGTGACTTACAGAACAATCTGACCAGAAACACCTCCCCCTCCACCCCAGAAACCATTTGAAAACTTCTGGACTGCACAGCATCGTGGTCTAAGCCATCAGGAGAGCTTCCAAGCATCTAAAACTGGCAGTACAGTCACCCAGCCTGGGCAAGTCCAGCATAGAGGCAAACCAAAAATTACACTGTATATGCAGTTTCAGTCAGTATAAGCCAGTGTGACACTTCAACCGCACCCAAAGATTTTTTTCTGTAAATGCCCCATCTTTTCACAACTTTTTCTCTTCTACCAGTGTATGCCCCTCTTCCTTGTTTTCTTTCTGGAGGCCTTATGACAGAATTGAAAACTAGGCACAAAGGCATTATTTTTTTTTAAATGGAGATGACTTAAAATTAAAATGAGATGTTATTCTTATTATCAGTTTGCTTTATTTTTATATTAACGTTGCTTTCTCAAATTTGTAAGGGGAACTGAGACAAAAAGTGGCAACAATTATTAAAAATTCTATTCTGCATATATTAAAGTAGAAGAAGATACAGAGTAGCCTTGAGAAAAATACTGGTTTCTTTGTTTCAATGAGTGCCTCATTCAGTGTTGGAAAAAAGCAGTACTTCTCTGATTCTTTTGTCATTGCTATTTTAAGAAAGAAGGAGACTCTAGGATGCACAGTTAACCTTACGATAATCAATATTTAGTGGTGATCTTTCCATAAGTACAAATGCAGTCTTTACAGCAGTTTGAGTCTTAACTCCTACACACATTTTGCTAGCTGATAAGTCTCCGAGGGTCTCCTCAGAGGTTTTGAAAGTTTCTATTTTTGCTGCTGTCTGAAAAAGCCACTAAAATGTACTGGCCTTCAGCACTTTCTCTTTTCTGACAATACATATGAAGTGGCACATTTCTAACACTGCCTCTGGCTTGGTAGTGAAAGAGAAGAAAAACACATCGGGTGTAAATGCAATTGTTGTTCCGTTCTCTTTTCGTTGTCTTTTCACAACTATTACATGTTGGAAATATTAGGTTTAGGTGATCTTTCCAGAGTGACTTTCTATTCAAAACGATGTAAATTGATTCATACTTTCTGTCTCTACTGGTGGGGGACACACTCATTTAGTGCCACATCCAGATTGAAACGAGCATCCCCTAGATGACATAATTTAAGCATGTCTTTATCAGTAAACTCATGGCAATTCATAACTCTAGTTAAAAATAATGAGCACAAGCTATTCGCCACCAGAAGCTCATTATAAAATATAGCAGGCTTTAGGTTAGGTATTAGGAAAAAAGCTCTCCTGGTGATCAGTTTACGAAAACACTGGGACAGGATACTTGGGGCACGTGTGAAATTTCTTTAACCATGGGTGGTAAGCACTGGGTAATCCAAGCTTTCTCATGGATATTTTCGATACATTTTTATAAAGGCATAAAACCAGCTTGTACATGGTACAAGATCCCCTGAACTCAGACGCCTGCCTCTGACAGCAGCCGACAAGAAATGCTTACGGAAAGAGTACAGGAAACAGTGACATATTTCTTTCACTTCACATCCCTGTCCATCCATCACTGGTTTAGCCAGAAGTTGTGTCCGATCAGCTGTGACCTTATCCTTCATGAATCTGAGAATCTCACTTGTAAACCCTTTAATATCTTTACACTTTCGGCCTCCACAGCACCCCGTGGCAATGAACTTGAGGGACGCTGTGCATGTGCCTCTCTTGGACACCCACTGAGGAAGACCTGTTCATCTTCCTCCGATGTTAGGAGCTGCATCCCTTTGCTCCACCATAGTTGCACTTTGCTGCACCTTTCATTTCTTCTATAACCTTTCTAAAGAGGAGGGAGGAGGAAGGGGTAGAGAGGGACCAGAACTACGTGCACTATTTAAAATGCAGCCACATCACAGATTCATATAGTAATATAATTATGTTTTTTTCGGTTTCTTTCCCTAGAAATTCCTGATTATCTTTCCAAGCACTACTGAGCACTGAGTGAATTGCTTTTATAGGACTGTCCCAGTGGTTCTGAAATCTTCTTTCTGAATGATAACAACTAACGTGATCTTGCCTGGGCAGGTTCACCAAGGTGATTTCTTACAGTTCCTGCCAGTCCTGCTGCCCCACAAAGCCAGAGTATGTCAACAGCCAGGCAGGCTCCTGGATAAGAGATTGCGGTAATCGTTTTACAAGTCCTGCTGTAGGAAGTGTGATGGGTTACTCAGCTAGGTACTGTCTTCAGCTCTGTTGTACTCTAGTGGCTAGATCTGAATTCCCTGTTGTCAAAGACAGTATTTAAAAAATGAAACTTCAGTAATTAGGGGCAAAGCTACTGGCTCTTGAGGTTTTCGATGGTAGAAAAGGATCATTAAACACAGATGATGTGTCTAGGATGGAAGAAAAAATAGAACGTGGGATCTAAGTAATTTAGCTAGCGATAAGGGCTAGGGCCTCAGCACATTACTCTAGCAAAGGCCAAATACCAGATCTGGGTTGTTGCTGCAGCAGCTATGCCCTGCAACTTCACCTGCCCAAATCTCCATGCCAATGTAGGATCCAGCCCCTTTCAAGCTATTTATTGGCAAGAAGACTGCTGAGCACAAAGGAATTACACTCTAGTGGTCCGTTATTTTCCTCACAACAAAAATACACCTCCTCTTTGGGTATTTCAGACCTAGTAACTTTAGCAGGGAGAACAGCATTTACACATGCAGTAGCAGACACGCATACTTCCACAACCATGTAGCGTGGTGAAAGTATAGGAACATAAACCAAAAGGCAGTGAGAGAGGCAAGCTGCTTCTCTCCTCCCCAGGCCATTGCAGGACCACTGGGAGGTTAAAGCGACAACCAAAATAAAAGGAAGAAATACTCCAGACAACATTTTTTTCCCAAACTGTCCTGAGAAAAGCAAAATAAACATGCAGGCTCACATAGCAGCACAGTCCATGGATTGTGAGCAGCAGTACTGGACTGTAACATAGCTACATTATAGGCTTTCAATATATTTAGCTCCCAGTTGAAGTGAAAGGTAAAATAAAATATTTTATCAGACCTCCATTGTGTCTTTTGTTTTTAGTTCTAGAACAACGACTTTTGGATACACCCAACAGATACATAAAGAGGAAAATACTTACTCTCTTCCATAATACTTTGGTCTGTTCTCCACCTAAATTTTGAAAGAAAGGAAAAAAATATTTAAAACATACTCAATTTTAAATAAGCTACATAAAAAGAAATTATGCTTGATTATTAATGAGGACTACTGCACCCATCTAAGTGATGAAATTCTGCAGATTCAAAACCGTGACTGGAACATGACTACACAGAAGAACAGAGAAATGAAAACAGAAGAGGTGGTTTTATTGACGGATTTCTGGGAAGAATAACACATATTAATGGTGGAAAAATAGACATAATTGTATAAAAGAATACATATAATTGTATAAAATCTGATCAAATGGATAAAGAATAGATTACTGCAGCTTTGCCAATCTAATATTTATACTATACAATACTACTATTTTTGTTATGCCCCCTTTAGCTTCTTAAAAACATTTTTTGCCTATATACGGCAACTAACCGAAGATAAAAAACTTAATATTCTTGGGAGAAACAAGGTTTCTGGATTTAGATCTAGTCTTAAATTCCTTGAAGTCTCAGGAGATTGCGGGCCTGATCCAAAAGTACACTGAAAGCTGCTGGAAGGCCTCCCAATCATTTTAAAGAGCTCTGAACCAAGTTTTAGGCACGTCCCGTTCTTACCCAGCACCTCTGGATGCTCCCGACACTTCGACTCGTTTCTCCGACCCCAATCTTTTGGCTCGGCCGCCAGAAGCAAGCTCCCCAGCCCCTGATTTCGCCTTTCACCAGCCTCGGCCTTCCCGCCCGCCGCCTGCGGCCCGGCTCCCCGGGCGGCCCGGCTCCCCGGGCGGCCCGGCACCGGCCCGCGGTGCCGGCAGGGGGCACGGCTTCCCAAGCTTTCGCACGGGGGCCGGCGCGGAGCCACCTTCCCGCGCAGCCCGCCTCCTTCCAGCATTGCATACCTGCTGGCTATTACAAGTTCGTTCTCAGATTTTAAGGCGTATTCACCTACACGCATGGTTTAAGCGTCGTTATAAAGAGATGCTCCCTCCCCAGCTACGGCACTTATCATAGCGTCATCTTACCGGGCGGCAACTTCAGCCAGCATTTTCATGCATGAGCGTGACAGAACGTAACGCAAGATATACGTAAAGACTCCTGATCATTAAAAAAATATATATATATATCTGAGTGAGCGCATACCTGGGTAAAGCTGCCCATATCAATGGAATTCCTGCTTCACACATAGCGACACCCACATGCAGAAAAACTGTGGTTTCAAGACTGTTTCATCCTTTAGGATAAAACCCGTGAATTTTCACCATCCTATCTGACTGGAAACAAGGACCCTTGTTCTTGTTCTGATTGTATCTCATTATTTCACTCATAAAAACTTTACACTGATGACGGTTTTCCATTTCTGAATAGCAGATGCATAAATGTGACAATTTTGATTCAATAATCCACACACCACGCACTAAACCGTAGCAGCTGACTTTCTACCCTGCAGCCACTACGGCTACAATACAGCGCAAGATGAACAAAAAGTCGGTACAAGATAATGAGAATCTTCAATGGAAGACCTATGGGAGTTCAATCAAGTCCTTACTGCGCTTCTTTCCCCGCTCGGCATTTCTCTTCGAGCACGGCACTAACGATAGCAGGATCATACCCTTGAAACTCCTGCCTAGGAATAATACCTTGATGCGAACATTTTTGAGCTCTGAGGGGCAGGAATAAAAGGAAAAAGCAAACACAGAAGTGAAGAGAGAGCAAAATCAGAGCAATTGCCAAGTGCAGGTGCTGTGTTTCTACGTGCATATACGGCAACTCAGAGAAGAAAGTGTAGGAATTCAATTTTTTTAACTTTATATTTTTATAAGTAAAAAAAAATCAAGAAAAGGTCATATTACCTCAGAAAGGAGGTTGTTCATATGTTCATCTTTAGTAGCGCTACATGACTTTATTATCTTGGAACTGTGCTACCTTCCTGTCATCCTTATAGACCTTAATGACCCCCCAAAGTATATATTTAGCTGGGAACTTCATTAAAAAATAGGTATCAGAAGCTGGGTTAGGTGAGACCACCACATGCAATCTTCTCTTCATGGAAACAAAGGCCACTCAGTACATGAAAATGGTGACAAGGAACAAACAGATAAACTTTCATTCCCACAGAAAGCCAAACAAAACCTTTACACCTCAGAAGGTAAAGTATGACTTTCATCTAGGATTCAGAATCTGCTTCTTTTTAAAAATACAGATTTGCCTTTATTGTATGTACACACAGAATAAAACCCAACACTTTCAATCCACCTCAGAAAGGTAAGAGTTAACAGTACTAGCACTCACCCTCAAAATTACCTGCAAGCACAAGTTCCCCCACAAATTTATACAGATATATATATATATATATATTTATATATAAATAACTATATATATATAGAGAGAGAGTATAAAAGCAATCTGGAAATAACTCCTTGAGCAAATGGAGGCACATTTTGTATCCCTTTCACCACACCATTTATGCAAAAATACAAATTTATCTGCGAAATTGTTATCATTTTACTAGCAACTGACTGAACTGCCCTGGACACTGTGGTTTCCATTTTTCCTGCTGTTCATGAGCTAAAAGATTTGTTCTTCTGAGAATCTACACAAAGCCCATCAAATCCTATGTTCTTCCCCCTCCTCCATTAAACAGAAACCTTCACTCCAACATCTTTTAGCATCCATGTGTCTAAAATGGTCACAACTTCAGCACTTGGCTTTAGGCAAGAAAGATACTGTAGTATTCCCTGAAATGAAGCTCCAAATCTGCCAGACAATCCAGGTGCCCCAGAATCTGAAAATCCTCTCCTGTGCTCACTGCAATCTCTAGCCTGAAATAATCATTTCACTGCTAACCAACTTCACTGCTAGGAACAAACACAAGGAAACAAAGTTACAGCAAGATAAAAGATCAAAATAACATCAGGGTCTCTAGATCAAAACCAGAATGTTGGACTGAACTTGGAAATAAACCAAAGGCCTACACAACTGATGGAGCAGAGGCTTAAAAGTATCAAAGGAGCCAGTAGGTCTGTTTTGTGCCAACCGCAGACTCTGTACAAACTTCAAGGGAAATTCTATATATCCCAGAAGGCAAAGGTGACCGAAATTCAGTTGGGATTAGCCTTCCCTCTCCTGCTATAAAGGGGCTTGCACACACAAAGTCAGGCAGATCCACCTAAGAGAATTCTTAGCGGTGGAAAGAACAGAAAATCCGCAGGTAGAAAAGTGACTATTTCCCAGTGGTAGGAGCCCAGAATAATCAGCCTTATTCTGAGGACACATACACTTAGGTTTTTTTTCATAGATAATGGCTATGAAGAACACTTTCATCACTTTCTGTATAGCCCTCACAATTTCCTTGTTGAAACAAGGGCCAGCTTTCCCAGGTGACCAGTTGGTTTTATCCATCGCTTTGCCCCATCTCCATAGACACTGAGCAAGGGGAGAGATCAGAGGGTTTGAATCATTTAGGACTCTTATGCTAATAGACAAAAACAAAGTACAAAACTGAGAAAAAGTCCGTAAGGCAAATAATGGGTCTTCACTACTGAAAATATATTTTGCCTTAAAGAGCTCCACAGCTTGCTTTTACTACTCCCATACAGAGGATAAATTAAATCGGTTCTCTCTCTCCACTAAAAGTAAGTGGCATCTTTCAATTCCAATGTGAGATGGTAATTTTCTGGCCTAGAAAAAAGTATTATTGCCAATCTCAAACCAAAAATGTGGTCGCAGAGCCGGCATTTCTGGCCGTTGTTCCAGAAACCATGGGGAAAACGCTGAGAATTACTACTGAAATTCATAGTTGTATAAATGATGAATCAGCAGTGAATGACAAAATTGTTTAAAACTAAAGTCAACTTGATCAGGAAATAAGATGTATAGTGAAACAGCCTAAATCACTACTAATCCAGAACTCTTACAAAGCCAGCAACGCTCAGTGACATCTAATTTTGAAGCATGCTCAAAGAGAAATGAAGCCCAGCACAGCTCTCCTGGCACTCTCCAAAGGCCTTTGGAAGCTCATATTTAAGAGACTCTGCATATTCCAGCCTTGACTCCCAGCCTGCCAAACCTGATTGCCTCTCCCCACCCCCAAAAAAAAAAATCCTGACTTGTACACTTAGTCTAGTTTTACAAGTTTTTTTACAACGTTACAGCATATTCTTCAAGGCGTGGAGTTAGTTGTACTGGGGTTTGAAGTCAACACTGAGAAGGAAATAAGTCTTCTTCAAAAAAATACACTAGCTATGTAAGCTAATTCAATATATCACATTTATATAATTTTGAAGTTTACTGAATTTTAATGCCCTGGGATTTGTGGCTCCTCTTTTGGCCAGGATGGTTTAGCCCTGGTATGACATACTCCTGCTAATGTACAGATTATTGTATTAAAATCCTACACCACTCTGCAAGATAACTCATCACAAAACTACTGGGAATCGTGCAGGCAGGAGGTGAGCATCCCCTAATGTGATAGATTTTCATTGCAAGCATTGACATCCAAGCCACACTGCATGAAGATTTGAAGATACCCTGAAGAATTCTTTCTGCGTAAGTTCTACCACAGAAATAAGATAACTCTAATTTCGGAAAAATTTAATTTCTCTTCAGCTTCATTGCACAAGACATATTTCCTTATCCAGTGGCCAAAGCTGAAATCTAGAAATGTTGGAATGAAACTTTAGAAATCCCTCTAGGACAGCAATCTGTCTGCAATTCAGAAGGGCCAGCATGGCATAACATTGTATATCTACCTATTTCAACCACTGCCTTAATACATCCAAGAAGAGAATATGAAAGGGGAAGGGAAACAATCAGGTGGGTAGCTGCACCTGGCTCTCTCTTCTTCTCTCCAGCACACAGGAAGAGCAGAGAAACACGATCCAAGAGTTAATAACGTTGGTGTGTTTACTGAGAGCAGGCAGTGAGGCGTTTTCCTAAAGGATGTTTAATCTGATATATTTTCTGTTTGGAACAAACCTAATTATTTTTCAGTAATTCTAGTTGACTAGATATAAATATGTTTTTCAGGTCAGTTTGACATACAGAGAAATAGAAGAGTTGGAAGAGAAGCTTTCCAGACAAGCCCAGTAAAAACAGAGTGTACAGACAAGGAGTTTATGGTCTGAATTGTGCAGCTTTTGGCAGAATTGTCATAAGCCAACTGCAAACTTTAGCCTTAAAATCAACAACCAAAAAGGATTAAGGAAGATTGTAAGTCCCCATTAAATGGAATGAAGTAAAAAACTATGTTGTATTTCATTACTTCTACAATATAATTTTTTTGCCTCCAAATTTTTCTTAAAGAAATTTCTACTTAGATCAATTAGTGCGTCTAACTTTCCCTCCAAATAGGACAAATTATTTCACATCAATGAGTCTTAAGCAATTTAAATTGGGAGAACATTCTTTTTGAAGGGAAGTATTTATCTACCTTTTTTACTACCTTTTAACCACTTTCTTCCTATTACCTTATCAGGCTCTCTGGCACCAATGTTTTCAAAGAGAAGCAACTCTTGGTTTTGCAGAAAGTATCATATCATAAAGCCTGTTGCTAATTTTGTTAGTAGGAGTAGCAGCAATGTAACAGCTGTAATCCCTGGGCCAAGGACAGGCCAATTACTGACACTCACTATGTACGTACATAATGAAAAGATGGTCTTCTCCCCTAAGATTTTCAGTCAATGGCATTCAGCATGACTGATGGGACAGGCTTCATAGGACAAGCCTGTCCTGCACATGTAACTTCGTGAGTATGTTCATATACCTTGGCTTTGTGATGAGGGAGGAGCAAAGACATTCCTCAGAAAGAAACTAGCAATGCACAAGCCCCCAGAACATACTCCACCAGCGCTGCCCATGTTTCTGAGGCTCTCCAGAAAGGCGACATGAATAGTTTTTGAAGTCCACATCTCCTTTTGTCATTCAGTCACAGAGCCACGGGGATGCCAGCGTTACGGCCACTCGATGGATACACACTGAGCCACATGACGGAGAGGGACTACGGTGCCTCCAGGGCAAGAGAGTAGCTGGGAGCAAGATGTCAAAATCATTCAAAATACCAGAGGGGCAATGACTAGACAAGTCTCCGCAGAAAAGGATCCTGGCATCATTACAGAAAATAAAATGAACATGAATCACTGATGCTCTCTGTTGCAAAAACTACCAAAGCCAGAATGCCATCCTAGGATATAAAACCAAGAGTGCAGCCAACAAGACACCTTAGAGTAATCCTCTCCTTGCAATGTCCACTGGGAAAGCCTCTAGCTGGAATACCGAGTGTGGGTTTGGGTACCACGTCTCAAGAAAGACTGAAGCAAATAATTGGAGTGAGCAGGGATTTGGCAAACGTGAAAGGCGTGAAAAGAGATTGGCCCAAAGAAGAGAAGACAGAGGGGGGCTGTAGCAGACAGCTACGAAAAAAGGCCACTTCCAAGAGGAAATAAAAGAATTTGTTCTCTGTGTGCTTACTAGACATGGCAAGAAGTAATAGGCTTAAACCGCAAAAAAGAAGATAGAGCTTAGATCTTAGGAAAGTGTTAAAAAGAATTAAACACTAAATAAATAACCAGAGGCAGTCATGAAATCTGCAACCTTGAAAGGCTTTAAGAAGAGGATATGCAAACATCTCATCTTGATGCAGGGATGACAACCTCTTGAGTTTCTTCCAGCACCCGAGATACCATGATCCAGCCTATTCCTCATCTCTGCCTGGACTGCTCTCAGGAGATAGGGATTAGCAGGGAGCAGACTGAATAGGTTGTATAAATCACATATAAAACCACAATACTACCATGTCTCTGCCCACCTCTGTGAGGGTCTCAGGAGAGAAGGCAGAAGGGAGAAGGCAGTGGACCGAGTGAACTGTTCTAGAGAAGAAAGCCAAACCTTCAACTGATAAACTGGTCACCGCTTACCTAACTACCAAAAATCAATTTAAATTTATCAGCACAGTAAAGTGCCAAATCGTGCTTGATATCTTCTAGCAAAATACTCTGTGGTAAAATTTACAGTGCTGGGAAGAAGGTTGGAGTGGAGCTCTTCACTACTAGGAAGAATATAAAATGAAAGACAAAAGTGAAGAAAAGTGAAGAATGCTTTTATTGACTGCTGCTCAAAGCTGGACAACTTCTCTGCTCTGATGGCGTGCTGCAACCTACAGAGAAGATAAGATGCATAACGACCCTTTCGCAGAAGGATAACGCATTGCAAAGAAATGCAGGAAGCTCAGCAGGAAGCTCTGACTGTTACTGTGGCACTTACTGCAGTCTGATCTCCACTCTATCAAGCTTATTTCTATCATTTTTAGAGACAAGGAATTTAAAAAGAATTGGGTTGGTTTGTTTGCTTACTTGCTTGTATCAAACTTTCAAAAGAGCTGCTCTAATGCATCCTTTATGAGGGTATTTTTAACTTGGGTTTGTTTCCTATCTATGACCTTGAGGAAACTGTCCAGCATCCAATAATCAATACACCAGACAAAACACTATAAACTCCAGAAGGTAACAAAAACCTCCCCCAACACAGACATCTGCTATTGCTACCAAACCAGAATATATTTCTGTATATATTCAGCTCTAACAGAAAAGAGCAAGATTGAACAAGAAACAAAAACCCAAATATTTTCTGACCTAGTAAAGAAAATAATGTGCTCCTGAACATGAGCTAAAATAAATTGAAATAAATCTTAATCAAGGAGGCTGCTGTTAAATAGTCAGGGGAGACAGGGTCAAGTTGAAACAACTTCAACAGCAAAAGCAGGAGTCATCTATTTTGTTATGCGGCTTTCATTCACACAGTAAGGGCATCATTAAATGTAAGAAGGAATATCAATGTTACCTTGAATGCAAGATGAAAAATTTGAATATAGTATTTAAACTGTGCTCCCTTTTTTCAAGAATGATGTGTTGAGTCATTTAAATGGGAGGAAAAATATCCCCAGCAGCAGCAGATGAATGCAGTAAGCCGTATCAAGGCTCTAAATGCTGCCTGCAATTCTGTAACCAGCGAGAAGCACTAAAACATTCCCATGACACATGCCACAACAGTCCACAGTACGTCTGCACAAACCTGTTGGCGTTATGTCACCTGCCCTAATGCATCCCCAAAAGCCCTGCTTCCTAGCCAGCTCGCTGCTACTATTTGATGTAAACAGGTAGCCCTTCAGCAAGGTGCCTAGTGAATGCACTTGCGAAGTGCCGAGTGAACGTTTATAACCAATCTGCTGGAGACTGGTTATAAACTCGAGTATGGGCTGGAGGTGTGGAAGGCAAATCAGGAAACAGCTCATCAGAACTGAGAGTGGATGGGTAGGTGGAAAATGAGGAGGAGGGGGCCTTAGACAAGCCCCTGCGTGGCGTCGTGGGGTGTGAGACGCACCGCCACTTCATTACACTGGGAGAACATCTGGGCACGGGGACAAGGAAGGATGAAAGCAAAAATCCAAGGAGAAATAATAATATTCATTCAGCTAATCTCCTGTCATTGATTTTATGAATACTTCTGCTCTGTACTTGGGAACAGCAGACATTTCTCTTAAGTCAGGCTATCTGCAAAGTCTGAACAGGAATAAGGGAGCTTAGATAGTGCTAGCTACTTTTCCCGAGTCTGGAAAAGGAGGAGATCCTATTAGCTCCTCTGCAAAATACTAAGTAGGAGAATATTTCCCAAATTATGAACAATTTGGTAACTTACAGATGCTTTCATTTCAACAAAGCTGAGTATTTTGAGACCTATTTATGAGATATACTATTCATAAAAACATCTCTATCACACACACACACTCTCTCTTACTTATTTGTACAGGGTAGTTGAAATGTGTTAGTACATATTAGTCATGATGGTATTTCAAACAAATATGCAAGTATTTTGGAAACAAAGGATAAACAGAAATCTACATTGCAAGCCTTCTGAATTTTCATTTTGAACCCCAAAATTCAGGAGTCCATGTCTGAAAACAATACAACCTCCACCATTTTCATGCCCACTTCTCTTTGGTGTTCCAAAAAGACCTGTGTAACTGGGCTGATGCATGCATTCTGTGTGTAGGTATATACATACATGTACAGGAAGATAGGAAGCAAGATAGACAGATGTGTAAAGTTTCTATATTTATTCATACTAAGAAATACAAATTCATCAACTGCTCAATACTCCGTGTTCTCATCTTAAATCTTGAAAAAAGACATCAGGCATTTCACAAAGTATCAGTCAGAGAGCAGAGACAGTGAGACTCCCTTCTACATATTATTTTAACCAGACACAGGGAATACTGGCCTAAACTGGAACAGATATGTAAATCTATACAAGCACATAGCATTTTCACCTACACATAGACTTATTGATAAACTTTATCTAAGTTGAGATATGAAACGGGCTTTCATTTATTTTGGCTTGAAAACTACTTACACTTGACATCGTGTCAAAATAAAAAGAACTAGATGAAAAGACTGATATGTAACAAGGATAAAAGGAAATAAAAAAATATTTTTTTTTATTTCCAAAATCATAAACACACACACACACACACACACATACATATCACACACTTCCAAGGGAAAACGGAGAGGAGGGTGAAACTTCCCAAAGAAGCTTTCAACCAAGACCAGAGGGATAATTAGCAAGTTCATCAGTCCAGAAAGACAGCTACATACAGTTTGTGCTCATTACTCAGAAGTTGCCATCTTGTCTTCCAAAAAGATGGCTTTAACTACTCTGTTTCGCAGTGATCAATAAACTGGTTCATATCGTATTCCTCTGACAAAGATGAACACCAGTCTAATTTGCAAATCATTAGTAAATTAGTAAACATTAGAACATTAGTAAATTAAACTTGATGAAATTCAAGTGGAACACACAAACCTCTTCTAGTTTTGTTTAGCTGTAACTACTTAAATGAAATATTTACTATCGTGTCTGCAGAATAATTAGAAAGCTTTCTCCTCCATTCAGTAGTCAACGGACTGTTAAAACGAAGATGATGTGGCTTCATCTGAGTGCTCCACCACGCTACTACTGCAGCGGGGTGAGACTTCATGGGCTCTAGGAGAGATGAGATTTCCCGTCAGTCCTTGAAGTGCCTTGGAAAAAAACAACTTTCTCTGATGTGATGAATACAAGGGAATTTTTGGCAAGCAATATTCCAGCCTGCCTTGTTTCTTTCATCCACTGCTGCAAATCACAGGCATTCTGTGGGACAAAATTCACTACGGAGATACCACAGAAAAATGACATTGGGTGTAAACCCACATTTTAAACCTAATAGGAAAATCTGCATGTGGCCAGTTTAGAGAGATGCCGGATACAATACAGTTTGACATTCCACAGGTCCTCTGCACCAATTTAACCAAAGACCCTTCCCGCCGTTCAACTGTTTTCAGCCCCCTCCAGTGCCAGTGCAGCCAGGCTTTCTACTTCCGCCACGCATTTCAGCTGCAGAACTTTCCTCCTTTTGTCAATGTCTATTCAAAATTGCTCTTCGGCTTCATTTGCAACCCACAGACTACTGCTGTGTCCTCCTTGTTTCTTTTTGTTTCTATCATAAAGACAGGATTATAAAACCACAATTAAAGCAGCAGCAATATTATAAGAATTTGAAGATACAGGCTCCATTAAGTCTTATATGTACAAACATTTTCATTAATGAAAATAGGTTTCAGAACAATTCTGCTCATTTTCACTTAATTGCTGGCTAATGGGGTCTCTTGGTGTGCCACTGTGTGTGTTCTGAGGTTTCTTTCTAAGGAAAAGATAATATAATATTCTGAATTATCTTAGGTAAGCTCTCAGGACTGACAGTAAGAGACACCTTCTCGTGGTAGTGCCTGACTTTTTGCAGTAGAGTGATTTGAACAAGTGCCATGAAAATTCCCATTTACTCCCATTATTTACCACCAATTTTATGGCCAATTTCAATGCCTATTACAGCTCTCTAGTACTTTACCACAGTATAGACATTGTTCTTAGAAAGATGAGGGCAGAGCGAAAGAGGAAATATTCAGCTTGTAAAGGTCACTAAGTGAGCAGAATAAGGGAATTCATGGAAGACTTATTGCAATGATTAAATACTTATTATCCAGTCAGATACACTCTGCAAACATCTTACTAAGGCTTAATTTTAACAACCTTGCTCAAGCTTGCCTAATCACAAGCTTTTTCTTACATTCAAATATAAAACATTTTTGTGCCTGAAAGTATTGACAAAAGTAACCAGCATTTTTAAAGCACTTTTCAATATTGCTATTGTTTAAATGATACTCTGCTAATTGCATTGTTCTTAGCTTGAATCCCATGTTTCAGAAGAAACTTTGAGGATAACTGAGTAAAGAATAATTTGCAGTGGTTCAGTTTTGGAGATGTGCAATGATCCTGTATATTCTCTGCTAGTAATGTACAAGATGGCAATATCATTATAAACCTGCTAGTGACCATTTCAACAGTTATGCTCTATGAAATGCCACTATCTATACACTTGTTTTGATAAATCTGGGTAATCGATACCCAGAGGGTCAAAACAGTTCCTCACCCTCCGGATGGTTGGAGTGAAAGACTC
This sequence comes from Mycteria americana, assembly GCF_035582795.1. Classification (NCBI taxonomy): domain Eukaryota; kingdom Metazoa; phylum Chordata; class Aves; order Ciconiiformes; family Ciconiidae; genus Mycteria; species Mycteria americana. Next base: position 39,288,467 of record NC_134366.1, on the reverse strand, counting down.
TCAGCAGTACAGTCTGAATATGGCATCATTATTTTAGTCTCTTACAATCACTTAAGCAAAAAGAAAAAGGGAATTTTTTTTCTGAGAAAAGTCTCCTTTTTGTAATCGTATTTGCTTTTAACCAAGAAACCATAATTTTGATGCTTTGAAGGCAGAGACAATAATTTCTACCACTTCTGACACAACTTATTTGGAATTCAGAACGGCAACGAAAGCAATTAACTGACATTTTTCTACATAATAATATAAGTTAGGGCTCTAAGGCTTTGTCTACACTAGGGAAATTTAGACGAGTTTCTCACTGTTGCTGACACTGGCTTGGCCAAGGCACTGTTAGGAATATGCAAGGTCTAATGCAGACAAACTCACCGGCCTCAAAAATTGCTGTCAGCAATTAAGGCTTTCTTGGAACAGAACAGGAATAGCATTCACAGGTATGAATATCTCTACACGAGTAATCCAAAAACTCATGGGTAAGACTCACTCCCTCTTCGAAGGAAATTTATAACAAGCCTATTGTTTAACCAAAAATATTCCCAAATGATGTCACCATCCTTCCTTAATTCTTTTACTTTGTTAAAGCCTCCATTTCTTTAAAAGATATTTTAACTTTGAATAGTCTACTCCTGAAATATTTCTTAAAATTAAGAATTCTTTAAAATGTTACTTTTGAATAAAATCAGGAAGTTGAATGCTTGAATTATTTTCTGAGAATGTAATTTTTTAACAGCATTTCTGCAGAATAAACCCTAAAAGATGCTTTATAATATGACTTCCTCACAACATTAATCTGATTCTTTGGTGCCTATCATCACACATGCACAATATTTAAAAGCTACTCCTCCACCTGAACGGTGCTTTTAAATGAAACTTTTTCTATTTAAAAAATAAATCATTAAAACATTGCTGGAAGGAATATGGTTATAAATGAGGATATTGGCAGAAATCCAATGTTATTGGGAAGGTAAGATATTCACACTAGTCCCGCTGCCAGTGGTGATTAATTAAAAGCAGTTAGATACCTGAAGCCCTAACAGTTCATTCAATATGCTTCCCATTGCAGGAATGACCTGCTTTCGCTGACAAGATATTTATGCAGGCAGAAAAAAAGAAAAGGAAAATCATGATAGCAAAGCTCAAAAACACAAAGATATAAATGTTCATGTTTTATTTACAGTCCCAGCTTTTAGTCTGGCGGTTTGCATATCAGGAGAGGTGATTTCTGTCTCCACAGTATAGGTAATCAAGAAATCCACACAAATCACATGGCAGAACTGTAGAGATCTGAGGCTTAAACCCCTGTGACTATGGAGTAACAGAGAGGTAATGGAAGAGCAAATGAATGCGGAGAATGTGGAAGATGGCAATGGAAAAGAGGGAGGAATTATGAAAATGCCAAGTGGTGAGAGCACAAAAAACCTCCAACCCTTCACAAGTTTATCTGTTGGTGTTACAGATTTTGTTTGCAGCAGATGCTTCAATTTCCTTGCGAACAGTGCAGAATTTGGCAATGATGAATGAAAGACATCTTCTCATAAGCATGAGGGATTTAAAATTATTTGCAATTTTTACATTTGTCTGAAGCATTCTGAATCCTAAATTATACAAGAGAACACCCTCAACAAAGTCCAGTTCCTATGTGTGTATAGGATACCCTAGGTATCAGGACACCCCACCCACCCCCAGCTCCCCAACTATATGTAAAAATAAAGCACATTGTCAGTATTGTAGTGATTTTTGGCTCTTGGGTCAGAGAATCTGTGTTTCTAGCAATCAGGTTGCGAACAGATACAGTTGAGCTACCCAAAGATTCAAAATCCAAGTAACAAGAAGTCAACCAAAGATCACATTTGTGGGAATTCATACTGCTTTATATACCTACCCCTGAATAAAGTTTCTTATTTTCAGCTGTTTAACTAAATTTTAAAAAAATCGAACCAAATCAAAATAGGACTCTCTTTAGTCCATGAAGTGAGCCACTAAAAATGGTTCATTAGTCAGAACCAAACCCAGATTATGTGAATCAGATGTTTTTTACTTATTTTGTTATGTACTGCTTCGCCAATTATGTATTAATTTGGTTAATATAATATGATCTTAGCTTCTTTCTGCAAATCTTTGGAAGTGACTTGAACAGGCACTAAATATGTATGGTCTTTAAACATCAGGCAAAGGGAGCAAAGGATAACTTCAGTTGTGCATAACATGTTCTTGAGTCTAAGAAAATAAGTTCTATACAGCACACTGGTAAAGAGTTCACAGCTGCACATTTACTCCACCTACTTGTGTAGATAATCTTGTTTCTAGAACAAGAATACAATTGCTACTCCACTTTAAAAGCACATTTTGCCTTGATTCAAATTTTCACTCATGGAGGCAAGCTAAAAAATGCTTTAATTAGAGTTAGCATAATAAATTTTGGATTAAACTTATTCAGACTAAGTCACTTGTATCCCCACAAAGATGAGTTCAAATTGTAGACAAGGGTTCCTAAGAATTCAATGCTTATTAATCAGATTTTCTCAAGACAAGTTCTTCCTCAAAGTAGTTCCAGTATGAAATAGATAACTAAAATCTTAGATAAACTATTCTCACATAAAATGAGAAATTCCTCTAAGGCCACACTGGAAGTAAATAAATTGTTTACCTTAACTATTTTCAACTATACCACTACTAGTTTAATACCTGTTATGTGATATTCGTTTAGTAAAAACCTTAATGTCCTCTCGTTTAGAGAATACCAGCTGCAGAGGCCTGCCTGTCATTTGTTGTGCATGAGAATTTCAGAGAGGAAGGTCTTGTTAAAACCCTTCAGCACACGTGCACTGAAGTCCCACACGGCTCCTTCTCCCTGAGCCTTGTGTTTGACAGGGAGAAAGGATGACACGAGGGTTCGCCCACTCTGGTGTTTTGCTTGCCCTTCTTAGCATCCTGCTTATATATCTTGGGACCATCCCGAACTGACAGGGCTTGAAGACTTCCAGTCTGAGGCCAAGACCCTGCTCTCCCTGCCCTGAAACAACTGGTAGACGGCACTTGAGAGAAAAATCACAGAATCACAGAATCCTATAGGTTGGAAAAGACCTTTAAGATCATCGAGTCCAACCGTAAACCTAACACTACCAAGACCACCACTATACCATGTCCCTAAGCACCTCATCCAACCGTCCTTTAAATACCTCCAGGGATGGCGACTCAACCACTTCCCTGGGCAGCCTGTTCCAAGGCTTGATAACCCTTTCAGTGAAGTAAAATGTCCTAATATCCAGTAAAATTTCCTAATAATATCCAGCAATGGCTTTCTAGTTAAGGCGCTGGGTGGACTCAGGAAAACTGGATTCAATTCCTGGCTTTGCAGTGGATCTTCTTCATGACCCTGGGCAACTATCTGTGCCTTGGTACAAAACCTCCTGCCTCACGCAAAACTGTTTGAGACTGTATCTGTTCATATTTGACAGACGCTGTGCCAGGGCTCTACTTCCACAGGTACACAGTGTGGGAAGCAGGTCAGAGCTCAGGATGATGTTTGAGAGTAGAGCTATATATCATGCCGATGAACCACAGTTTCTATCTTCTTTCACATCATCTTTTATACCTTGTGCAATCACTTCGTGCGTTTAGTATTTCTATTACTAGTATTACATGTCTATTTGCACAAAATTTGTCCCTGACATTATAGAAGATAAAGCTATCACAGTTTTATTGATTGAGCAGAGACATCTACATATGTTTTCCATTACTATTATGCCATGCAGGTTGAGGAATTGACATATTTAACTAAGTAGAAATACAGAAAAAGAAAACAGGGAGACAAGATGACTCAGTCAAACCTGCAGCCCTATAGATTTCTAAATATCCTATAATCTTCAAAGTTTCTGTGACAGAACCAAGCTCTCTGGCTATCACTTCAGTATTTTAACCTGAACATAATCCTTGGCAGAATGCATTCAACAAACTGGAGCTACATGTATCATGTTGAAACATATCACATAGACGTTAATATGCAGATGCAGGAAGAAAATACAACTTCATTTTGACAAGGAAACACAAAACTCTAGGTAGTATACAGAAGACCACACTAAGCAATGATTAATGAGCATTTGTCTAATGAAGGGGCTTCTAGTGGTAGAATGAAGCCTTCATGCCTAACTAGCAAATATTAATCTGCTTTAATTAATCAACCTTAAGAAAAATGATTATATAAAATAATGGCTTAAAAAAATTAAAGCGAATACTACCTGCAGACTGTACAAAAGATTTTTTGGTAATCATATGCTGCTGACAATTCATCAGATTTAACAAGGTAAAGTGAAAGAAGAACTGACCTCCCGAGGACAGATGATTCTCTTGGGACGTGGTGCCTCTTGTTGCAACTGATACACTGTCAAACACAAAAATGTACAGATCATTAGAAGATGGCAACATACACATATGTTTATTCAGATGAGTCTTTTTAGCCAGAGGCTGCAAAGAAAAATGCAAATGTAAAGAAAAGGACAGCAAACGGAGGTATTTCAGTGTATCTAAGGCATTTATACAAAAATTGGTTGTTGACCTGCAAACTAACTAAAGTGATCATTGGTTTAACTTTTAGAAGTATTATCTCCTTTTGTACTTGTTATTACATTTCTATACCAGGGAAGACTAGCTAGAAAGATTTATTAGGTGTATCTCAGGATAAAATCTCACTTTTGCATATACCATGCTGGAACAACTCAAGAACAGATTGCTTACGAGTAACACCAGCGGTTTTTTGGATAGGCCAAGAAAAAGTTCAGCACGTTTTAAAGGGTTCACCACAATCTCATAATTTATTTCAAGATTTGCTGGCAATTACTGACTGGCAAGCAAACATTCCTTTCAGAGCAATTATGCCCTATTCAAATGGCCCTGGATCAATTTTGTGAATCTTCTGAGGGCTGGAGGAGAGAGACCTGAGGCTAGGGGTAGTCGCTGAACCCTGGCCCCCAGCCTCTTCACTGCATGTATTTAATGAGATCCTCTCCTTCCTTTCCACTCCAGAGTCGTGAGAAGAAGCTGACATGCAATGACAGTAATCAATTCCAGCGCAGACAGACTGTCTCTCCATAACTCCAGTAAAAATCCCAGAGGTTTGGATTGCCTCCCCCGAGAAAGACCTTCTGTATGCTGACCTTCTTGTATTTGGAAAGATCGTGTCGTGTCTATGAATTTTTTTAAAAGACCGAGTTTCTAGGACAGGGCTCTTCATAATGCTTGTGAAGCTCAGAATTATGCCCCGAAAGGTGGTAGATTATGGGAGGAATATAAATGCTTGTAAGTTTGATAAACACAGAAGCCCTGTTGCAGAAAGTGAATTGAAATGGTAGGTGTTACTCGCCAGCACCATCTCCCACCTTCTGCACCTTCTCTTTAAATGGGGCTAGGAGTGACGAACTCTGAGAAGTGGGGAAGTCCTCGGCTTGCACCCAACTTTGTCACTCAGGGGATGTGAAAGCTTTGGGGGCTTCTGTTCTCTGCTAATGTCAAAGCGGAAAAAAGCATAACCTCTCCTTTTCCCAACCCAACCTTCATCCCTGGTTCCTCGGAGGGGCACAGAAAGAGAGTTCATGATTTCTTATATTCCCTATCAGTTTGAATGCATATGGATGTGATCCAGCTCTGAATTTGGATTTAACCTGCTTCATTCAGCACTGCCAGATCTCCCACTACTTTTGCACGAGATTCATGAGAACTTGTGGTCTTTCTTACCTCTTGCAGTTTGTGTGACTAAGATTCAAAGCCTTCCTTTTACTCTTTTGTGATCAAATGACTTGTGTATGCAAAAGAATTGCCAAGCAAAGCATGAAAATTCTGCTTCAAAAACACAGGTTGTTTTTTAAAACTCTGATTATTCTGGAGCTCAAGATCATGATTTTAGGATCCATTTCTGAATGTCTGAAATCAGCATAACCACTGATTCAGCAAGTTACTGGTGCTTAATACTAAACATATCCAAGAGGAAAACAGTAACTTTTTTCTTCCCCCATACATTTCCAGTAGAGAAGGAACTCTAAGGATTCAAAATACTGCAAGAATATGATTGCTTCCCATTTAAAGTAAAAGATCTGTTTCCGCAATTTATTCATTTCAATTTTAATTGAAAAATCATAAAAATCTTATTTTTCAATAATCTAACCTGTTAAATATTAACTGACATAGCAAATTAAGCTAGTGGAGCTGTTTCTAAGATAACCTTGGTAGCTGCGGGGCAAAACAAGTTGGTCTGAAGAATACATAGGAAGCCTATCTTGTGATGTGCTGCATTTATAAGAAATGAGAAAAGCAAAGAGCTCTCTGAAATGACCAAAAGGATCTCTGAGGCTGATAGCACTGGAGAAGCAAGGCTGGGGAGAAGAGTCAGCATTTCACAAAACAAAGGAAGGAATGACTAACAGGAGAGAGCAGATATATGAAAGACTTGAAAGCAAACACAAAAAACTGGATCCTGATAGGATGCAGTGGGATGAATCAGTGCAGGGATTCATGATGAACGCAAGGAAGACAAATCATCTTAACAACGGTATTTTGAATAGACTGGAAAAGGTTGCTGTCATTCTCAGAGAGGCACGGGTAATTAATCTGCACAATAATCTGAACTGAGAAAGATAGCCGATTTAGAAATACATCAGAGGAAAATGTAGTAAGATTACAACTATACAAATTATTAATAATAATAATAATAATAATAATAATAATAATAATATGCTGCCTTAAACGTGCAGGATGAGAAAATGGCCCCAAGTAACAAGCGTGATTGAGATTGTGAATGGTGGTAATCACAGAAAACATCATGAATGGGAAATGGTTTCCTGGGCAAGATAAAGAATTCAGATTTGGCCATATTAGCTTTAAATTGAAAGACATTAAACTGACAGACAGACAACACAGGGGAACTACTGGAGAGAGATGCAAACCCATTCGATGGAGGGAGAGAAGACAGATTGGGATCAGAAAGAAAGGACTGAGAACCACCAGTGGCATCGTGGTAAGGGACACCAAGCAGTTCAACGCGAGACAAACAACAGAGAAGAGACAGATAGGAACACAGCTGCCAAGGATACCCAGAAAAGACACACAGCAAGGCAAGGGTGGAGGAGGTAAAACAACAGTGAAAGTGCAGTTAAGTGAAAAAGTAGGAAAAGGCAATATCTCACAGACTAAGGTATTAAGGAGCAAAGCAAGTGTGACCCTACCAAAAGCTGTGCTCTTCTCTAGAAAGGTTCTCTCCTGTTTCTGCTTCAAATGATTTCTATATGAAAGCCTGCTAATGGGCTATGAATACAAGTGCAATATTATGGCTAAGGTCACTTGAGAAAAATGTGCCCTACAGCTAAGTTCCAATGAGCGCAGACACCTCATTAAGTGACCTCATTTTCAGAAGTGCTGAACATCCTGCAGCTCTGCCCAAATTCATTATATAGTTTTTCCAAAGCACTGGGCACTCACGCTCTGGCTGACACTGCTGAGAGCCCAGCAGAGTCCAGGGGATGGTCAGACGTTCAGAAAGCACATGCCCCTCACTTACTTGCTCAAACACACCTTGCCTTTCTGCCTCACTTTCCCCCCTCCACCTCTGAAAATCTTAACCCACAATCCAATGTATAAGGATATGGTTAACTGAAATAAGAGAAAAACACACTTATTTAATGCAGTGGTAAGCAGTGATCGACATCTGACCCAGTCTATTCCAGCATTTAGAACTGACAGGCAGGTTAGAGACAAACCCACCGTGATCATAAAAAAGATGACACTTGAACATAATGATGCATTATTGTTTTAGCCCTGAGAAAATTAACCTTATAAAAAGTCAACTGCATGCAAAAAGAAAATGCATTATTACTGCTTAGAGAACAGCATCAGACTGGGAGTAGCTTTTTGTTCAGCATCAGATGCAAATGAAATGCACAGTAATAATACACATTAAATATTAGACCAAAATGCAGCACTGCAATAGAAAAATGCGGTAGCTTTTAATTGGCCCTTGAACATCTTTATCAGTTTCATAATTCAGATAGTTTGCCAGCATTCATAGTATCATAATCACCTGGGAACTTATAAAGTTAACAAAACTTTAATTTATTACTGAATTTCTAGGGGAACATTTCTTTGAGATGTAAAGTAACTAGTTAGAATATATATCTCTCTTTTGTTCCTGCTAGAGGACGAGTCTTGTCTCATGGGATGAATAAGGGAAATTCTACAATATGTTTTAGAAAGAACTGTCTAATTCCGAAATCTGATCTGTCTAAGAAACAAAGGGATGACATGCAAAAATCAACACTTACTCCTTTACTGCCAGGGAAGAAGGACTATCACCAATTTCTTCATACTTTTTTCATTCTGCAGTGTGTCAGGAACTCAAGCTTTCTCCTTTAACTCACCTATGACTACTGTTCTGTGATGCTGCAGCAGAGAGGAAAAATTCCTATCATCGCTCTTACAAAGCAGCAAAGAAACATACTGCCTTCTCTCTGAGAATGTTTCGTAGAGTTCCTTAGTTTTACCTCCCTGGCCTCATCTCAGTCAGGCATTTATCCATGTGCTGAGCTTGAACAATATGAGCTGTCCTATTTCTGCAGGATTACTCGCATGCTTGATTAGGAACCTAAGTGCCTGGCTGAAATAAAGCCTTAATTTCTAACAAAACCGCGTCTCAAACACTGTGCTTATTATTTGATGAAAGGCAGAAGGCAGGGAAACTTTGTGAGGAGTTGAAGCATGGCATCAGCTGATGCTCTGTGCCTTGCCACGTTGCTTCACACTAGCGTACTGATCTTAAATAATGCAAATAAACATTGAAGTGGCATCGACATTAGACTTTCTTAGCACATGCCAATCTTAACAGTGGTAAAAGGAGAAAATCTCTTCAAAACTCAAGCGTGTACGTGCTGTAGCTGGAAGTCAAAAATGACTACGCTGTTTCAGCAGTCAAACCAATTGCCTACTCGTCACCTGAAGCAGGAACCATCATTGGTTCTGCTCTAAGAGGGCAGTGCAGCACCGGAGCAGGTTACCCACAAAGGTGGTAGAGGCTCCATCCCTGAAGGTTTTCGGGACTCAGCTAGAGAAAGCCATGGCTGTTCTCCTCTAGAGCCAACAAGAGTTGTGCTTCGAGCGGGAAGCCGGATCAGCTCACCCCAGAAGTCCCTGCCAACCCACATGTCTGTGATTCTTATCTTCCCTTCTTTCCTACCTCAGTGATGGTAAAAAGGCAAAATGCTATTTCGTATAATATTCCTAACATGCAGCAGACTACAAAAAGAAATCTGTTATTGGATATTTATTTGTTGATCTGTTACTCAGGTATAAATGCAGTCAAATCCACTGCCTAGAGACTGCTGGCTGCTAGTAACTTTCCAGATTTTTTCCCCCAAGTCCCTTCCTGGTAATACAAAACTGTTCTTGCCATTTCTTTTATTCTCTCTGTCCCAGGGCTATCAGAAAAAGTCTGAAAAACCTTGTAAACTGTGAAACCTATGTACCTTCTAACAATTCTTCATAAGCAAGTGAGGATCTTCTGCATTAGAAGTGTCCATCTTTTCCAAATACAGCTGAAACAACCTTGTACATTATGCCAAAGAGTAAGGCTTGGATTCTGAAAGCCGTTCCACTTTGATCAGCATTTGCCCATGGACATGTGCAATACTGTTTATTCGAATACTCTGCCTGCATAAACAGGAAAACCTGCCTTTGTTGGGAAGCTAAAAGGATTAGAAGCCTTGATCATGATGTCAATAAAAGACAACATAGTGCACCTAAATTTATTCAGGACTTAAAAAAGAAATCAAAAACATATGCAAAGTATCTTAATAGAATTTTAGCAAACTTTAAAGGTTACTAGTTAAAATACGCTGAAAATAATTGTTAAACAGGCAGTAAACACAAACTGCTAACAGTGAAATACATACACGAAGTTAAAACTGTGATGAGACAGGACAGTAGATTGCCTCATAGACTAATGCCATCATTGGACATAACCTCTATAATTAATTTACCAGATTGGGATTTTTCTAGCAGAGTATAGAAGCGTACATTACCTAACACTGCAATGAAAAACGTATGTCTGTGGCTAAGCAGTCTCAGCAGTAAATCTCTGTAACCTTAAAACTATTTTCTGCATTTTGGAGCCATGTAACTTTTTCCAAGGTCACTCAGGCATGGGGTTCAGATGCTGAGGCCATGACTTTGTCATTACCACAAGATTGGCATCCTACATATATCTGAATAGGAAATTATATATTCATATTCTACTAGTTCATTCTGGGGGTTTTAATTTCAAAAAAAGTTTCCTTGGACTATGTGTAAGCTATCAGGCAAAAGTAACCAAACTTTTTCACTGCACGCAGTGATCTGTCTGCTGCACCAGTGGGGCAACTAAGAGAAGGTAAGTAAAGGCATGTGCTTATTCCCTGACTTTTTGAAGAAAACTTCCTGCAGAAAAGGAAACATCTGTTATTTCAAATCCTGGTCTCGTCAGAGTCAATGGGAGCTTTTCCACTGATTTTGAGTAAGCAGGTTCCTCTTCTGAAAAACCCACTCAAGTGTCTGCTTCTTTCCAAGTACCCAGCAAAGTACGCTGGAATGGTCCAACTCAAATCAATACACTCTTGCTGACTTATAAGGAGGTTTTTCTTATACGTCCAAAATACTGCAACAACAAAAACGAAGTCTCTAGAAAACAGTGTTCTGAGAAGCAATTTTTGTAATTTAATGGCATACTCGAATTTTGGTTGAAAAAATCCCAGTCCATTTATAGGCAGAATGTCATTCTCAGGTAACATAGAGGTGATGTCTTTGAAGTCAGCAAGGTAGTCTAATGTGCATATAAGTGAAGTCAACAAGTTTATTCCAGTCTTTAAAATTATACATGTACATGCTTGTAACTACTGTGATCCTTGTTTTTTTGTAGTTCCATTTTGGTAATGGCACTGTACTGAATTTGAAGTTGCCACAATAAAAGAGACGACTTTTGCCTAAGATAGTATCCAAAAACAGAAAAAAACCCCCCTCCACACCCAAAGCTACAGTTTCATTGAAGTTCCAGTAAGAGTTTAAAATAAAAAGATCACATTTAAAGGCCATCTTTAATAAGGTTTTTAAAAGCCAGTATTTTGTCTTAGGTCTGTGCTACTTTATTAGAAAATACATTTGGAACAAAGCAAAAAGAGCATAAAATATGCACTTCTGCACTGCACTCTATGTAAATGATTTTTCTAAAGGCAGACAGGAAGGTTCAAAGAACTGATAATGGTGTCTCCAACTTCTAAACCACCACTTCAAAAATCAGCTTCTATTGCTAAGGATCAAAAATATTATTATCTTAAAGTGATTTGGTGACCCATATAAAAAGACAAGTATACTCAAGCCTGACCTTTAGTAAACACATGAAGCATTAACCTCTACCCCTGGAATCCTTCCTGAAAATCTCAGCAGAGAAACTCTGAAACCCAGGATCTGCACACTTGTAAGGCAACCCAGAGAGTCTGGCACTCATAACCCTGCTGCACTTGATCCACGGAGAACCAGAAAAGTTCAGGTTTCGCTGCTGTCACATATAGTAATTTCTACAAGCATCTAGTATGTTTATGTCTTTTTTGTAAACAAAGAAAAGGAAAAGACCTAACAGTGACACCTTGGTAAAGTACTAAGATTCTTCAAATTTCTGGTATACTCACAGTATGATTTCCATATTGGAGGCTGGTACTCTTCAGCATCTAAAATAGAAGTAAAAGGGGGAAAGAAATCAGTCAATTGGCCACTGGGTCAAACTGTCAGCATGCATTTTTCTGCTGGGAAACCTCAGCTTGTCAGCAAAATTCACATTTCTTTCCCAAGAGAGATGCTACTTCATTTACAGTACCGTTTCCTATGTGAGAGAAGAATATAAATTTCAACCACTTGTGGAACCAATGTGCTTTTTCCAAATTATTCAAATGTAACAGGAATTAATTTCTTACCAATTTGCATATAGTTTCCCAACTCACCAGTATTTTTTAAATAATTAACTAGACTGGTAACTACATTCTTTATTTACTTTACTTGGCATGATAAACAGACAAATCATTACTGCTTTTCAATCAGGCTTCTAACCGCACTATTAAGATTTTACAATGAGCATCAATGAATAATACACGCCTTAGCTAAAAAGATGCACAGCTCAGGCTGGACTCTGATGCAGAGACTCGACAGCTCCAACAACGAGATTCAATTACACTTCTTGAACCCACTAGAATATGTAATTGGCATATTTTCCAGAAACTGCATCAGCAAAAATAATAATAAAAAGTTAGAAAAAGGAAAGACTGCAAAACCTGCAACTGGAAGCAGACAATTATTGCCCTTATTGACTGGAGGGGCACAAAAAGAGTTGGTATCCTCTCTTCATGCAAGAGTTATACAATGCCGCTGGGTAAATTTTTGGCAGGGGGAGAAGAGCTTCTGTGTTTAAAAGTGTAAGTTTGTAGAGGCTGAGCTAAACCCTCCCCTGTTTTAAGAGCCCAGCGAGCAAAAGACTCGCCAGGCTGGGAGGCAGACTGGTGCAACTGGAGGGCATGGCGAGTGTCCGGTCCCACTCCACAGGGAGGTTTCCAGCTCTCTGCAAAAAAGGCTGTGGCTTCAACCTCCAGAAATCCCAGCAGAGGCCAAGCTTGAGCGGTAGGAGTTAAATAAGTTACCAGCCACATAGGGTGGGGTACCAGGTACTAGTTTGGCTCTAAACTGCCGGGTTGCCAAACACTTTGAAGAGTCATTTACAGGGAGTATGTCATTAACCTCCTAATACTGTGCAAGTTAATGAAGGTGTTTGGTATTTACTAAACTTCTACTTAAGTTATGCTAATGTAATTCAATTATAGTTGCATAGCTCATGCTCCCTGTCTATTTATATACACACAACCACTTTAAATATATCCCTGCAAAAGTTTGTTTACTAGGAATGTTAATCATTAACTACCATCTGCCACTTTTAACTCTATTGTTTTAAAAAAGGATAAATCTAGCAATGTCACAGTTACTGCCTGGAATAATACCCTGCAACAATTTGCAGATATATTGATCAGGAAACCCATTCAATTCCGGTTTCAACTGTATCCACTTCACAACTTTGGTAAAATTTAAAACACTCCCAGACTGACAGAGTTATACCGTGCTGTGGCAATCTAAGAGTAATTAGTTTGCAAGTTCATTATACAGAAGGATTATTTTAAATTATATGAAGCTATTCATGAGACCAGTGAAATTTATTCATGCAAGAACTAACTAATTTTTTCTCCTCTCACATTATAATGGTAATATATTACTCTTTTCTTTCCTATACATCTGTTGCTCCACATATAGTTTACCGTAACACCATAATATTGTGTATTAAATTCCTCTGTCATACTTCTGCACTACTGCAAGAGAATTTCTGAATTTGCTTGTTCATATTTTTCCAATAGGAGAAACACTGAGATAATGCAAATATCTGATTATCTATACTGGTGACTTCAGAAAAGGAAATAATAGTAGGAGAAACAACGAAAAACCGATGAGTGTCAGTTGTTGCTTTAGTCTTCCAAATTAATTAGAAAGAGGACAGTAAATTGAACAGTGAAAGCTGATCTACAAGTGTCCATAAAGCGCTTCATTAGCTTGAGACAGACTGATGGTGTGGAAACACTGCAGGCTAGGTGGAGAACAATCATCCAGGAGATAGTCATAAAGCAAAACTCCCGATGATTACGTTAGATTTGTCACGGTTATGAATCTGTCAGCCGAGGAAAGAGCAGACAGAACCATTCCTCAATAGCTAAAATAATTCTTAAGGGCAGCACACTCGGAAGAAAACCACGGGTCACCAGCTCCACATTCACCCTTACGAGGCACTGCAACATCCTCTGTGATCCCTTCAGCTGATAACATGTCCCTAAATCACAGGCAACAAAACTCCATATAGGTGACAGTATTAATACTGTTTATTGTCAAGCTATCATGCATGACATTTGATGGCATCCATTTGTAGGGAAATAAAGAACAACTAGTTTAAATACAACCTGGAGACAGAGGTCATGCTTAAGGATCAGGGAGATGTTTAATGGAGCCCAGACATAGACCTCTTGCTCTCTTTGTGGAAGGAGGCCACTGGGCCCCTGTCTAGGCGTGGGCCATGCACAGCCGAAGATGCCATTCTACACGGCTGTGGGCACGGAAATTAGCCTTAGGACAGCAATTACCACGTCTGAGTCACCAGAGAAATACATTGACTCTCCTCCTTGTATGACACAGTCTTAGGACTCCCGTCCTGGATGACTACATTAGACTAAACTTAGCCCTTCTTAAATCAGGGGTCAAATGAGACAAATCCCACCCGAGCAGACTGGATTATTACTATCTGCCCTTTTTTGAGATTTCTGTTCTGCTTCTTTTTTTATTAGTCTTCTTTTATTATAAGGCAGCTCTCCTCATTAAATCATGCTCCACTCTCCATCATTAGACTTAACACAGCAGGTTCACAGAAGTTGCCAGTAATTGTTTGGGTGGTCGGCTCAGTTACGACATGACACCTCAACTCCCACAGCTTCTGTCTTCACTTCTGGTAATGGTCTCAGCAAGGACCACAGACCTCAGTTTTGAGCCACTTAGCAAAAATCAATCAATTGATCGATCAATAAATCAGACTTGGCCCAAATGACAAGTGCCCCACACCGAGTTCTCATTAAACGATATTCCTAATATGAACTTTGATCATAATGCCTATCACAAGTGTGGTTGGCAGCATGGGAAAAAGGATTCACTCAGGTATTCTTAGATGACAAGACAGGATCTCTCCTATTGCTATTTTCTTGAACAGTTCACACTTTCGACAGTGACTTATTGTCCAAATTCAGAAACTGAGCCAGCTAAGGTTGAAAGCAGTTGTCACAGGAGAAACTTGGAGCACAAGATGAGTATCAGTTCTGAAAAACCTCAACAAAATGTCACAGGGCCAGCTATGATACACCTTTCTGTATCTAGAGAGACTCACCGTAAAAGAATTCAGAATGCCCAGTTTAGGTCTTCTTTATTATTTCAAGTCTTACTAATACTGTATCAGAAATGACCTTAGCAAAACCAGAAAAGCTAAGGAGTACCCACTGGAAAGACTAGAACTGGCAAAAAAAGCATGAGAGACTTCCACGAATAATATCACAGGCAATACTGTTAACTAAAAGCTTTGAAACATACCAGTTGAGAAGGTAAATATTCATTAGACCTAAAAAAGTAACTAGAAGTTAGTTGTATGCTAAACAGAAAAGCAAAAGGAATGGCAAATGCTGACTCTCGGGGAATATTACAGCTACCAGAAGGTTTCTCACTGGATGCATAATTGACACGAAAAGATACTGGAGAAAATTGTCAAACCAAAGATGATACTGTGGAATTGGAAAGTGGGAGTAAGGAAAAGCAGGTTAGTTCTTCACTTAATTTGCTTTATTCATGACAGAGTAGAGAGGATGAAAAGTGTCTTAGGAATAAAATATTTTCATAAAGCACTGCAAAGCTGAGTAAGTGTATAAAGACAACAGTAAAGGGAGTACTGAAAAGTTGGCAAAGCTTTAAGCAGACAGATAAAATGTAAAACTACGTAAGTTTTTTTTTTAAAGAAGCATGAAGACAGAAGACAGTATTTCTGTAAATGATGGGTGGTAAATGGTTAATACATTACTCAGAGCTGTTGTTAAGCAATTTCTGAGAAATGGGCTTACATTAATTATATAGTAAGTAAAGTTATCCATGGACTTCAAACCTTGTTCTTCACCGTGCCTGGCTCTTTACCAAAGGTGACACCTTTCTGGATGTAGTTGTGAAAGACACTGGAATGACTGAATTGCTTTTTACTACTTCCTTGTACTTTGTGAAGATGATGACGTAATGCCAACGCTTGTGGTTTTGTGCTACCAGCACTGGGACTGACCTAGCTAAAGCAGGTCTAATAAGATACCGATTAAGCTAAAACTTTGATTCTTCTGACTACCAAGACTGGTAATGCACTGGAAAGAGGAAACTCTGTTTTACAGGAAAGATCACAAATTATGTCACATGAATCAAATAGTTCTGACTTATAAGTGGCATTTCTAATTACAAGGGGAACAGTAACAAATATCCATACTGCAGCTATAGACCATGCCCAGTTCTAGATATTCTAAAAAGTATTAATGATTCCTATGGTAGTAAAGAGTTATGCAGACTAGTAGCAGGACAGCTACCAAAGGGGGACCATCATTCTTTGCTAATTTCTTCATAGCCACTATGAAAGACGAGAAAAGATTTTTTTTTTTTGCCTTTGTCCTACTAAAGGATTATAAAAAATATTCTGCAGTTCACCTTGGAAGAATTGCCTCAGCCTGGATTTTCTGCCACCATTGTCCGAAGTTCAGACTTCCTTTCCAGTAACAACTAATTTTAAAACTATGACCTGCGTGTGCAAGAAAAGACACTTGTTTGTGAGGAAGAGCCAATTTGGAAGCCACTGGCTTACTGGCAGCGTACAGATAAATGAGTCACTGGATGAACAAGTCTAGTTACTAATTTTTTCATCTTCTATTGTTATTTTCAGGACCAAGACTAATAATTATTAGTATTTTAATGCCTTTTGTGTATTTCCTTTAAAGAGATTTTTCACAGTTTTACCATATACACTTTCATATTTATAGCTTTGTTTCCAAAACATTAAGTTAGCGTATATTATTAAATACATTTTTCTTATTTTTATATATGTAATTATATATACAAAAATAACATATAACTGTTGAGTAAAAGGCTATGTGAAAGATGAATAGTGTCTGTACTCTTTAGGCACATATACTTTTCTTATATTTTTCTTCACACAGCCAGAATTATATTATACAATTGACTATAGTGGGGATGGACATCACAGAATCACAGAAGGGTTGAGGTTGGAAGGCACCTCTGGAGGTCATCTGGTCGAACCCCCCTACACAAGCAGGGCGACCTGCAGCCAGTTGCTCAGGCCCATGTCCAGACAGCTTTTGAATATCTGTCTCCAAGGACGGAGACTCCACACCCTCCTTGGGCAACCTTGTGCCAGTGATCGGTCACCCTCACAGTAAAAAAGTGTTTCCTGATGTTCAGACAGAACCTCCTGTGTTTCATTTTTGTGCCTGTTGCCTCTGGTCCTGTCACTGGGCACCACTGAAAAGAGCCTGGCTCCATCCTCTTTGCACCCTCCCTTCAGGTATTTATAGACTTTGATAAGATCCCCCTGAGACTTCTCTTCTCCAGGCTGAACAGTCCCAGCTCCCTCAGCCTTTCCTCATAGGAGCGAGGCTCCAACCGCTGCATCACCTTAGTGGCCCTTTGTAGGACTCTCTCCAGCATGTCCATGTCTCCCTTGTACTGGGGAGCTCAGAACCGGACACAGTGCTCCAGGTGTGGCCTCACCAGTGCTGAGCAGAGGGGAAGGATCACCTCCCTCGACTTGCTGGCAATACTCCTGCTAATGCAGCCCAGGATACCATCAGCCTTCTTCAAGGGAAGGGTACATTGCTTGCTCATTTTCAACCTGGTGTCCACCAGGACCCTCAGGTCCTTTTCTGCCAAGCTGTTTTCCAGCTGGGCGGTCCTCAGCACATATTGGTGGATGGAGATTAAAGTGAAAGAGTAGTAAGGGGGCTTCTTTGATAAGGTCAGTTCTTTTTCAACACGTAAAACATCACTGCATTATTTAATTTCCACTCTGTGCTTAAAACTTGTCAATTACAGAAGCTCATTTCCATCTTACCTGAACCCCTAATGGCTAATCTTGTGGATGGCAAAGGACTCTTTTCACTTATTTTGCCCTCTCACCAATTAATATGTACACATACACAACTATCTCACATTGCAGTCATTTTGCAAACTATTTTAAATAGGCACTTTTTTCTATGTTTGACTGTCATTTGCCATATACCTTTGGGCATTATGATTACTTCTATTACATCCAGTAACTGTCCTTGTAGGCACGTCTGACTATACTTGGAGAAAGAACACTCTTATTTTTCAAGTTGCAAGTAATCATACTGTCAAATGAGCCTCTCTCTAACTCCCGAAAAGTCACTGTTCCTTTGAAGAGCAAAATTAATTCTCTTGCAGTTAATAATTAGTGATGTAGCTGTTGAAACATTTCAGCATGTCATAAGCTCTGTTTAATGTTTCATTCAGAGCGTGCAGTTGCCCATGGAGGAGCCAGTAGTTGCCAGCTTTATCGCTGAACTTTCTCGTCATCGGTACATGGACAGCTAAAATATGGAATGAGACTTCAGCTTTTGTTTTAATGAGACACTTCAACTTTCAGCGTAAGGCACAGAAACAGAAATGATCAAATTGTTTATTTTCAACATAGTTTATAATTGGTGTATTAATTCAGATGATGGGTGCTTCCCACCGCGCTATTCTCTTTTTAAAAAAAATTCAGCAATAGTGTGTAATTTAAAATGTCAAAAAATGCTCACAAAAGGGGTGGAGTTCTCTCTTGCACAGCAATTAGACTGAAACAGTAAGCTTTTAATAAGCACAATATAAATTGACAGCTCTTTTATATCTTTTGCTTTTGCCTACCACAAACTTGCTATTAGAAGCCACTGCTGTAAAGGTAGCTCATTTAGTCCGTTCTACGAATCAGAGTCTTTCCAAATTGTGCTCTCTCCTGCTTTTGCTTCAGATTTCAAAACACTATCTTTCCACTAATAGACAGGTGGTCAGTCCACGGATAATTTTGTTTAACGCACATGTCTGTTTTACTAAAATGCAGATGAAAGATCATGCAAATAGGTAAATTTAATAATTTAGAAGAGTTATCAAGTATCAAATAAAATACTACTGTGAAATTAGGGACCTACTCCAGCAGATCACAGGTGATTTGAATTATTTTAATCCACAGCTAAACTTGTACAACAAAAGCTTAAGGAGCCATGTTCTGCAGTTGGTGAGGGGTGTTCAGCCAGCTATGACCATCCAATTGGAGCAATAAACCATTTAATTAAAAAATCTGCCTTTCTATCCTGCACAGATTTAAAGAGAATTAAAAGCGTTGAAAATAGCATTCAAACTTTGGGAATGGAGAGAAGGAATAAGCAGGGTTCTCAATAGCAGTAGGAGAAGTGTAAAAGGGAAGGGCATTTGTACAACTCTAGTTTTAGACGTCTCTTTAGGAGACCAGTCTTTCTTAGGGCTACTGCATGGGGCCCAAGAAATAGGATTAAACAAGCTCTTCCAGAGAGCAAATCCAAGAACCTGACAGGGGTCTAAGTAAGCTGATGCAAATATTCCCAATGCTCTAAATATTTCCTGGGAAATCTGTAAGATTTAAGAGTGCAGAGGGGTAATCACACTGCCTAATCTTAGGCAGGTAGGTCCTTTTTAATGCTGAATCACACTGAATCTATTTGACTTTGGATGGCATTTAAGAGCCTCCGTGATTTAGGTGCTTTGAAACATTTTGTTCACAGAGCAACAATGAAGAATTTCCTCAGGCAAGTCACTAAAGGTTTGTGTCTAAAAACTGGAAAGATAGACAATGAAAAAAATCACAAAATATCTCCTTCATGCTTCATTGCCAAAAATCTGTTTGAGTTAATGGCTGCCATTAAATTTAATCTGGTCACTAAAAATTACGCCCCAATGCTTGTTACCATTCTCTATTTTAACACTAATGCCAGTGTAATCAAGATGTAACATGGTTATTTTCACATTTTCGTGTTTTTAATCTATAAACCAGAGGTATCAAGACATTAAAATGGCACAATCAGGGCTCTGCCTGACTGAGAGATTGACATTTCTTTGGTAGGAATAAACACATGACATAAGTTAAATCACATCACATTAGCAGACATCCTATCTTACACAGATATACTTTAGCTCCTAACTAATGACCAGTTAGTTCCTGGCTAAAAATCAAGACCAGATAATCAGTTGGCATATATGAGAATAGCTCCGCTGAAGGAATTTTATCACTGTGCAGAATGTGGCAATGCATTTCCAGTCATTTACTTATCGCATCCTAAAAAAAAACAAACCCCAACCCTCCAGCCAATGATCCCTGGACTCAGCAAAGCAGTCCAGGCATTGTATGAAAAAGCATGTGACTGAAATAACCACAATAATGCCAAAAAATGGCATTAAAAGGGTCACTGTGAAGTATTTCAATTAGAGCATTTATGTTGAAGTAGTGTCAGCACACTCCCCGTTCCGGAAATGCACTCATACATTGACATGATGCCCATTTATCCGGCTTGTCAAAGGAGCCAGCACATTCCCTGAAAACTTATTAACCTTTAGCAAAATCCAAATCATTGCTTTTGGTAACTGTTATTTTTGACATGTGTCATTTTACCATTTCTCTAACCAAGGGCACAGGTGTTTGCTTTTGACTATTCAAGGGTATGAGGTGGTCCTAGTCCTGCAGTTGCTTGTGGAGGCGGTTCAACAGCTTTTCAGAAATCACCTTGGTCTTCCCCATTGAGCCCTGCATTTGCCCTTCTCCAGATAGAGAAATGTAAGTATTTTTAAAGGCCAAAACTGCAGACTCAGAATCAAGTGGAAACCTAGTAACTCATATCGCTCAGGAAAGCCATGTGATTTAGAAAATTTACATCGGTAACTTAAAAAAATCACAAAATTAGTTGTACTCAGCACAGGGGCTACTTATATGCTAGGGACTTCACTGAACTCTGCAGCCTAAACACAATTTCAAGGCTCGGACATCAGAGAATGAGAACTACTATGCCATGCAGAGCATGCATAATGACCTGCAGAAGAATAAAAGGTTAGCAAATAATTAGACCTTTCTTTGGCTTCCTTTACAGGTTCTGTAGTAGTTGCTGCAATATTTGCTTCTATACATTAAAGCATGAAAAACAGGAAAAACACCACCCACCTGCAAAGCATATTAATCATTCCCACAGCTCTCTGATAAAACTGAATAATCCGGGCTCCTAAGATAAGAGGCAATACCGTACCTGTGTACTTTCTCTGTTACAAAACCACAACATTTTTTCTTTTACTTACAGTCTTTTGGTGGACTTTTAATTACAGTCTTTGCTGGATCTAAGCCTGTCAATTATGTTCAAGGACAACTGAATTATTATTTTATGCCAAGTTAGTTTCTGGGTCTTCAACTTCTCTTTTTTTTAAAAAATAGTTTTGATTAATCAACATCAGATATTAATGAGGCACTCACCTTCTCTTCAAATACATTGTACAAATGGACAAATGGACTTTACAGTCTTTTCTATTATATCACCACCCACCATTTAACTGCTTCCCTACTACGGTTGTTCCTACAGTTATTAATTTGGATCTAAATAATAGAGAAATGTTTATCTTCTTAAAATTAGGCTCCATAACAATAAGTTTATGCTGACAAGATTCTTATGTCTTAGAAAGGTCTATGTAACTACACTTTCCTCCCTGCAATCTTAGCAATAAAAGAGTTACTGCCAATATTTAAAATCACAAGAAAACTATCATGGACTATTTCCTCTCAGAAGAATATGGTTTATGTATTGTTTCCTTACTCAGGAGGAATTTTAATTGCTTTCTGGAAATCTGTAATTCTTCCAGGAGCTTTTTACTACAGCCTGGCACTTCTACAGTTGATAATGAGTTCTTACAATATCATATAGTTGCAAAATACCTTGTATGAAACACTGTAAAATTTAAAATACACTTAGGTCTTCCACAAGTTTTATCAAACCAACCAACAGGGCTGTGCAGAATATCCCAATGCCTGGGCATGGGTGACGCTTCTGCTTTGCAGCTTTGCAACTTGCAACATTGACTGCATTTTCCCTAGAGAAACACTGTGGTTAATGCCATGTCATATGAGGCAAACCCCATGTCTCTGTAACATTTTAATTGTCAAATTAAAACATATCCAAACCAGTGCTCATAGGTCAGATGTACGAGTGCCTCCAGTGGCATTGAGTGGGGGGACAGAATTTAGCCACTCGTAATATATACAAAGAAAAACGCGACTGCAGCCTGGCTAATATCCTGATTTCCTGCTTTGCAAATTTTAAAGATGCATATAACACAAGAATACTGTATTTAAGTGTCTCAGAACACATGAAGCTTCTTTATATGTGACAAGTAAATCAAATACAGTGAAAGCAGTAATTCCCACTGTAAAAATGGATTTTGCTTCTCTATAATCAGAGATGGGCTGGTTATTTTTACACAAATAAATTACAAAGGAAGTAGAAAGCACAATTTTTCTCAACAATTTTCCTGGAATTGTTTTTCACCCTTGTAGAAATCACAAAGAAAATTTGTTTCTTACCCCACTAAACCCCACTTACCTTGCAGATACACTCAGAAGACAGTCAAGCCAGTACTTAAAAGCTCATCCATCAGATCCTTGATCATAAGATTAGTACAGTAAGAAAAAAAATCCTCTTCCTTGAAGGTATTTTTAAAGATACACACAGGTGCCACAATTTTGAACAAACCCTGTAACTCATTCCACTAAAACACTTTGTGTAAGGTCAATTAATTATGAATAAGGCTATGGTTTTGGCACAGTAATATTTACAATATATGTCACGGCAGAGGCGCAGGGAAAAGAAGCAATATTCATCAAAAGCTTAGCAAATATATTTGCTATAAGCTTCCAGCAGCTAAATAATAACCAATATTCAATAGGATATCAATAAGCAAGTACACTTTCTACTGTGATTTCTACTCCGGATGATAGATGTCAAATATCCTCATTTTTTATTCTGAGGGCCAAAATCAGCAGCTGATCTTTATGACCCAGCACAGGCTCCCCTTCAAAGAGCAAACAAGTCAGAATTTCAATAGCTATGGGCACCAAAAAGATGCTTTCCATCAATTGCTTCCTACTAATGAAACCAAATAGAGCTTTGTTCCTCTGATAACGTACCAGTCTTCATCTAAGAAAATGAGGTTCACGTTCAAGTATTTTTTGACTTCCAAAGTTCGAACGTGTGCCTACACGCTCAGAAAGCCAAAACTGCCAGCGTAGTTAGACTAATGTGACTCCGGAGCACAGAAAGGGGAGAACAAAACAAATCTGAGCCTTTCCTTTGGGAAGATTTGGGAGATCTCCAAAGAGATATGATGCAATTTTTTTTAAGCTAAGAGGAAGGGTTGGTGCCGAGCAAGAACTGCAAGTCTTAGTAGCAACCAGCGCTCTGCAGTTCTGCTCCCATCTTGGGAGACAGGAAAGCTGGGTAAAAAGATGAGCTAATGCTCTCGTCTCCGACACCACCCGAGCTAGGATGGCGATTTCATCTTGTAAATACACCAATTCATGTGAAACACTTTTTTCAAAAGATTTTCCTGCTTTTCCTATATGTTTGTTATATCATACAGGAAAGCTTGTCAGAGCTTGTCAGATCATCCTAGTAGCTAAACCTCCCAAAATATAGATTTTCTTGAGAATCCAGAGGCTGAGGTTGCTGTTTGTCTGCAGGTTTATTTGCAACACCAAAGGTCTGTAACTAATGACTGAGACAGCGTGCTGCCCTACAAGCCACCCCAAATGAAGCTAAATTTTTGCCAAGTTTTTGCTTCATTTCATCAACATTTTTTGATGCTCGCAGAGAGACAGTGAGCAACTATGTCAGCTTCGTACACCAGGAACTATAAAAATATTCTACATTTATAAACTATACATTTATTTTAAACTTTTACTTCTTGTCCTTGTTATTTTCAAGGCTAGTTAAAGGTAAACCAGGCTGAGAGAGTAAATATGCCTGCTTATGACAGGAGAAAATAGACCTGAATATTAAAAAGAAACACATCTCAAAAGGCAAGCACAGTGAGACTTAAATCCAATTTGTAAGATAAAAGCTAACCAGACCACTTACTATTGCCATCTGATAGCATTCAATATTGCTTGAAATTCATTAATATGCTAGGTGATGTAAGTACAGTGCATGTATACAAAATTCGTTCTATTAATTTCTACATTAGAAAAATCTACTGAAAGAGGAGGAGAATAATTATAAGGCAGTCTTACCCATCTGTGGAAAAGGCATAGCAAAACCAATCTAAACCTCAGAAGAACAATTATCCCATGAGACTTCCACCTCCTGGGAGTGCCCATTATTGTGTTAGGAGAACATAAAACTGACAGCTATTCAGAAGACCTCCAGAGCAATTTTGGCTTAGCTCTACTGCTTATCTTACCTTGTCATCTTTTTAGAATATCTACAAGCTTCCAGCTAACTTACTAATATTGTATTTTATTTTTACAAGCCAGCAATAAATGCTTCTTTTACAGCATATACTTTGCCTAACAGACCAAATGTTGGAAAAATGCTTATGCATCTTAAATAAAAGGCTATTCAAATTTAAATGGTTTTATAGAGTAATAATATTTCATTTAGATCTGCCTACTAACTGCTGATTGCTTAGTCAGATTAGGCGGAACTCCGAATGAGACAGAAGCAAAGCATTTTATTATCATTAAATATTCCCATTATGGCAGTATTTGGAACCCAAAATCAGGTTTGGTGTTATGTCCAACTGCTAACAAGTACAGTTTAAAAATAAAACACAGCTGTGGCTGACCTAAAAGTGCTTGTGATTATACTGTGCGGCAAGCATCCAACAGATAAAAGGAAAAGGGATGGAAAAGCAAAAGGGTAACAGGAGGACTATCTGTGTCAGAGTCGTAAGTACCAGTCACAGCATCCTCCCCTAACTATTAAGAGAACAGTTTCATCTGATGCAACGCAAAGATAGCTAGAAAACAGAAGATGATGTTAAAACAAAAAAAAATTAAGAACCATGGAGCATCACAGAAACACACCAGGGATAACTTCAGCTGATTTATTATTACATTAGGAAGCTTTGCTTATAAATGTTAAGAAAAATGGTGGGGATTTAGTTCCTTCTGAGAGCGTGAGAAAAAACAACCTCAATACATTTATGTTACATTTTTATTGAAGTGACATATCACATAAATAATAAAATTATTCTGGATCAAGGTTTTGTAATAACTTATTTCTGCTGAAGAGTGAATTATTCAAAAGCAAACTGCAGCTCACCCTGAGCATATCCTTCCCTGCTTAAGGGGCACCAGAGAACAGCACCTGACTTCACTGTATTTTCAAAGACATGCCTATACCCTATTGCTCGGCAGTTTGATTTCAGTGCACCATTTTATCTGATACCAGTCAATTTACTTATACACAGCTTCTGTGCAAAGTCTGGTCCAGAGTCCCCAAATGGTAAACATTTTCAATAGAGAAATGCTTCCTTTCTGAAACTAATTTATTGCCTAGAAGAACCACATTTCCTCCCAGCTTCTCACTCATTAGGGTCCAAAACTCGGTCCCCACCGGAGTGAGGAGGCCAGATTTGAGAGCAGTCATGTATATCTGATGAGGTCCACGAGGCACACAATCGGTGCCATTAGACAGTGAAATTCAGGAGAACGCCAAGTTCTGCCGCAGACAATTTACAATGACATAACCGTTGGCTAAAAGGAGCCGTGAAATGTAAGCTTCCATCTAATGAGCCAGTGGTCGTGCGCAAAAAGCACTAACGAAAAATCAACATGAGGTGGTGCTTCGTGATCATTAGCTGCAAATCACACCTCCCCAAGAAATGTATTGCAGGCACTTTTAATATAGCAGGAGAGCCTTACACAAATGCTAATCTCAAAACACTCACTTGAAAATGCTCCAGTGGTTTTATAACAATGGAAGAGATGACTGATTAGGTGCCAAAGGGGTTTGATGCCAGCTCTGAAGAAAGCCTTTGCAGCTCTTACGATTTCTCTTAAAACAGATTCAACTTTAAGTTCAATATCCTTCAAAGTACAGGTGTCTTTTTGCACCAGTTCCAACTGGGATTTCAGACCTGTGCCCTGACTGCTCCTGCTGCTGTACAGAAGTGGTAGCCTAGCAGGCATGCTACTTCTTGCATATCCTAGACTGGTGCACTACATTCCTGCACCATTGTTCTGCATCTAAATCACTATCTTTATTGTCTTCTGTACAATAGCTGATGAATACTTCCTTAAAAGGTGCTGCAAAATATGTATTAGCTTTAAATTTATCAAAAAATGAATGTAAGTGGGAATAAAGTAGCATAACCAGTACTAAAGGCACATCACCTAGGAGGTAAAAAATGAATGCAACCTACAACTGAGTAAGATCCCCATGACATTCCAACTCAGGAGAAATTTCGGTATCAGAGCGCGCCAAACTTTGACTTGCAAAACTTACCCTTGCTCCATTGATTTCAGTAGGGTGGGAGTGATTCATTTCAGCCACAGAGCTGTCCAGAATTATATACAAGTACTGTGAGCTCAGAAATCCCAGTGGCCATGGTGTTAACAGCAATGGTTCTCACGCTCCTCTCAGTAAGCTCACTACCAATGACTGCCATGTACTCTACTAACACTGAAGTATCAAGAACTTAAGTTTACCAATTATAATAATTTTATTCATGCACTGTATAAGAGTAGCCACAGCCAGGCACTCTCTGATTTATCCCTTACAGTCCAGAACTCTTGCCACTGAAAGGGCACCTTATTTTTGCACCTATGTCCAGATCTAGAGAAGTATTCTCCTATGGCAAAATTTACATGAACCGCTAAAGTAGTAAAGATTAAAATGACCTACAGAACTATAGAAGTACTGGATGAACACAGATTCTGCTGATCACTGAAATAAATATCTAACCTGATGAAAAAAGGATTATTAAAAACCTCTATAAAAGCCAAGCTAAAAAACTACCAAAATCCCAGGCTAGAAGCAGCATCAAACACTTTTTAATTCAAACCCTGTTTAAATCCAATTCCTTCATCCATAAATATTGTGAAGATACCTTATTTCACAACTGAAACCTGTATCTTTACCTATAACAAAAGTAAAACACAGCAGCCCAGACCAAAGACCAGCACTACACAATCCAATTTTAAAATGGATGAGTTCCAGTGGCTATATCCTAAATTAGCCGAAAAAGTTCAACAAGGTCCATCTTTTTTCTGAATATGCTCATATACATTTACCAGCATATACAGATGTAGATCTCTCTACCTTATATACTTATTAAAATTCAGTCTTTATTTTTAAAGTGTGGTCTGTGTACTCACACACACACTACAACTCTTTCGATCACTTCAGGTTTCAGTGATTTTTCATAAAAGAGTATATGGAATGACTAGTACTTTTTCTTCCCTCTTTGCACTGCCTTCCAAAATAAATTTTGTGGTTTTACCAATTTTTTATTCAGAGTTTCACAGGTCCAGCTTGAGAAAAGACACACCAGTGACACAGCTCAGGGATGTATCAGGAGGGAACACCCTGATATTTACGAATTACAAAGGACGGGTTTGCAATTAAAGCACAGTACTGAAACTTCAGATACTGAGTTTAATTTCTAACTCTTCCATATACTCCCTGTGTTACTCTTCATCCCTATAAGAGAGAGAAAAACAGCACAGTCTTTCTCCCAGCCTCTCTGAGCTTTCCTGGGGATGGAGCCACCTTGCCCCATGCCTTGTGCAGCAGCAGAGTCCCAGTTCAAATCTGGGCTTTAGACATGATGGTAAACTGAGCCACAAATACGTCTGCTACCTCGAACAACAGAGCACATTTGAAAAGCAAGCGGCTCTCTACACTGGCGCAAAGTAGGGGCAGGGTAGAAAGAGAGAGAGACAGAAGTAAACAAATCCAGTCTTCAGTGCAAAGTTCAGTGGAGTAAGTATTTCTAATCTGACAAAAATAGCCCTGCAGTACTGCAGTGCCCCACCTAGGGCACAGAAATCAATGGTAGCTCTTGAGAGCATCGTTGAAGAGGGGTACGGGGAAGAAAACTGCTCTTGCATTGTGAGTTGAAATGAGTCTCAGGAGCTTTCCTTCAACATTTCCAAACTGAGATCTCCATAGCAGGCAGCAGGAGCTGAATTCCCTCCCTCCACTCTGATTTCAGCTGCAACCCCTCTGATTCCACGGCCGAGGAAGTAAGAAGCTGTAGGCTGTGGATATGGAAGGAAATCAAGAAGGAGCCTGAGTGTCTGTGCTCGCACCTGGTGGCACATCCCAAAAAGGGATGGCTCCACACCTGCCCAAACCACCCAAAGCGGGAGGCTGAGCAGGAGAGAAGGAAAGCGGGTAAGAAAACAGCCTGCCTTGATTCCCTGCCCTCGCTGTGTCCCCTGCGAGAAGAGCCGCTCGTCCGTGCAGGCTGGCACCGCGCCGGCAGAGCACAACCCCAGCCGCGGCAGCACGGTGCAGAAGAATTTGCTGGATCACACTTGAACCTACCAGCTACCCTCTAACCAAGCGCTTTAATGTGGTTTCTGCTCTCTTGCACTGCTTGTTCCGGACAAAAAAGAGCAGGTCAGGTCAGACAAACCTGCTGCTGGATGTTTATCTTGGCGGCTGTTTATTTATTTCTTTATTTTTAGTAGCACAATGGGGCCTCGGCGGGCACCGCTGCCTCTCGGGCTCATGCCGTAAGTGCTTCTGCAGACTGGACTAGTCCCATCTCACCACCTGCTTCTGAGGGCCTTCAGTTCTCACTGCTGAGGTGAGTATTTTCAGCCAGCATCTTCACTACATCAAACGGTTATTATCACTCTGAGCACTCTTTTCATTAGCCAAACATTTCTCTACACTCTTTTAAGCTGAAACCACCGCTTCTACTTAATGGAATAGCAATTAACTTGAAATACTTGGCTTTTTACCGCAATGCATCACTCTTGCACAGTCTGATATGCTAATAAAAATTGTATGCTAACATAATGTATAAAATATAATCTCTGATTTTAAACTAAACCAAAATTTATTGGCTCCAACACTGCAATACTGATCTACCCAATGAATATTAATGTATTAATTTAGGTAGCAGTGTCTTATGCCGTCGGGGAACTAAATCAGAGCAGAGCAGACCATACAGTGCATTGGAGAAAGTCTCAGTTTTTCTGTTTCAATAGAATTTCAATTCTACTCAAACCTGAATGCAGCTCCAGACCTAAAAGTAAACTTGAAATGATAAGGTATTTTTTGCTACTTAGCAGCTATCATACTCCATAAAATATTCCTTCAACCCTGCAGTAAACATAGTAATCGGCAAACTTGCAAACAAAAATCCCAAGTTATTTTACTTCTTCTAAGGCATCATTAGCAATTATAGGATGCTGGCAGGACAAATTATGCTCTCAGTTATATCTCTACAACCCACCTCTGTCCTTCTTATGCTCTTAATCCTTACCCAGCTGCACTGAAAATGCAAATCTTTACAATTATGACTGTAGGGATAATGGTACAACATCACTGCAGCAAAAATGCCCATTTGCCTCAATGGTGCTTAAACTCCAAACCTTGTACTGGCATGGATAAACATAAATTAACTACAATGTTTAAATGTTTAAGCTACTATTGAGCAACCACCACCCAAAACAAGCCAGCAAACAGCACTGCTAGACTCCATAGAGAGCTACACCCATCCATTTCATCTGAAAAAGGAAGCTGATGCAATGCAAGATGACATAAGAAAGTGATGATTGATTTAGTTCCTCATGAATAACAAAGTACTCCCTAACTCCACAAAGGAGCAGATAAGTGCAGGAAGTAACTGAAGTACTACAGACAAAAGTTACCAACAAACAAAAAAAGAAAAATCCAAGTATAGTGGGACAGACAGAATTATGCAGGAAAAAACCAATCTCAAATAGCTGTACAGTTCAGGTGTCTCTTCTGATTTCAAGTTGTGTACTTTTCTTTTCCTGTTCAAATTGGACAAGGACATGTCTTCCTCACCCACTTTTAAAAGTTATTGTTATATATCCAATTCCAGGCCTATTCATTATTCATTTACTGATTTGGAATTTCATCTTGCAAACAAGCTGTTATTGAAAATCTTTCGAGAAGTGTCTCTTGTGACCGTTGAGATATCTTCTTAAAAGAAACATAATTCTGAAATACAATTGTGCAGCAGACCTTGCACACTGATGTCTCACTGAGTAAACTGAATTAAGGTCAAAGTCAACTGCTCTTTTGTTACTCTCTGGTACTAGAAACTAACCCAGGAACAAGCCATTTCAGCTTGAATGAGAAATACAATTAATGAAATACTGGACATTTGTGCTGCCATTAATGCATTACAAAACAAACATCTCTCCACTACATCTCTCCACTCCTACCATAGGGAAGTGTGCTGAAAGTCTGACTTGAAAAAGCTTTCACAACATTACTTATTTATCCATCCTATTGACAAATTCTAGTTACTAATAAAATGTACTAGAAAACACATTCACTTGAACTAAATATGTATATGAGAAACTTAAAAGTATCAAGATATAAAAGTCATAATAACAAAAAAGTGGCCATACCAAGGGAAGACCAAATGCCCGTCTCACCCAACACACCATTTCCAACAACGGCAAACAACATTTGCTCAGGGGAAGAGTTAGAGAGCAGGACAACCAAGCTGAAGGAGATTCCTTCCCACATGACCACATCACAGCTACATCATACCCTCCCATACAGCACTCACTCTGGAGTGCTTTGGACATAAACAATCCCACGGCATACATCAGTACCCACAAGGAATAGCCATGGGAAAAGTTTTAGGTATGCATTGCTTTTTCTTAACTTTAAAATACAGAAGGTAGCCAGCTGCCATTATTTGGTCTCTGAAGTAAGAAATATGCAAACTGTAGACAGGTTCACTTCCTATATTTCAATTTTATGACACTTTAACTGCACTGAATTCAAAAGCAGTAACACTGTAGTATAACTGTAAAAGTATTATGTTGAACCAGAGCAATTATTCTGAACAACATGGCCATTTACACCAGTATCCTAATATAATACATATTTATAACACAGTGCCTGGTGAGATAAATTAGTCATACTGTAAATAGCCATCAGGGATATGGAAAGTAATAATTTCTCATGACCTGCTACATGTGTACAAAAGCAGGTGACTGAAATGATGTAAATATTAAGATGGTATCTTTAGCAGGCACTCCTCTGCCCTGGAGGGAGAGCGACGGGAACACCATCTGTGCACCACCAGCTTCCCTGTGCTTTAATGAACACCCAAGCTGCAGATACACATCCTCTCCAAGAAGCAGTTCTGCTGGTTAAAAAGGCAACAGAGAAGGAGTATAAACACATTGCTTGGTCACTAGGGGTTAACATCAGGAAGCTCAAAGGCAAGCTACAGCTGAATTAGCCAGTTATGCAAAGGGAAACCACAAGGGCTTCTGCAAGCAATGCCAGCAGCAAAAGGAAGTTCAGGGAAAATGTAGGTCCAGAGATGAATGGGGTAGACAACCCCCTGACAGGCAATACGGAAAAGCTTGCTTCCAGACCTCTGCATGTACCTCTACCATTTGGGAAAGGGACGGGCAGTTGACAGTGGGGAAGTGACTGGTTAGGGACTCATCAGCAAAACTAGATGTATTTATTCAAATACCTGGGCCGGATGGGATTCATCCAAGGGCACCAAAAGAGTTGGCTGATGTGATTGTGTGGCCATTATGTATGAAAAAATGCACACGATCACGGTCAGTCCCCAGCAGCCAGAAAAATGCCGATATTATGCTTATTTTAAGAAAGACAAGAAGGAGGACCAAGAGAAGAACAGGCTGGTCAGCCTCACCTCAGTCCCTGGACAGCCCTGGACAGCACAGGGAACACGTTCCTTGGAGTCTGCTTCTAGACACATGAAGGACAAGAAAGCAATCAAAAACAGTCAACACAGGCAGACCATGCTTGATTGAGCCGACTGCTTTCTCTAACAAAATGACCTGCTATGTGGATGAGGAGAGAGAGGTGGATGCAATATACCTTGACTTATTAAGGTTTTTGACACTGTGACCCTCCCATACTCATTTGGGAGTTGAGGACGTAAGAGCTAGAAGAACAGACTCTTAGGTCAGTTGAAAATTGGTTGGTTGGACTGCCAGTCCTGAAGGGTGGTAATCAACAGCTTTACAACTGCTTTGCAGCTGGTAATGAGCAGAGTACCCCAATATCCACAGCGGGCTGATATTGTTCAATATTTTCATCAACTACTTGAGTGATAAGACAGACCCCTCAGCAACTTTGTGGACAATAGTAAATTACCATTTAGCTTAATCTTTCTCTGAGAGATTCAGTTCAGAAGGACCTTGATAAACTGAGGACTGGGACAACAGAAACTTCATCATGTTCAACAAGAAGTGCGAAGTTCGGTGTCTGACGCAGACTAACTCCATATATCACCGAAGGCTGGGAATTGACTGGTTGTGTAGCAGCCTTGCTGAAATGACCTGGGGGTCATGGTGCACTCCAAACTGAATACGAACCAACAGCGTGCTTTCTCCACAAATAATACAAACACCATACAGAAGGCACATTACCCACAATGAGAGGTTAAGGGAGCTGGGCTTTGTTAGTGTGGCAAAAAGGAGGCCAAGAGGCAATCTAATAGCAGCCTACAATTGCTTAAAGAGCAGCTGGAGTGATGACAGACCCAAACTCCCCTCGGCAGTAGCAGACAATGCAACAAGTGGCCAACATCACAAACTACAGCTTGGATGGTTCAGATTGGACAAACACGATTAAACAAAATTCTGGGCAGCAGTGGAACAGGCTGCCCAGAGAGATGGTGCAACATCTGTTCTTGGAGGTTTTCAAGACTAAGCTGGACAAAGCCATGGTTCCCCAGATATAGTGCTGGAAATGGTTTTGATTCAAGACCTCCAAAGTCCCCTTCCAACCAACTTTTCTATGATTCAGTGAAGAGATTATTGCCCAGCTCCCTCGCACAGCCCTCCTGCCAGATGTCTCAGCTCCCAAAAGTGCAGCAGGTAGGGTTAAACAAAGCCATGTTTTTCAGGCTGCATAAATTAACCAAGCTTGTTTTGGATGGAACAAGGTCAGGAAACATCTTAAACAAGCATATCTGTGGGAAGATCTGAGAAAATAGTTACTTCCAGCAAGACAGCCATGATAAGCAATTGAGGATGGGCTGGAAAAAAAGCTGCACCGTGTTTCAGTGTTGGCAATAGCTGCTATGTACGTAGCTGCACACTTCTTAGCTTCTGCCAGGATTGCTCCCTAAGCACACCAAGAACTCTATACCTTCCTCACCTCCCAGCAGTGGCTCTGCAAAGAGCTGCAGGAAGTTTCATGTCTTGTCCTCTTTTTTCGTGATTTCCAACCAAACAGGCAGGTCCAGCTCACCGACACACATTACATTTCTCAAACAGTGAAACTCATCAGATCTGGAGTTCAAAATTTATCACGCTACATCCAAGCAGAAATGCCAACCATGCTGAACACGGTCTTAACATCTCAGCCAAAAGTCTCCAATAAAAGCAGTGTAGAAGCTGATTAACAAGATCCAATTAGCAGATTACTCACGATCCAATGCACATAGGTATACAGAGTGCAAAGCTAATAAAATGGTGTCATTATGGTAGATGAAGAGGTAAGAACAGCCTAAACTTTATCTAATAGCTTCTGATGGTGTGGCACTGCCAGAGATAATCCAGTGGCTGAAAGCCTGTCAAAAGCCACAAAGAATAAATCAGGGATACCACAGAATGCAGTGCTTGGTATATTCTTTCCAAAGAAGATAAAATCAACACTACTTCTTCTGCCTGAATCTGCCAAAGAAATGATGGGTCAGACTGGCATGTAATTTATACTTATTTAAAACAGAATAATCTGATCCAATCTCTACCACACTTAAGACATACCTGTGCATTGGGACATCTGGACACAAACCCACTAGTTACTGGTAAGCTGCTGAGACAAACTGGTTTGGTCCCTCCATCAGGCCTTGGATTGTCCAAAGACTAAGCCTGGACAGAGGGAGTGTAATGAAATGTTTCTAGGGATTTGTCTCAACTTAGCCATCTAAAAGTTGTGCATCTAGTCTCAGCTAGTCACTTAGGCTACTTTAATTATCAGTCTAGAGAGATGCTTCCAGCTGTGTTTGAGTCCTGTGTAAAATGGATGGAATAAACCCCCTCTTCTGCTGCCTTCCCCTCCCATCAAGGCAGCTACATCTCTCCACTCCTACCATAGGGAAGAAGCCATTTCAGAATAGTATGACAGTGGTCCATCATGGGGGAGGTTTTGAGAGGATTTTTATCTCTACCTCTACAGCACAGAATCTGCTGTGTGACTGTGTGCTGGAAGAGAAGGTAAAACAGAAATACTAGATAAAAATATTGCTTAACTAAATTTTTCAGACTTTCAGAAGTGCAATTGTTCTGAAGTCAAGAATTTCTCATCCAAGGTTATGAAGAGGTCCTGAACGTGCCCATGCACAAAGGAGATGCACAACACATATATGCATATGCACGGCTTTATCTATAGAGCTCAGAGCAAGGTTGCACTTCCAGTTGTCTAAAACTGAAATCCTATTGCCCACATGAATTAAGAGAATGGTGATAGAGAAAAGATCTCATGGGATCAATTTCAATCCCTGGATGAATACACACACATCAAAGTGATTTCAGGGGAGTGCAAAATTTGCCCCTCAAGAGTTTTAGTTTATGTGAAATCACCGCAGGAAAATTAATTTCCAATCCACAATATAAAATTTTGCTACATATTTTGCTGTTGCTACATAGTCAAAGTTCCTATTAACATTAGGACCTCTACAAAATATGTCAAAGGAATTTAATGTACCTAACGTAAAGAAAACCCACAAAAGCCTCCTGCAACTCAACCCCACTATCTGTGTTTCAGAAATTAGATGTTGGCTGTTGGGTAGCTCTGCTCAAAAATTATCTGTATCTGTACTTATTTCAACTAAGAATTCTTTCAACCATTTTTAAAACAAAGGTAGGAAATGGGAACAGAATTGTAAATAATTAAAATGATTTCTTTTGACAGAGAGACAGGAAATCACTGTTTTAGTTTCTAAATCCTGAGTTTAAGAAGTTCCCTTCATGAGGAACATTTGCTCATTTCTTAGTGGGCACATGCTTCAACAAAGAAAACTGAAAAGGGTGACACTAAATGACAATTAGCAACACCGCTTTTGATATCAGAACACGTTTTTTCCTCAAATGAACTGAACAGTGACAATAGTGAAGTTTTACTTTTTCCTCTCATGTGATACCCATTTACTGAAGATGTTCTCCTCTCTGTTCCCAGCTCTGCAGAAGGTCAGGCTACCCTCACAAAGATGGCTCTAGCGAACGGAAACTGCCACACGACCCATGAGATCCCGTAAGAGCATTATCAAACATTGGCCTTCCCCCAGACTGGATACTTGGGGCTGGATTTGTGGCACAACTTTCATTTTATTTTCCAAGAGGGACGCTTCATTGAAATAAAATTAACCAGCCTGTAGCTTATTCAACTCCACCAGGGAAGAAAACAAAAGGAAATGCATAACTCTCCTGAAAAGCCATTCAGTGCTCAAAGCCCCACTAATGACAGGGAAGGAAACAGAAAATTATTCTCATTCCTGACCCAAACTTAGCTTTAAATGCTTTGGATGGCAAAAATAAGAACAATGACGTGCTGCTTCACTTGGCACTTAACACAGTACAACATCTGGAGCAAGACAGAAATAGAGAAAATAAAATACTAGAGCACTGTACCTGATCTTGAATCAAATCCCATGTATGACTGACAGCTCTCTTCTTTCGTACTCAGCTAGTGTTTCTTGCTATGTCCTTTCTATTAAATAGAACAGTCTTTTAGTCCTTTTTGTAGAGATCAGTGTGCAAGGGGTAGAGGTCAAGACGCAGAGTAGATGTCATTAAAAGACTGACAAGGTACAGGGTCCAGAACGTGTAAGACCATGAATTGCTCCTGCGACTGATCATTTTCAGATCTGAGAATGGTTAAAATTGAGGGTACTTAGCACTTACCAGAACTGAAGCTGCATACAAAAATATAGCACTGCTTTTAATTACAGCACTCAGATCCTTCTGGGGAGGGTCCTAATGACCAGGTATTTTGTATGCCAAGATATGTCCCCCTCCCAGCAGGCATCAGCTGTACTCCCTTAATTGACCTTTCCTTGCAGCTCCTTTTAAAGAAAGGAAAAGGCCATGCAGCTAAGCAAAAAAACCCCTACCAACAAGTTAAATTATATTTTAAAAATCCTCTTCACAGCTACCAAAGAGGCTTCCTCACTCCTAAAAACAGTACAGTAAATTTTATCAATTTACACCTCAAAGTCCTATAATCTTTCCTGAAAGCCTCCTTCAGAAGAAAATGAACTCAGAATAAATAGTGACATTTTAAAAAGTTCTTGCAGTTGCTCTAACAATCATCAGTATTAATTCTGTAATCATCTAACCCTAAAATACCTTTTGAAATGTTTTTGTCTAATGCTTTTTAAAAGCCCATCTCCCTCCTGCTTCCCCTTCTCCAATCCTGAGATACACCTAAAGCCATAAACTTTTAGAAAAATGGTATCACACACTTCGCTCTGCATCCACAAGGCCACTGCCATTCATTTAATTTAAGAAAAGCAAGTAATTATTGTGAATCGCAAATAAAACAGTATTTTACCCTTCCTCTCTTGGCTCTTCAGCACTGTTTGCCTACCAGTGTTTTCAGTATCATGTGTATACTAATTAGTAATGCTGCTCTACAAATAGAAGTGTTGTGAGATGATAAGAGGCTTAAAAGACAAACAGAAATGGTTACACTGAAATAAGTTTGTGACTAATTCTCACCATGAGCTTAACCATTGAAGTACTTCAGCACTGAAAGAGGTCAGCGTGAAAAACAGGCACCTTAACTGTACTTACATACAGGCTTCTTGTGGATTAACCACGTATTAGCGTCTTCAGCCAAAGTGATCTGGTCATTTCATTAAGTTTCACAGGACACCAGGCCTGAGACTGTGTAATGTCCTATATATCACACCCTTATTTTTACTAATGTTTTATGAAAACGCACCTTTTTGAAAAGCATTCAGTGTTCACTGGAAGAAATCAAGGGATAGAGATTGCACCATCTCCCCCTCATGTTAAATGGAGTACCTTATTTCTACCTTGACTTTATCTGGTTTCTGTTTCTGACTACTACTCATTTTCCACTAAATTAAAAAAAGCCTTTAGCAGTCCCTTTCTCCTCTCTGTGGAGGAATTTGTACGCTGTAATCAAGCTCTCCCTCAAACTCCTTTTTGATAAAATGAGCCTGATGAGGTTTTTACGTTTATTGTATAAGACGCATTCATTACTCAGGCCCCGTATCATTCTGGTGTCTGTCTCGTTTGCTGTTTGCTGTTACCTTTTACAGCTTCCTTGTCGGAGGAGACCAGGAGGACTGACTCAGTACTCTAGTACCAGTTCCACCAGTGACACGCACACTCCGAGTTATCAGTCTGCTCCTAATGGTTACTGCCCTACTTACGTGTTCTCAGAGTTTATGAGCTCATTTTGTCAAAGCCCCTCTCGAGTTGCGTTTTCACTATCACCCTTCAAAAAAATACCAGTCACTGCTTGCTGGGACACTGTAACCCCATTCTGACACAGTCAATCAGAGATCACCCTTTAAAGCAGAAACTACTTTAGGGTTTTTTTGGATTGGCTCAGCTTGTCCCGATGAGCGTACTGTTCCATACGACTGCCTTGTCTTCCTCATTATGTACATACACTAAAGACGTCAGCAGCAATTTTGTGTACTTCAAGATTATTGATCAAAGCTTCATTCCTCTGCAACCCAAACATCCATAAACCCACTTCAGTCCTTATTCCTCAAAAGTACTTTGTGGTAAATGTCATATTACTTTTCAAACCTATTTGGATCACCACGCTATAATCTGTTTCATACTGAAATTACATTGAAAAAAATCTGCAGGAAATCAGCAAAGAAGCAAAACTAGGGCCAATGCCCCTTTTCATTCCAGCTCTTTTCATGGCTCAGGCTATTGAAAAGCCACAAAGAAAAGCAGAGCTCATTGACACTCACCAAGTGACTCAACTGTCACAGGGCATAAAGCAAAACCAGGGAGAAAGAGAAATGCAACTGTAGCGCACTGAAACAACAGCAAATACTGCCGGTGCCACACCTTTCATGATAGATGTACTGTGAAGCGCTACTGCAGCTAAAAGCACGTTGCGCGGGAGGACTGTCCAGATTCATCTCAGTACTCTGTCACCTTGCAAATGAGCATTTTGCAAATCCTTATGGTCACAAAACCACAAGAGTGCACCACTCATATTA
Source organism: Mycteria americana (assembly GCF_035582795.1). NCBI lineage: Eukaryota > Metazoa > Chordata > Aves > Ciconiiformes > Ciconiidae > Mycteria > Mycteria americana. Next base: position 39,250,304 of record NC_134366.1, on the reverse strand, counting down.
TCCAACACAGGCATATTAAAATCCATTAGGTAGCAAAGGAAACAAGTTACCAAAGAAGTGGTAAAACTTAAATGCCCATCAATAAATACATAATTGACAGAAAGGATAACTCTTCACTTTCCTCCTAAGTTGGTGAAAGTTAATCAGGAGTAAGTCAAGGGCCTCTCTGCATCTTAAGGACTAGAGATTTTTAAAAGCCACTGAGATCCTACAGTCCAATAGATATAAAATATGGTTTCAAGCTGCAAAATTTCAGTCTGAATTCAGACTCTCAACACCTCAAATTTTTTTTCCCAACTAAATAGTGTCTGAAGGTTACTCTTGCATTTTATCGGCTGCCTTCTCAAGAACGAAGGTAAAATTTGTGACTTACCAATGCGAGAAAGGCCACAGCAGGGATTCAAGAGTTTGGTTTGTTAAATTTAAGAGCAATGCATACTGCCTCCAGCCCAGCTGGCAGTTAAGGGAGCAGGAGGGGAGGAGGAAGTATTTTTGGGGGGAAAGCACAGGAGATTGCTTTGAGGCAAAGGAGCACCGAAGACCATGGGACTGAAGCTGCAGATATTGGGGTGAAGCACATGGCGAGGAGGTGAAGTCATGCAGCGCAGTGGGTATGTTACAAACCCATAGCAAACCAGGTTTCACTGCAGTTCTGCTCATGGAACAACTTGTTCTTGATCATGATGATTGCCCAATGGAGGAAGTAGTATATTCATCCTGTCTGGTGCCAGGCCTCACTGGCATAACTGTATATCTAGCCAAAGACTTCATTCATTGTCCTTTTATTCCTGCAATTGTGAATCATCTCCGCCTTTGCATATTCATGCCTAAGCCTGCAATTAACCTGCCAGCCATGTTACTCATGGTTAGAAATTGCCAGGTTCCTTTCTTATTATTTATTTATTTTTGTTTGGGCGATGAAGATACAGTAAATACATATAAATTTAAATGGTGTTCTGTATACCCTCTAGCCTACGCCTGATTATTAAGAGCAAGTGACTTATCACATTCATACAAAATCAACATCCTATGACAGAACAGCCTATCTGAATCAGATACTAAAAGACATTTAAGAACTAATTAAAACTTGGAACCAAATAAAAGGAAAAGCAACATGCAAATCTTTCACCAAAAAGCTTGTGTTATAAAGAATGAGTGTTTACTTAGCAAAATACATGTAAATACTTGTGTTCAGCTATCAAGTATTAAAAATGAGGTCTTCTCCAAGTTCTGTCTTCCTATCAGCATCAGCACAACGCTAACTGTTCATACTTCTCAAATACTAAGTACTTAGCACTGTAAATTTGAGGTTAGCTAGGACTTTGGCCCTGTTTTCAAAAGAGATTCTGAGTCTTAACTTTTGAGCTTTAGAAACTTCCACCCAGGTGCTCTCAGAGTACCAAGCTGCTCACCTAAAATTAGGATACACTAATCATCAGTTGTTATTGAAGTCACTGCTTTATGTCAAATGTCCATCTCCTTTTCATCAAGGGAAAATCTCCATATACATTCAGTGCTTAGCACTGAAATTCTTCATTGCATGCTGACGACCCTAAAAGTTCAATTGCTTAGTTATTTGAAATACCCATGCAACAGAATCACTGCAGGCTCACCAACTGCCTCACCTTGGATGCTCCACATTATCAAAGTATACTCCATTACAGTCTTCAAAATGTCTTCTGTATTTGGCTTTGATTCTTTTCAACCTTGTATTTCAGGCATTTTGAATTATTGGGGACACTCTCCACCATTCAAGTCTCTTGAAGAGAGGTGATTTGAAAGTTACAGGTAAGGTAACAACATTCTCTTACACTATCAACGAACATTTTGACTACAACCCTAACAACATTCTCATAAATGTGATTACTACATAGAGTTGAAAGAACTTGAATGGCTGTGTTGTACGCAGACTAACATTAAGATATTACAGACTGAAAACAAAGAGCACCTTCAAACAACCACACTGCCGGAGGAAAAAAAGGCAGAGGGAGGCTCCTCTTGTACCTAGGAAGCTTTGAAGCTAGCAGCATTAGAGGCAGGTCTAGACTAGCATCAAGCCCATAAAGTAAACAAAAACCATGTAGGTAAAATTTGGGACTATCAGCCTTTACAGTGTCTCTTAAAACAATTATTACATTGTTGATATGCTCCACTGCTTTCAGAATCAAGCTTCCTCTTAAAAATCCTCATGTGTACCATAAACAAAAAACATAGGAAGCATGATATAAAGAAATGCAATTAATAGCTCTGGATTGGTTATTTCACACCACTTTACACTTCTGATCTCTCAAAGTCATATAGTCATGTCTTGCTTCCTTGTAATAGACATTAGAGAACAAATTATAGACTTAAATGTAAATGATAGTTGCACAGGGACATGAAACCAGAAGTCAATCCATCATAAAAAGTGTTCTCCTGACTGCATTGCAAGTCGGGTTGGAAACAAAAACTTCACTCCTGCAGTAACACCATATGAAGGGGTAAACCAGAATTTGTGTGACCCAGCTTTGGCAGATTATTATAATATAGATTATCCAGATTTTAAATTTTAAACTGAGAATGAAGCATTTATTTCCACTTCTCACATCCAATAAAGAAAACTACTTAATAGCAGCTGGGGATTTGTCATGGTCTTGGCACCTTGTGCAAAGAGACCCATGGTAGTTTCATTGTTATGGCTTCACATACCCCAAAATAGTAAGCAAGTCCCTCAGTAAATCATCCTGAGCACAGGATGAGGCTGTGCCAAACTGTTCTGAGTTGGGTTATTGAATCTGGAATTGAAGCTGGGAGTGGTGCTGAGGCATCTCCCCAGAGACGGGCAACCACTGATTTCTTTCTGTCCAATTTTTAAGTACAGCAGTATACAGTGAAGTATCTTTCTAGCAACATGTACAGTATGATATATGTGACAAATTCTGAATTCTTACTAAAAAAAGCTCTAAACTGTCATCTGAAGTTTGCATTAGCAGCCCCTCCCTGCTGAAAATTTTGTTAATATTGATTGTACCAGCCTCATTCCTTAAGGCATGTGTCTGAACTTACAGAATAAATACATATAACATAAAAATCACCTTCCACAGCATGCAAATGTATGTTATTGTATAAAACATTCAGGTCTAATTTCATTAAAAGAAAGACAGAGTCTTTAACACACCCGTTCTAACAGGTCCTAAAAGACAATTAATCTTCAGAAAGGACCTTTCTATTTTGAAATGTAAAGCTCCTTGTCTCTTAAACTCCCTCTGCTCTATACCTTTTGCCATTTCCCAGTGTCACCCACCACCCTGTCAATTAAGTTCAAAAAGCTGGAGGCACTTTCTGTTTCTTCCCCTGTCCAAGCAGTGTTCATGCGCTGCTGCTTCTTCACAATGTCTCTAGGATCATCTCCTTTCTAAAACAAGATAAAAATTGTTCTTCACATGCCACCAGCTCCCATCTCTATTGCTGATCTGTTCAACAACTGTAGGCCCACCTAGACCATATGAGGGAAGGCTGCTTCAGCATAAAGATTTCTGGAGTGCCCTGGGGTCTCCAGTGCTTTAACAACCTCAGGCTGGACAACTACAACAACTTATCTTGGCCTTCTGTCCTCTAACAGCATTTAAACTTGCTATTGGATAAATGTTCTCAGAAATCACTGTAATTTTTTTATACATGAAGTTACCTAATTACATCAAGCCCAACTAACATTTTTCCCAAGGCTAAATTTGCCAAAAAATGATAAGGCCAAAACCTAAATACCATCCATGTGGACTAGACAGCTTGCCTAAGCCAGCAGATCTCCAACCTCATTCTAATTCTGAGGACGCCAATAATGACTGCAGCTTTCCACAGACCTTCAGAGTTTTCTGTCAGTGGAGATGTGATTCAATGTTTTATGTACTTTCTTTGCAATGAGATCTGTGCAGAATGCTTCCAATGTGTATTCCCGGCACTCCCAAACCTCCTACTGCCACTCCCAGTCGCTCCTGGAGTACAGGCAACACAGGAGCCATCTCTAACTAGCACCTTAACACACAAAAATCATGTTTTCCATGGGGGAATAGCACACAGCTTGTGCATGTGAGCAGAAATCTCAACCTAGTCTTTGGTTTCAGTCGCATTCTTGAAAAACCTGAAGCATTTGGTAAATAATCTCTTTCCTCAGCAGAAGAATTATGACTGACTAAAGCCACACTGTACAGTTCACACCCAGGTGGTTTTGCTGAGCAGAGAGCAAATGGAAGCAAGAAATTGCATAAAAAGGGTAATCTTTAAAGATGGCGTTTTAACGTCCTGAAGCCTGAGGATCACTTCTGCCAACAAAAGTATTCTGTACTACACAGGACATAGACTAAGAATGAATAAGGCTTTCTGAAGTGGCAAATGGTGGTTTGTGCAGTGATTATCTCACGAGGTTCCCAATCCCAGCTCGAACATTATGAGCAGTAGGGCAGTAAAACATCAGACTATAAGACATGGCTAGTCAAAACCTTTGCCAGTCCCAGAAAAGAGATGTGCATGTTAAAATATTTTTAAGCAAAGCTAAAAATACCACACCTTCCAAGTTCTGTTTTTCTGCGAGACGTTTAATCATCACCTGTTTAAAAAACAGGATGCAAACAAAGTTTATAAGGGGAGCGAAAGCGTGCGGGGCTGCACATGATCATTTCCTGTCGGGCTTCACCAGCTACTTCTGTGACCCGTGCTAAGCAAGAATCAGAAGTAGGAAATGCTAAGAAGTGTTCCACTACGCAGAATTCAAAGCAGATTTTTAATAATAAATACCAAAGCCACTGTATTTATCTTGGATTCCAATATTTTGTAAGTTGCTGTCAATATTATTAAAAATTTATGCTTTTCTGCTACCTGAGATTTCTAGTTTTATATGATTTCTATACTTGCTGAAGTCTTTCTAAAAATTATGAACTCGAAACATTTGACTCCTCTGGAGGTAAAAAAGATTTTCATCTGATAATTAAATTTCAGTAAACCAAATCTGTTTCTGGAGATTCTTTTCATTATGGAGATTCTTTTCATTATGTAGCTAATTTCATTCCCCTTTAGAATTTAATCTAGAATTTGCATTGTACAATTACTACTATATATACTATTACTACTATTATATATTCTCCTACTAAACAAGTGGAGACATACGCATGGGGCACACATCCTAATCCATACTTTCAACTTCATTTTGAAAGATTTCTTTTTCAATCAAGAAAGAAAGAGCAAACATCCCGGGAAGTGCCAAGGTATTCCATCTAGCTTTTTCCTCTTGGATAAGGTGCTATTTTTTTTTTTTTTGTTAGTTCCATCTCTGTTATAAGAAACTTTATAGCATAAACCAAAACACCAGTATTTTGTCATCAACGGTCTTGCAAAACAAAGAACTAATGTATCAAAGGTATAGTTCGCCAGCCATTCCCTTCACTGCAGTCAAGTGCTACCTTCAAAATCTGTCTCTGCTAAACTCTACCAGTTGTGTATGGGTCAATGCACTAAAGAAATCTAAAGCGGTATTGCCAGCATCCAAGCACCTACTCTGACTCAATCTGGTACCACTCTCATAGTGCTACTTCAAACCCAATCCTTAGATTTTATATGTATGCAGCCTAATGCTGCAACAGCTACTCATGTAAACAGTACCATTAGTGGGTTTGCATTTTACAAACATTGTTTTTCCAGAATAACTTCTCTCATCTTCTGGATAGCGAACAATGAACTCTAGCCCACATTACAGAGTATTCACCTTCATTCATTAACTTTCATTATTTATGCGAGCAGGGCCACTTTGCAACTCCTCTTGCAGTGTGCTCCCTAAAAATTCAGAATTGGGCACTAGGAAACACAGAAAACTTTCAGCTAAAGCACGTGTAGAGTTTAAAGGAAAACTAAAATGTAGAAAGCCCTCAAACAAACAGAAAAAGCCAGCATGGGCTTGGGATGCTTTGAAAGTACATACCAGCTTCCTACCACTAAAATGATAGGTTTCGTCTTTAATTTCATTTACTCCTTTCTACTCAGGTGTTCAAAATTTCCCTTCTTGCCCTGCTATTTTTCCCTTTTCTATACTCTCTCTATTGGCTTTTTCTTCTACAAATAGTTATATCCGTTCACATGTAAATTTTTTCATTGTCGTAATATTCAAACTCCATGTGTTCATCTTTCACTTTTCCATACCCCTAGGTCTGTACCAGCCTTTCCCTTTAAATTCCCCTTAAAGCTGGTGAGCATATTGGCTTAATGCTGCTGCTGGAAAGAAGCTAAGAGAAATTAAGGAGCAAAATTAAGTTTGAGCATTCCTAAAAATGCTGTGCTTGTTAAGATCTAAGTAATGCAAAGGTAAACGCAAAAGTCCCTTATTTACATAAACAGCAGGAAGAATGTATGAACATTAACATGCAAAACATCTATCCATGGACTGCAATAGCTTACAATATCGCTTATCAACTGAAATTACCATCAGAAAAATGAAAAAGACTTGGGACACAAAGACAGACTTCAAAAAATTCAGTAAATTCCACTTGGAAAGTGGGCCATAGTCCCGTAACTTTTCTGCATCCTCAGTATTTCTTCTGCTCACTTAATTACATTCCAAACTCCAAATTTTGGCTAACGCATTTGCATACGCTTTGTACTTCAAAGGCTGACTTGCTTATTAGCATAGCCTAGTTCCTGTTACCTGTATAAATAACTACGAGCAGGAATCACATTGATCTAGCTGCACTTGATTTCCATTCTCTGTATTGGGAATTCTTCAGATTCAAGCTCCAATGGAAATTTTTAGTCGGTTTGGTATAATCAATTTTTGATTATGTGCTTCTACAGGGAAAAAAAAAAGGTTTTCATTAATAGAAGAAATCATTTTTATTAGGGAAGTTACAAATGTTTGAGGGCTCAGTGGTAGTAAAATGTTGATGTCAAAACAAATAAACTAAGGTACAAAGTGCTAAATACAAAGTGTTAAATACAAACATTAGGGGAAGACAGAATTTGATCTGATTTTAAAATACTTTGGAAAAAAGACTTCACAGATGTAGAATTTTATCTAAAAAGAGTTTGATTTTGACTGAGTTAATTTTACACATTTGAAAAAATATTAGAAAGTTTACTTCATTTAGCAAGATTTTTTTGCAAATATAATAAAACTGTTAAAGTATAATTTATGGCACACAGGTCAGGTAAAGTGCATATACAGGCTTGCTCAGTTTTAACTCATGGCAATACTTAGGGCCCCAAGGCTGAACTTCAGGTGACTATTATGGCCACTGAGAAGCTGCTGAATCAGACCTGCTAAAAGGTCCTTTAACAAAACACAGCGAGGATTTTATCAGGATTTTTCCTCCTCAATCTATTCAGTCTATAGCCACTCCTTCCTCGCCCTTGGCAAGGAATCTTTCTTCTGAGAAATTAAAGTTGTGTTTTTTTCCTGAAAGAGCATGTACTAAATGCTTTCTGATGGCATCACCACTTCCTCCCATTGACTGTAATAGCTCTTTAAAAGGGAGATTTATCACTCTCCTGCAGGATGATCAGAACACCTCATGCTGGCAAGCAGGACAGAAAAGGAGCTAGAACATTTTCTCCTGCGAGGAGCAAGATGAAATTCATTTTCTGGGGTTTCAGATTTTTCCCTATGACATGCATTTACATACACTTTGGGAGTCCTTCTAGAACCTCTCTGGAACTGTCACCCAGTCAAGGCTTACTCAGAGCCATCATTCAATGACAGTTCATTGACACTGCCTTCTTTAAGGAGAGCACTAAGGATGGTGGACAGATGTGCCAGGGCCTCTGCCATCTCCAAGGGCCCAGTACTTCCTCAGCATCCCGGTTTCCTCAGTCTATTCTGACCAGCTGTGGCCTCAGAACGTCCATTCGGATGAGGTTGAGCCACCCAACAAATCAGGACACGTTCTCCTCGGTAATGTACCCAACAAAGTCTGGGCAAAGCTGAGTGTTTTGAAAAGTGTGCTTTCAACTTTCTTCTAGCCAGAAAATAATGTACAACTATTCATTAATTTTAATACCATAGAACCTAGTTTATATAAACCATATATCCCGTGCCAAAACAAGAACAAAGAGGAAGTTCCAGTTTCTTCATAGCTTCTACTGAGCGTGCAGTCACCACCAGCATCATTATGGAAATGAGTAACGCATCCTTTTGGAAATGCATTGACAAGCATCTCTTTGAACTGAACTCTGAACTCAAGATGACTAATGGCAATATGCCCAACATGTTTGTGTGCTAAGCCAGTAAATGAGCCTGTCATCCTTGTATTTTCTTCTGTGCCATAGTCCCCTGTGCCCTGGCTTAAAAGTGATTTATTACTAATCAACTGAGAAAACATAGCAAGGAGGAAAAAGGAATACACTGAAAGCATTCAGAAATTAGCACACACACATTGTTCGAATGGTGCTACCTTTTCTGCCAGTCCTACTAGAAGTTTTAACAGGAAAAAAGCCGTGTCTGAAATATGCTTGTTATTAAAAGAAACCCAAACCTCTTTACTTTTTGATGTGCAATGCAACATCTTATCATTCCTTAGCATTTTTGAGCCTTGATTTAATTTGCTAAGTTTTTTATCCTTTTATATGTCAAATATTGCCTTCAGCATATGCATGTTCTTGGTGCTCCAAGAGGAGAAACAATCTATATATGGGGAAAATGATACTTGAACGACAACAAACGACTAAAAACCCAAATACAAGAACTACCAGAAGTACTGATGGATACAATTACTTTTTTTTCCTGCCTTTTGTGATATATGAATTACATTAAATGAGATTTTTTCAAAAATTTTTTTTTTCTATGGGAGGGCAAAGCTGCTTTTAGAAAGTGTGCAGTTCTTCACTTGTCATTACTTATTCTGGAAACTAGCAAAATAATACTGAGGGGATGGATTATTTGTTCCTTGGCTGGGTTGCTGCTAACGGCACATATGCAAACAGACCACAAACTCAAATCACTCTTAAGATACATGAATTCTTTTCATATTAATATTTCCTACATTATAATTTAGTCATCACTGCCTTTTAGTCAACTTCTAATTTATTAAGTACATGTTTACAAAAAGATTCATTCCATGGAAAATTCCCATCAAAAAGTTAATCTGTCAAAATGAGTAATGTAGAAATAGCTGATATAGCTATCATATACTCATCAGAAATACCAGGGGGAAGATTGCGTTCAGCTGCATTTTGAAGAGAAATGCACTATAGGTTTTACTATTACACCGCCAGATGCTCAGATTTCTTTTAACAGAGTTAAGTGGAATAAATTTCTCAAAAAACAGTTTTATATATGCTGAACCAAGCATTCCAGAAAACACTGCATTTTCTAAAAAGTTAGTTAGCTTTTTTCCCCTCAAATAAACAATCCACAAGTCAGAATGTTTTTTTTTTAAAATATATTTCATATATAATAAACAGAACATTATATTTGTGAACAGAATTTTTAGTTCACAGGCTACCTTTTCAACACCTTTGTCTTGGGAAGCCCTATTTATATACCTGAATTAACAAAACTGAATTTGGATTTTTGATTCCCCCTGCAGTTCCAACACTCATTTCCTTCACAAGTGATCACAACATTTACGTCCCTCAGCAACTCAGTAAAGCAGGTGTATTGGTACAGACCTCACAGATTTCTCAGGTCAGTTAAAATGCTGTATGTGCAAAGGAGTTAAAATGCTGTATGTGCAAAGGCTTTGACAGCCTTCACTGAAATATATGTGAAAAATGGTACTATTTAAATTGTTAGTTTGTACTGATGTGGAAAGGACACTGGGCGCATAAGAGAAATTTCTTCAGGTCAGACCCTGTTGTCGGCACCCAGCCTGGACCAAAGGCAGCTGGCTCCTCCACCACCAAGATCCTGGCAATCCTTCCAGTCCCTGCTTCCCTTTGTCACAGAGGTTTTGGCTAAATATACACGCAGACATTTATCCACCCTTCAAACACTTCCTCTTCAGGTCAGTGCTCCACTGCGCACAAGGAAATGTTTCTAGTCACATCCTGCTCCTCTCTGAACTTGACTAGCCTTTACCACTTCAAGCCTCTTCCAACCTAAAAAGAGATGATAGGAGCAACTTCACTTTCTGTAGTTAGCAGTCTGCCTAAGGTTTAAGCCATAACCCAGCTTATTTCTTAAAACCAAATGTAAAATTAGAATAAGATAGACTCAGTCTAAAACTACACTCCACCTACATAACCTGAGTACTACAGTTGCTTGACCTATGTTTAGGTCTGCCTGCTTTTCACGTTAAACATATTTTCCACCACAAGTGTGTTCTTACCAACCCTTCTGAAGGCTTCCTTTATGTAATCTGTGAAGCATGACTTCTACAGCCCCACCTGCTCCTGATCTATGGACCATAGTTCATTTATCCTGCTGCAGATGAGGGTTTTATCTCAAAGCTCCTGCTCCTTGCTCTCTTCTGGGCTTCTTCCACAGGAGACCGACTCCATCACACAGTCAGCACCTCCCTATGAACCTTTCCTTAGAGGTTCTCCCTATTCCTAGTAGATGCCTGTTGTTTCTCTGAATGACAACAAATTGCCTTCTTCATGCAGGTCTGGACCTTCTTATGCTGTAAATCTCTCTTTGTCACCTGTTGTGAAGGCCAGCTTAAAGCAAGGCCAGCCAGGCTTTAACACTACTGCGCAAAGCACCAGGTCTGAATGTGGGTCCTCAAGCCCAGGGGGATCCCGGCACTCAGAAACAGGGTTACAAGGGATGGCGTAGCTTTGGAAAAGCACTGCAACTTGCAGCTGGAAACTGAGCTTCAAGGCTGGAAGGCAGGAAAGAGTCCAAAGCAGGTAAGTTTGGGAACTGCTGACATAAAAGATGTACCACCTTGAACAGGCACTAATAAAAGAAGGTCACGAAAACTGCAAATATCGTCTTAGCATTTTTCAAAGATACTCCCCTACAGTTCTGTTTCTAAAAGTGACACATCAGACATGAAAGAGACTTGCTCGCATTACAGAACACATTGCATCATGCTAAAATAACCTCAGTGCAGTCAGAAAATTCCTTCACGGAGAAATGACCCAATTATAGGAAAGAAATTTGAACACCAGCTTTCCCTCCTAAGCCACTTAGTTTGTGAGAAGGCGAGCAAATGCTGATTATGCTTATATATCTCAAAGACAAGTTCATAGATAAATTCAAATATGTATAAATTTCCCACCCCAACAAACATTCAACAACTGAAATAGTGTCAACGAAATGACTTTTTATTCTATTTACTTTCAATTTTTGAATGTTAGGGTACATGCAAAATTTGGCAGATACGGCTACATTATCGGCTTATCTACACAAAAGTGTAGTCCTCTTAACTTGAGCCCTAGCTTTTTGGCAAGATTGGATGAATAGTTTAGAAATGAGACCTGGCACTCCACAGCAGTACTCTCTGTTTGTAAAAAAGCGGGCAGAACTCAGGCACCTCTTGAACATACCTTGTCCAGATGAAACCCAGCTGGGCCCAGCAGTGGTCCCGTGCCATGCCCCATAGGTAAGGAACCGAACTGTTTCCAAAGAGAACTCCTTCCCATCCTATAACCTGCTGCACCATCCCAGCCCCCCAATAACCTCAGAGAGTGGGACTGGCACAGACTGTGAGTCAAAGTGCTCGAAAAAAGGTCACTTTTCAATTACCCACCGATCAATGCCATCCACCAGGGCCTGCCAGCAGCAGGTAGAAGGCAGCAGGTAGAGAGTCCCTTTCACACTAAATGAATCCACAGTCTGCAACAATCTTGAAGGATTCGCATCTTCCGAAGGTCAATCTATGCTAAACTGCTCTGAAGGTGTTTGGTCTTACTACTTTTAAATCATGGGAAAACAGCCATTTATTGTGATTCTGAGAAAGATGAAATTGGTTTTTAATACTAGAATAATTGCTTGCCAGCTAACAGGACATATCTCATTGTGAAATGTGATGTTTGGATAGTATTTTCTGATGTTTCTGTTCAATCCTCAAGCTCAGACCTGTTAAATGCATAGATGCTTTTGGGATCGGTGCTCTTCCCCTACACCATTTCCACTGAAGATTCAGTCAATGCCTCTGAGCCAGAGACCTCAGCAGAAAAGAACCTGGCTGGGATTCAGCTATGGATGATTTCTGGAGTGGAAAAGAAAGCATTTTATAAACACACAAATACTTAATCATACAAAACGCATATATTGCGTAGTAGTGCCGAGAAGTAGATTTAATCCTGACGCCCTTAAGATGCCAGAGCTCAATGATGTTGAATGCTATGGTCCCAATTAGTAAAAATACTTACACACAAGCTTTGTATTAAGTATCAGTGTAATCCACTGAAGTTTATGACAAGCATGTTGCCTCCAACAAGCAAAACTTGTGTTGAATACAATAGGAGTTCTGTCTGTGTCAGGTGGAGAGGAAAGGCTACCTTGAACAAAAATCCAGTATGTGAGGTTATACTGGGGCTGAATGACTAATCTCTCTTATTCACATAAACCTTATTTCCCTGTTCAGAAAATTCTGTCCCACCTTTTAAGGTGTTTTTAGTCTGGTGGATATAATAAAGTTAATACTCCATCCATAAGATTTCAGGAGATGAGATGTAAAGCATTTAATTCTATTACAGTTTTATCAAAAGAAGTTCCTTTCATTCAGTTAAGGATCAGAAAGAAAGCACTTCTAATCCAATGACTCTTCTAATTTTATTAATGGAGACCTAATTTAATTTTAGACATGTAGATAAAAGGATACTAAAAAATGAGACATATCAATGAAGGTGTTGTTACAAGTACTGTCAACAACTGTGTGTTTTCTCTTATCTATCTTAAAGCCCTGTGTGAAAATGTCTTCACTGAAACTGGTTCCTTCAAGAGCAAGCAAATCATGTAAAAACACAATAAAGCTCATAGAGACATACTAATGATCCAAACTCATGCTCATAATTTCAAAGAATGTCAGCAGCAATTACCTCATTTATACTAAATCTTTAAAAGTGACTACTTTCAAAACAAAACAAAAGGAAAACCGTAGTGCTGTCTACGGGATGAAACCTAGCACCCATTTTCCTTTTCTACATGTCCTACTTGCAAGAGACCACCTCTACCTGCCACCACCGTCCCAAGTTAACAGAATTTTTGATGCAAATTGGCTTCCCCCACGCACACACCAGAGAAAAATCTTGCCAGCAGCTTGGAAGACACCATCAGACACAGAATGGCAACACTAGAGCTATCCGTGATGGTGACCCAGCACCCCAGCTCTTGCACTTGCTGTTCATCCTACCAGGCCTGCATGGGTTGCTGCTTGAGGTGCCAAAGCCCTAGTGCCGCGACACTGCTGAAGCTGCAAGCACACAGCACTTCACTGAAGTTGCACGATTGCTCTTCTAATCTAATGGGCAGGGCGAACAGAGGGATTGTGGTTTGAAGAAGGTGTTCCCATCCCTCCAAATGCTCCTGGGCTTGTCGCCCTGTGCAAGAGCGCGTGGGCATGGTGAGGGGCAGAGGGGGGAACAGTACCAAGCTGCTAGTAATACTGGTAATACATCACTCCGGTTGCTACACCGCTTGTATTCACCAAACATGTAAATGTGATAAGAATGTACTAATTACTGCTTTCCCAAGATAATTTGTCCTGCTAATATCTTCAGTTTGCACAGCGGTTACTAGTAGCAGCAGCCACCAAAACAGCAGCAGCAGTAACAGGCATCAGCAGTTTACCTGTGAATTTTTAGGCTACCTAGACCTGTTTTCTGCATTTATCTGAAAACGTGTACTATTTCACTCTCAAATGCTGCCTATTTGGTATATCCAAAATATCCTAACAAATTACTTACATTCTGCATTTAGACATTCTGTATCATAAAGGTTATGTTAACTAAGCACCCTCAGCACCCAGCCAATTTCTAACTATGGTCAACCTAGTAACTTGTCAACAGGAATTCTCTTTCTGTGATTGAAATAAAGAAATAATTTTTTTATCAGAGCAGGTAACACAGAATCAGGTCTATTTTCTAGCACAGCATTGATCAAAGATACAGTCAAAGCAGGAAAACAGAAACTTGTCTCCCAAATAAAACAACATCCTACTAAACACAGATAGTTATTTGAGAATGTTCGTGTACTTCAGATATATGTATTCATATATATTGCTTCAGAGCACTCATATAAAGTAACAAATTTGCTCTTAGAAGTCGTACAGCAATATACAGTCCAAGTCTGTAATGCGTACTGCAGAGCCGACCCAAGCATGAATCAAAATTATTGTTTCAAAAGTGTTTAGATGCTTTTGACAATCAGTAAGAGGGAAACAAGCAACTGGTGATACAATTAATTGTTCATATGTCAGATTTTAATTTTGATACTCTGATGTAAAATCATCTACTTTCAGTATTTTTCCAATTTTCAGAAAAGAAAAATGGACTTTCAGCTTTCCCTCAACTGCTGCTATTGAATGATTATACGCCGTTTTGCAAGCCTCCATTTACTCAAGCTTACTCCCTACAGTCAATGGTGACTAATAAGGAAGGACTAATGAGCTTAATTCCCTCTTTCTTTTATGCTTTTAAACAAACAAAAGCCCATGCTTTCTTCCTTCTTTTCAACAGCAGAAAAGGAGGGGAGCACTGGCAGCCCAGGACCAGCGTAAGGACAGATGAGAGAGTGGCAGATGGAAACCTAATCCCTAGCAACCTTCTCCCACCCCAGCCCCCTTCCCCTCCCCAATTCCCTGTCTCTCTCCTATTAAGACCTGCTGAAGCTGACAACCTGCCTCCAACATCTCCTCCCCTCCCATCCACAAAGGCCAGGCAAGTCTGGGACCTCAAGAGAGGACAGTGGAGGCAGAGGGACCGCATAGCTGAACACTGTGATTTCAAAGAGAAGGGACAGAGGAGAAAAGGTACCCTGGCAAGAGGGATAAAGTGAAAAGACAAGAGCAGGAAAGAGAGGCGAGGATGGATGCTTATTAATTTCTGAGTACATGAGGAGACTGGTGATGAGCTTTCCGGCAGAACAGGGGACCAAAAATGCACTTAACAGTAAAGTTGGTCGAATTGTGTGGGAGGCTGGAAGCAACTTTGTGTAGAGTTGAGAAATGAATGTTTGGGACCAGGTGATAAAGGGTAAATGGCAGCAAAATGATCTCCAGCTCTACCAATGAAAACTTCTATTTCAAAACACAGACTGATATCTATTACGCTTAATACTTTTCATAATACTGTAAGAAAGTTGTCAGGATACTGAAACATACAGCCTCGGGGAGGATGCGGGATAATTTTTGAAACTTCACCCCAAGCAAACATCTCTTCAAAAGGCCCTAATTTACATAGACATTTGTTAATGTACGTAAGGAATAATAGGAGGGAATAGCCAGAATGCAAGTCCACTCCCACTCTGTGGGCCACGGCTTCACTCCGCTTGTGTCTGTCAATACACCGGGCCTCATTTTCATCTAAAATTGGTGTCATGCTGCAAAACGTAGTCATTCACTTTGAGAACTGCAATTACTGCTGTGCTCACATGCAGCAAAGCACCATCTGGCCTGTTCACAATGCAGGCACAATGCAGGAAGAGTGAGAGCTGATGTAAATGGTTTTCCAGTAATACTGAATTCCTCCATAAAAAAGCAAGTACACTGGGATTTCAATAATTGCTTACAGAATCAAGCACTCTTAGATTTAAATGAATACTCAAAAATTTTTGAATGAACCCTACTATCATCTTCTGTTACGTATCAGTCAATATTTCAGGGACCTGAAGAATCACTGAATATTAGAGTTTCTACCTATCTGGATGCATTTCCAAAATTTCTGGAGGAATACACGAGTGGCATTCTCCTAGGCATACTTAGGTTACAAACGTATATTCCTATTTTTCAGTCGAAGCAACCTACGGATTATTCAAACACGTAAGGAAATAATACCAATCCATGTGATCCTTCCAGTAAAAAATGACACAGCTAGTAAGTGCTTACCATTTTTTATAACTATTAGCATTTAAATATACATGATCCAATGCTCAAGCTAGTATTTCAGCTATGCCTCCATGAACAGCGATAATAACATTTAAAATGAATAGCCCGCTACAGTCACAGAATGCATTACTGAGCAGATACTGAATTAAGCTGGTCACACAGATGGCAGTTCCTCCTCGGTCTTTCCCTCCCCTCCACTTTGGAAATATAGGAGATCACTAGTGATGTGATAACACAGGCAAAGGTACACTGAGAAGCACTAGTTTGGATACAGACTTTGGTGAGTTTTACACTAGAAGTTTAGGTGTGGATCAAGCAACTGCTTTGGCAGCAAGAGCAACCCAAGGTGCTAGCAAAGGCGGTAACGCCGAAAAACAGCTGCCACCGCATTAGCAGAAATCTCACAGAATTACTTGCTCCAAAGACATCGTCACCTCTTGTGTTGAAATCTGGTAAAAATCGCTGCTCTTGGCAAAGCCTGATGCCTTCCCAACCAGAACCAAGACAGAGATACTCTGAGGATTTTGGATTTGTCCCAGATCAAAATGCAGGAGTACTTGGGAACAAGGTTTCTGTTTGGGGCCAAAACTGATTATAATCCTTAGCAGAAAGTAAGTGGCAATTCACTTACCAAGCTGCCACATTTTAACATTTTGTTATAAAGAATTAAACTTGCAAATTTCAGCATAACTTTGCTGTACATGTGAAAAACAAAACGCTAAGGACTACCAACCATAGAAAGAGTGCTTTATCTAAGAAAATTTGTGTTCAAACTCAGATTCAGCTCACTTACCCCGAGCCATCTGACGCTGTTAGAAAATCATTGAACACAGCTCTTGAAGAAATGAGTACCGTCTTTTAGCGAGCGATGAACCCTCCCGTCAGATACCAGGGAACACGGATGAGACCCCAGCTGTTAAAAAGCTGGAGCTCGAGGCTCAAGGGAAGAGGAGAAAGCAGAGAGGGACCCTGGGAGTCCTGGCTGTGCAGCCTTTCTTTGTCCATAGAGAAAACCCAGTTAATGACTATTAAATCACGATACATGCCAAGGTACTCAAAAAGATCTCATTTGATAGAGGAAAGAAGCCAGCATTAAACTGACAACAAGTACAACAAGGAACAGACTGGGGAAATGAGTAGGAAATTTAAAAAGATAGCGTATTATTTGCTTCCAGAAGAACAGCGTAAGATGTTGGATACAGCAGGCATGTCCACCGTTGTTCAGATGATGTCTTTGTTAAGAAAGTAATTTGAGTTTTTGTGTAGAATACAATATACAACCAGGACAGATAAATGAATTTCACATCACCCAACTGAATTGTCTGGCGGTAATATAAAAATTAAGCTTGTACAGATTATTTTCAAATGAAGGGAAATGCTTCAACAAATAATTACACATATTAGAATGCATCTATTACATTTATGAAGAGACACTGAGGTCTAGTAAAGTTATTTTCAGGAGTCAAGCACCTAACAATAACAAAACCTTTTAAAAATGTTAAGAAAATAGTACTTCTGGAACAATGGCAATATATCGGCTAAATGTCAGTGCATAATAGTGACAGGGTAGAGTTGCTCACATTTTGCAGCAAGAAGGCAGCCAGTGCATGCAGTCCAAAGGATGATTTACAAGTGTGCTCTGTTATGGCCATAAAAGGAGGAGAGGAAATCTGATGGCCAGAAATAGAACCACTGTAAATTAACTAGGGGAAAAAAAATGCTAGAGAAGTACCCGATAAATGAAACGGTTAGTAAAAAGATGGGCAAGTAAAAACAAGGCCAAAGAATGGAATATCAAATTAAGAGGCAGGGATATCATGCAAAAATGCTCTGTAAAAGATGGTGTCAGGCATGAACTGACTGCTGAGATGAAGGAAACCTCAAATTACTGTCCTAGTGCTAACCGACTCTCTGTGAAGGAAGGACCAAGTTATTTCATCTTGCTATCTTGGTCTGCAAATTAAAGGCAACAATACCTACCCAACTCTTGGACAGGGCAATGGAGAATCAATCCATGTCCTGACAGCACTTCGAACACTGTGTGTGAAATCCTGGCTCTGCTGAAGCCAGCGGGACTTTTAATGCCGACTTCAACAGCGCCAGGATTTTATCTACAATTTGCCATTAAAATGTTGGCTGTTATTATTTAAAAGGACTTTGAAGCCTTTATACTTAGTTACTTCCCAAAACAAGTTTGCTCAGTCCGTAAGTCAGGAAACAAGCGGGGATGTGGAAATCCCACTCCATTCTTCCTGCCTTGTCTATTGCTGCTGCGAGCAAAGAATCGGGATTTGACCTGAACTGACAGTTTTGCGTTCTGTGTTAACAGAGAAGCACCCGGTTCCTTGTTATGCAGCTAAGATGGATCTTAATGTTAGCACTAATAGAAAACTGCAAAGAATTATCTATGAAAAATGCACATAGAACTTGAAGGCTTTCAGAGATAAAAAGTTGGCATTTCTATATTGCAACTTTTCCTAGAATAGCTGTTCTTCAATATCTGCCACAGAGAACTCATTAAAGACACATAAAGGAGAGGGAATTTAAAAAAAATACAAGATCACCAAGAAATATTTCATGCTACCATTATCCCTTTTATTAGACATTTCAAAATGCAAAAGAAACTGTCAATATTAACATTATGAATCAAAAAACAAACATTCAGAAAAGCTGAAATTACAGACAAAAGGCAAAGCAGTTTCCTGTATTAAACAATGCCACAAAATAACACTCTGCTGGCACTATTACCAGGAGATAACTTCATGCCAACATGATGGCTTCTCCATATGTTGGTTAAGAAGACAGAAGTTGTTAGTGAAAACTTCCAGAGTGCTTTACAGAAACTAGGGAGGGGGGGGAAAAGGAAGGAAAAATCCTAACTAATATATGCCAAATACTTTTCAGAATAAATAATACCTCTCTGGAATATATTACATCATGCTTTGAGTGTATTTGCAAAGTATTAAGAGTTCAGAAATGTATGTAAAAACAGTAACTGGGAGCTTCAGTGCCTGTACTTATCATTCAAATATATGTTACAAGCAAGAAGTATAGGCTGTAAAAGCACAGCTTTGCTGCAGGGGAAGAAGGTGTCAGCCCATTCCTTAGCATCAGCCACCAGGTTCTGGTTTCATGTGTCCCCATCATGATCAAATGGTTGTGCAGTCCCTTCCCACCATATCAAGACACTATCTGCTGTATTTCAATTTTTACAAATCTATGTTCTGTTATTTCAAGACGCTGCAGCCTAAAAGCATGTCTAGACAGAAAAATGTGGCAGATTCTACCTCTGCCGTTTAAGTCAATGCATTTTCAAGTCTTAAAATGTAGCTACCGTGTGATAGACTTTGATGATAATCACAGCTGCTCACGATACATCTGGAGTGAGAAGTGCCAAGTCAGAAGCCACTCTGTGCTTCGGGTTGAAGGTGACGATAATCTCGTCCTCTGGCTTTGCACTGACCTGATCTCCCCGCACAGCGTGCAAAGTCCACGTATTGTCTGTAGTGGCAGTTTTTAGAGAAAGCCATAAACCAGCACACTAGATGGTTCATTTCATGACTCATTTTACAACAGAGGTGGTAATGACTTCAGTATTGGTGCCAAGTTCCCCTTGGGGTGCTTGCAGCCCGCTTACCTACAAACTCCTGTGCAGCAGCAGATGCTTCCTAACTTCCTCCATCGACCTGTTGACCTTGCTCTGTGCTGCAAGGCTGTGGCAGCAGTTAACCCCCAAATTCTTCTTCTAGTGTATTCAAGGCAGTGAAGTGCCTTGATTTCCTGACCGATTAAATGCCTTCCATGAACATAAGGTATCAGCACCATCAGTCAAACCAGCTGGTAGTGCCTGACCTGGCCCCAAAACTGGCACTCTCTTGGAAATGAATGGACAGCTTTAACAACAGACCACTTTACTAAATAGATGTAATTTAAAGATACTTTAAATTATAGGTACTTTAATTTAGATCTGTCTAAAATATAGATACTTTATTATTGCTAGGGAAGGTCTCAAGATGAAAGGGAAAAATTCTGACTTGAAGTCACAGGAAGCTGAAGTTTCTCGGTGTTTTAATTAATGACAAAGTTTATTAATACTGATATTGTTTCATTCACAGACATACTTTGAATTCTAATGAATACATTTTTTTCCCTTTTTTTTTGAATGTATGTAAATAATCAGACTGAAAGGGATCACATTCAGTCACTCATACAGACACGATAAACCAGCTTTCACATCTCTAGAAAGTTGAGTTTCTACTTAGTATCAGTTCCAAAATGACAGTACCTGCTTTTCTCACAGGCAAATGAGGCTTACCGTAACTTGTCGCCCAATTACCACTCAATCTAACAGAGAGTGAAAGATCTCAAAGACATGAAGCTCCCGTAGGTTTAGTGAAATTCCATGCCTGGACAGAAGCTCAGCGGAGGACAGGGAGAATTCAAAGCTTCAACACCACTGATGGTGTTAGAGGGAAAAACCCCACCAGGGACATCATTCTTGCAGACAGACACACACCCCTTCTGCTCGCCTGATGGGTACGCACACATTTCCTGACCAGTAAGCGCATGTGTAGCTACAGACTGTCGAAAGGAACCAATAAGCCCATAATACTTCTGTATTACGGCACCCCAACAGGGAGCTTACAGATTTGGGAGGAGGTGGAAGAAACTGGGGATGGCTGCAGGCAGTTGCATAGAGGGGAAAACACGAGCACGTGTGAGGGGAAGGCAGGCAGGGACAGCGTCCGGAGCGTCGCAGCTGGGGTCTCAAGGTAGGATGTAACTGGGACCTGGTGTCATGGCAGTGGGTAGTTTTGAGGACTCGGGATAAAGAGGGTTAAGATACTCATCTATTCACAGAATTCCTTATTTTAGTCCCCATCCCCCTAGTTGTCCACCAGAAATTCCCCAGAAATTGATCTTAGAACTAAGCAGTTTCAATCCAAATCAAAGCCTGTGTTATCCCAGACAGTAAATAAAGACTGTAAGAATAGCTGGATGAAACACACAATTGAAACAGCTAATGGAAACAAAATAATCACCGGCTTTATCCTCATCATCAAGAATATCACACAACATTTAGCTGACCAGTTGAGACATGCTGTCACTTCATTTTGATGATGCAATCAGCTCTACACAGTTGATCCATGTACTATGTGGGGACCTGCTGATAAAAGTGATGTTCTGCAAAGGCAGAAATGCCTATCCATATGGAGCTCATTGCACAAACGAGCCTCTCTTTACACTCCTGGTTGGATTTCTCACTTATCCTCATTATCTGTTATTGAGCATTTGCAGGGATCTAATATTCTGAACCACAGAGCCAATTCCACTTTTACTGCTCTCCAAAGCATTTCTACTGTTCCACCAAAGAGGTTCCAGAGATTTAACTATAAGGGGCATTTACTCCCTGTTGAAGAGATTTAAAAGTTTGGTTTTCAAACTATTTTTCCAGAAAGTTTCAATTAACATCTGTGTCATCTCTGAAATTCCCTACATTGCTATATGATGTATAATGAGTTGTTTCCCAAGGTTCAATGGGACTAAGTGTTTCATGTAAAGACTTTATGTTCCGCATTTTATTATCGTGTTGCTTAAGATCATCATGCATCTGAAAATTTAAACTTATCAAGTTACTGGCACATGAAAAAAAAGTTTGTAAAATGTGTTTAAGTTAGAGGAATCTGTTTCCTAAAATGACATGACTCTGATAATCTCTCTGCTTTTAAAGTTATCTTAGTCTTGGTTGTAAAATATTTCATATATGAAAAAAGTTATTCATTCAGCATTTGAAAGCTGCAGTTTAAAAATTCTCATGGTAGAATATAGCCCCTTGTAGATGTTATTTACCTAGAGCAATTCAAGAGGACAGTTTAGGTTAAAAAAAGAAAGTGAAACAATCAGAAAACTTTGAATCCAAGGATTAATAATTGACCAGTTGCTAGTAACAGCTTTATTGAATTGGAAAGACAAACTGTCAGCTGCACAGAAATTCACAATATTTTTACAACCCAGGTAGTATGAAATACTGAACCTGAAAATTGGCACTATTTCTCCAGGCAGAAAAGTTTTCTTGGCACTAGCCCAAGTTAATACAATAGGTCACAGAACATCGCCGTTTCCAGTCCACTGTTTCAAAGGAACAGGGAAAAAAAAATATAGAAAAAAGACTGCATCCTTAGAAGAAAAAAATCAAGTCTTTTCATGTAGACAGCAAAACAGGATTCTAAAATTTTCATGTATGAGTACACTCCTCCCCCCTTTTCTTTTAATCGCTTGGCGTTATAGGGGTATTGCTATCTCTGTTTAATAAGCACATTTCATCTAAATAGTTTTCTTGAGCTCCAGCTCACACACCTAATAAAACACACAGTGTTTCAGAGATGTGCCAGTGTTGTAAGCACAAACTGCATATTTTATTTTTTGAAAAGTAACGTTTCATCATATGGCTGAAATTAAAATTACATTTTAATATTGATGTCGACAGCAGCCCATGAAAATGTGCACCTAGACTCTCAACTTTGGAATTGTATGGCTTCTCATCACTTGGTAATAGTCTCTCATTAGCACCATTTCTTCTTTGTAATACAGAATATTGTCCTTTTCTCTCAGAAAGCTCCCGGTATGGTCAGCTGTCCTAAAATTCCCAAAACCACCCAAAGATGCTCTATCAAAACCTAAGAACGCCTCAGGTACTAAGGAATTAGCAAAATCCATGTACAATTAATACAATTAATACTGCTTCCTACATGAAAGGCATGGAATGATACAGGACCAAAAGGTTTTAAAGTTATGAATGAGAACATACGCATGAAGGAGGGCAAGAGGAGGGACTGAAGAGAAAGGCATGGGCACCTGGAAAGCCTCTGAATAGCAATGGGGTAAGAAGTGATTGACATGCCATATACCTTTGAAGAGACGGAAAAATCAGTTTTCGGGTGACAGATACTGGAACAAGGAAAGGAGAAGCTTGCTAAGCAAATGCTAGAATGAGATTTCTGCTTTTCACTGTCAGCCCTGTTTCTCAAACGGCGCCGGCTGCCAGCTCACAGAAGGACAAGACGAGTGCCAGAGCCGCGCACGGCAGCAGCAAGAGCAGGGATCGGGAGCAGGCAGCAGGCTGGGACACCCCCTCTCTCCGGCAGCAACAAGCTGTTCGGTCTGTTCAAGCTGCCTCCTGGATCGTCACCCTGCAACTCCGCTCTAAGTCAGGCTTAATAAATCCTCCCTCTGTTTTCCTACACATCTTCTCTAGCGCTCGGGATTACCACGAGCAAAGTGAAAACGGTGAGCAAGGGTGCAGGGCTCGCTAAGGCGGAGGGAGCCGCACAAAGCGGGGCAGATGCACGCAGAGGAACATGCGCCCCAGGGAGATGCCTCATGGGGGAACACATCATCCCAGTTGGACAAAAGCCTCTGGGGTGGTGCCTCTGCTGCTTCTGCAATAGACCTCCTTAGCCATTAACGGGAACACATTCCAGTATAAGCTTTTCCTTACTCAATTAACAGAGCCACTCATCTTAAAATCATATTTAAAATATTAATAAATTACAAATAAACAACCTGAAACCAAGCGAGGACTTCGGCACGCGCTCTGTACATGTTGATGTCGTGGGCAAACTGAAACCAAGTGTGACCAGCCAAGAAGAGGAGTTTCTCAGAGAGGGGTATTTCCAGGCTGTTTGGTCTCTGCATCTTACTCATGCAGCTGAACTGTTCTCTTGCAAGCTCTAAAAATAAATTTGCTTTCAGATAAAGCTCAATGTTGTAAAATTCAAACACACAGAGAAAGGTTCAGAAAGACAGCATGGAAAATATTATATTATCATAAAGAGAGCTCATGTTTGAAGTTTAAAGAAAAAAGTTCACAGAGTGCGTGCTTCTTGCCTGGAACGGGTCAGATCAAGATTAATGGCTGGGTAATGTGACAGCTTTTGAGTACATGTATATGTATATTGACTCTATATTAAATTTAAACAAACGGCATCATTTTGGTTTAAAGAAAGAACGTCTGCTCGCTGTTTCATCTTTTCTGAAATTCTTTTACCTTCTCCTATTACAATATTGAAAAATTACTAATCCCGCTCAGTTTTTCTTGCCTTTGAGCAGCAGTATCAGTGATCTCTTACGATGCAATCCAATTACCTTTACGTTTTCTGACTCTCTAAAAAGCTTTTTCATTAAAAACAATACCACAGCTAAGTGACAGGACTTCACTAAGCTTGTTTAGACCACATCAGTCCACACTTATTAAGGCCCTTCATTAACACTTACTGACTCCTCAGCTGGATCTATCACAGCCAGCTGTGACAAAGACATGCAATTTTAGAGGAGTGCTCCACATTCTTCCAGGAATAAAGTTTGCCTACTTTGGCTCCAAAAAATATGTCTAATTGTACAAGTTGTCTTGCTAAACCATCTTGATCCAAATTCCAACCCGCAGTAGCTCAAATCTGAGACCTCACTTCCCAGACTCCTTGGGTGCAAGAGCAGCTTGGCTGGCCCTCAAGCAGCCACCGGGGCTGGAGACGGCAGCGTTACATCTGAAGGGACAGTTTCTGCTAGTTTAGAGCCTGATAAAAACAAACAAAAACCAGCTTCGACTGCCTAGATTCTACATTTAGAATTATTCTTCCTGTCAAGAACGATTCTCTGCTCCCTATCTACGATGAACAGACACACATGCTTACACATTCACACATAGTTTTTACAGTTTGGACATTTTTAATGGGTTTGTAACTGTAGGTAGTGTTGATACACATACTAGGAAATTTTGACAGGACTGATAAAACCTTCGAAATCTGATTTTTTAAGTCACCCTGGAGGATACATTAAATCTTGCTAAAAGGAAGCTAGCTAAATGGGGAAGCTAAGAGAGTTAAACCTTCCCAGGCGGTATGGTAAACACAGATACCACACTGGAGGCTGAGAGCAAATATATGCCACCTAGCAAAAAACGATTTGAGAAAGTGGAAAAGGAAGGCGGCATAGCTGAACAGCAGGGTATGAGAGGTTATCAGAAGCAAGAAAACATCCTTCTGAAAGCTGGAGTCATGTCCAAATCAAGGAAGCAGAAATACTCATGAGCTATTGCAGGTTAAATAAATAAAAAAAACCAAAACCAAAGCAAACTCAAACCACAATAAGGCAAGCCAAAAGACAGCCTGAGAAACAACTAGCAGAAGAGATAAAAATTAACAGCAACCCCTTTTTCATGTCCAAATGCGAAGGCTGCCAGTCTGACCAATAGACGATCAAGGCATAAAAGCAGCACTTACAGGCCATAGCAGAAAATAATCAAGTATTTTGAACTCTGCATATAGAGAACACAGAGCTTGGAGAAGCCACCAGGTCAGAACATTTCTTGGATCATCCATTTCAAACAGAGGTTTCAGTGGAAGAGGTTACAGAACAAACATATGAACAATAACAATTTGTACAGATCAGATCATATTTATGAAAGAGTTCTTAAGGAACTCACGGATGAAACAGCAGTATGACTAACCGTCTCTTTTAAAATTGCCTCAGTATCAGAGGACTGCAAAATGGCTAACATCATGCCAATTTTATAAAGGGCCCTAAGGGAAAGACAAAAAATTCCAGGTAGCCAGGTAGCCTGCCCATCTGCACTGGGCAAATCGGTAGAAACTATTAAAAAGAACAATACTAGCAGACACATGATAATATGTTCTACTAGGCAAGTCAACACAGCTCTTGGAAAAGCTTGAAAATACCATGAATGAAAAAGAAAAGCAAACATTAAGGAACAGAGAACAAAATGAGAACACCCTAATTCCAGTGCAATAAATATAAGATGCATCCATCCCTTGATGACTGTTTTCATTTCTGGACCATTTTTATAAGATTACATTAGGACTGGAAAAGAGTAATCAAAGACAAGGTGGATGACCAAAGATAGATGGGCTATTCCATACAAGGATCAGCCAAGTACCCTGTGACTCTTCAGGCTGGAAAAGAATTGACTGTGTCACTATGATAAAGGGCTCTACACCACTTAAGATTTCACACATGTATTAAAAAAAATTTTCACTGTGTCTTCCAATAAAAGAGGTAGGGTGTATGAAATGAAACTAGCCGATGGCAAGTTCAAAAAGCAAGTGAGAAAAGTATCTTTTTGCATAACACATTCAAACTCTGGAGCTTTTTCACACAGGATGTTCCAAGTTTACATGGGTCTACAGAACAACTAAGCAAATTCATGAAATGAAATATAAGAATAAAGTATATCTATTAAACTTAAGAATCCATCTCTTTGTCTCAGGAACTTTCCAAGCCACAGATTTCTGGATGCCAACAGAATATTCTGCAGAAGTTTACTCTGCGCATTCGTTCTATTCTTACACTCTCTCCTCAGCATCTGCTGGCGGCCACAGGTGGGAGGAAGACTCAGGGCTGCAGCTGAGCCCGCGGCCAACGCTGCACAGCTCCTCCTACGCAAACGTGCTCTAGCCACTGTTCTGGGTGCCGTGCTTTAGCCAGCTGCCCAGCACGGGCAAATATCTTGCAAAGTGACTGAGAACAGGGAAAATATAATGGCCACAAAGTCATCTTACAGGAATATTGTTTGTCCCCCTTCATAGTTTTTCAGCTCACCTACCTTCTGCTGCGTTTGTTCTACTATTTCCAAACGCAAGGAAAGCAAGGACCAGCATGAGCAAGGCATTTTGAGAAAGTGATGCTAAGGGCTGGAGGTAGTCTCTTCATACTTGTACCATTATAAGGCTGATTCTTATTTTCCTCTTACGAAGACTATCCAAAGAAAAATTATCCCTGACGATATACACCCAACAGTAATACTGCAGATTCAGACATTTAGTAGCTCATCTGTTTTGATTCCCATTTGCACTGATGGGAACTTTACACCGCTCTCACAGGTCAACTAGTCCTAGAACTTAACTTCTCATAGAAAACTTAAAGCCAGACTCTCCGATGGTGAGACCCAGCTGAATTTCCGCAAGGTTTGGTTCCTTAGGATCACAAATTATAAAGACTGGTGTGTTTACTAGGCAGAAGGGTGGAGGTTTGGCTGTTTTGGGAGGAGCAGTGGGAATGAGATGAAGACAGACTGGCCTAAAATTTGGTTTGGTTTCAAGTAATAACCTCACTACAAAACTCTTTTTTTCTCAGTATTTAAGAAATCTGGTCCAGGCCTGAAGGCGAGTTTCTCATTCTTTCTTAGAGCTCCCTCAAATGAGAGCTGGCATCTCCCATTACATGGACTGCAGGCTCCAATAAATCACAGCATACAGTAAACTGAGCTGACTACCAAGTCTTACCCATAAGATCGTATTTCTTTAAGTTTGTCACAACCTGGCAGGTAATCAGAAAGAAAATGCCCTTGCTCATGCGCTTATGGGAGCCTTAGATATACAAAAAATCCTGAAGTCATTCCTGCTTGACATCACACAATCAGACTCAGTACCTGCAAGCAAAGATAAACATATTCATGGTGGGAAAAAATCTGTTAAAATAAAATATGCAAATGCTTTCAGGCTTGCTTGTCGTTGATGCTTTGGAAAGGTTCTGTGCGCCCACGATGTTTCTCCTTTCAAGGGTGGTAGGGGACACGTCCAAATCGTTACCTCAGCAGCTGCTATTCCAAATGGTGCTCAAGAGCCCCAGAAATGAACAGCATCAACTTCTTTAAGTACATAGCAGTGAATAAATCTGTTCTGAAATGTTTACTAGGGAAAAGCCTGATCATCAAGGATGGGGAAAGTCAGTATCAGACCAAGTAACTGTCAGAACATAAATCCAGGATAACACTGTTCACATCATTGACGTTACTTGCAGTTACTTAACTGGTTTAAGCGTAAGTCTACCTAACCCCAAGGCTAAGCGTAGCAAAGCTTTACATGTGGAGGGATAGAGTACATAGAAGAAAGGAGGGAAAAACAAAAAGAAATCTATCTAAATTTTACTGAGACAAAGCATGTCTTAAACTGCTTAATTTGTGACACACTATTATATAAAACAAAAATAAGGTAAACTATACCAAGGGAAAAAAAGTCCTAAATACATCCATCATATGGGCCAACGCTCCCAATGAGGTCCAAGGGGGGACCTCAATTCATTCTCTAACGGATTGAGAATGTTTCCTGAAAAATCTTCTATTTTTACTCCATGTTGATTTTCACTTTAGTCCCTGGTAGTAGCTGAGTGGGTCCATTTTTCTGCCTAATTTCTCCCCAGTTATGAAACAGGTGCTGTGAAGATTAGTTAAGTATTTACAAAATTATGAAAAAAGATTTTTTTTTTAAATCCTGCAGTTACTAAACTTTTTATTATATATTCTAGTATATCCAGTATATTTGAAGTTAACATACTTCTTACAAACCCTAGACAGTGATGGAGTTTCTTTCTATAAAACACATCCCCTTCAGATGAATTTGTGTACACTTATGTTTTCTAGATACTCTGAATGCTTTCAATCAATACACTACTGCCAGGAGTCAGTATGCAGTTTTCTAAAGCCGCTTAAGAGGTGAAGCTGAAAGCCTTTTCCTGTAAAGTGAAAGTAAATTACACTACTCAGTTACACTTACAATCAGTTTATATTGAGTTTTTTCTTCTTTAATTTTTGAGAAGTCTGTTTTGATAAGCTTATTATGCATATTGATAGGACGGATCAATTATTTTTAAAAAAATCAACCTGAACCAGACTCCCCCTCATTTTCACCACTTAGGCTACAGTACTTGCCAATAACTGTGAATAATATAAATTTTAAATTACACTCTTCAGTGAATATATTTATTACTGTCATATCTGAGCAAGAGGAAGCAATTGCAATACCAAGTGATGACACGTACTCATCAAACTAAAAGAGATCAAAGGATCTGAAACAAATACAAGACAGAAAAGGCTTTCATGAGCCAAAGCCCTCTGCAGCAATTCTTTGAAGACAATGTGCCTCCTCCTCCTTAGTTAACAGAATTAAAAAAACAGCTCGGGGGGAGGCAGGGGGGCAAATTCCTGCTATTTCCTAAACATTCTCGTTCCTGTTATTTTCTTAAACATACACACACATTTTTGATACATATAATTAATAATAACATGCCAATTCTTCACCGTTTTGACTGTGGTTTACACCCACTATCCTCATGCTTCTAGCATTCTTTAAGTTACAATATTTTTGGGCCCCAAACTGTCATTTATTCTATATTTATACAGCTACCAACCTCCCTGTGGCCTTTTCACGCAATCTCTATATAAATGTATGTCAGCATAAATGAAACAACAGTAATTACAATATCCTGTTCAACAACATTCAGCAAAGTAGACCTCCAGTCCTGACTGCACCTCTTATGTGCATGATATGAATGCTTCTACCTAATAATGACCTGTTCTGCTCAGCAAAGTTTTACTCTGAAATGAATCATTTTTATCGTCACGTCGTTTTATCCTTTTCTAGTTTAACCATCATGTGATCAGCTCCTGTGCTAAACAACACAAAACTAAATAAAAGAAGAAAAAACCCTTGAAAATGGCAGGTTCAGGTTTAAGTTTCTGATGTCAAGAATGCATTATGTCTCTGAGAAAAAGGGAGCAATGAGCTTTCAAGAATACATAGAGCAGAAAGGAAAAAGAAGGAAAAGAGAAGCTTAGCGTTATGCGACAAATGAATATAATTAATGCCATATTTCTACACCTTTCAAGTCAGTGATCTACGTGACTATAACTTAACTCAATAGTGTTCAGGAATAGCTGTTCCAGAATAACTATTCAATAATATTTCCATGTCTGAACATTTTTTTTCATTATAGCTCTTAAGACCTTTTTTTGAAGTAATATTTATGTGCAAACAAGCCCATATATAACCCGTACACATCTGCCAAATTTTGTAGTTCCAGAAGAAATCACACAGTATGCGTTGATTTCTTAAGTTGCCAGTGCTTAAAGATTTACTACTACATTAATTATTAAAAGTAATACACTTAACTCTTTGGTTTTGCACTTAAACTTCATTTTTTCAGGTTTATTTTTAAAATCAATGGTATAAGGCAATTTAATGGATTTGGGAGGAGAATTCCTTGGGTTTTTTTCTTGGAGCTTATTGAATGAACTAATCCATCACTTCTGAAAGGAAATAAAACAAGTTTAGCAATGCACAATAGGACTACCCAGCAACGCTACCCAACAGCATGCCCAGAAAACCTCTTTGTTTTATGGTCACGATACTTTTTCAAATTGCAGGAGAAATCACTCAAACTGCAATATGGAAAGCCACCACAGTGGTCACTCCAGGTGCTGCATCGATGGAAATGCAGCTCGGAGAGCTCCATAAAAATCCAAAACCTCCTAGCCTAGCAATCACATTGTACCATGTGTGTACCTAAAACGCTACTGTAGCATGGGATGCTTCTTCACTTTGACAGTCAACTGTTGGTTCAATCAGAGTAAAAAAGGTTATTACCTAGTTTTGCACGGCCAGCGACTGATGCTTTCGGGTATGCATTAGAGCTCCCCTGCTTGTGCACTCACTCAGAAACACCAGGGCTGAACCCAACATTCAACATTTTGTAACAGAGCGTCAATGCACCTACGGCTTTTCTCTCTTACGCGCTAGGACATACTCATCTACTACCAAAATGATCAGAGGTTCTACATTAAAAATCCATAAAATTCTACCTCTGTTAAATACCATGGTCTAATACAGCAACCCACTTTGTAAAGAGTTCAGGATCCTGTATTCTTCTCTCTACACAACCTAAATAAAAGCATCTCTTTCTCTTGTCTACATAATTTCCTAAATTCTCACCAATCTGGCATCTACTTACCTCCATCCTCCAGTTCATCCATTTTATTTCTCAATGGTTTACGGATTTAACACTGTTTTTAGTGTCATAATGGAAGAGGAGAAAAAAGCATGCTTGTCAATCACTATTTCCATAGCTTTAATTTGTCTCCCAGCCTCAAGCACCCACTCAGGAGCACTGAAGTTTCATCCATGGCAGCCATTCCTATTTAAGTCATCATTTACCTGTTATTCTCTAAACTTAAGCAGAATTTCCAACATACACCAATATGTTAGACACAAATGAGCATGAGGAAGCTTAGAATTGAAATTTGTCTTTCCATTTTTGTTAAGACATCAAAAGGTTCAATATTATTTCAGTAAACAAGTTCGTCAACACAAAACAGCCTAACTACGTGCTTCAGACTGCAAAAGAAAACAAATACAGAGCTATCACAGCATGCTGCTAAAAGCTGTCCATCATCTTCGTTTTCCTGCCAGGAGATCAGGAGTTATGGAGAGTATCCTCCCTCAAGAAGCAGGTATTTATACAAATTATGTATAATTTAAGTCTTGTACATAATCCTGGGAAATTCATCACCAATGAATTGACATGTTCTATATATAATCTAAATGCACTGAATATTAAATATGTTATGTACCAGTACTTGGAGGAGGGGGGGTTTACCATGTAGCCTATAATAATTTGCCCCATCATAACAGCAGATGCTGCTTTAATGGAAACTGCACTAAAATACTCAGATAAGCAACTACCCAGTCCTGCAAGCTGCTGATTTACTACCTCAATGCAGTGGGAGCAGAAGGTACCAAGCAGCTTGAAGGGTCAGAACTTCATACCTCGAGCTCATAAAGGGTTTTTTTTTTAAAAAACAAAATCTTTTACCAAGAATTAATTCAGCTTTTAGACACTTCTGTGCACTACAGAAATTTGATTGCAATATTCAGGTTTTTTGTAAAGCCCTAAATCTTGGAACTTTGAGGAACCTTATATGAAAAACTCCACTCTAGCTCTTAAAGTTCATTAATTGCTAGCCTTAATATTGGAATCAAAAAGAATGAAATGTGATCCATCTACAGCTGGATCATAAATCCAGCTGGGTCATACATTCATAAAGCAAAGGAGAAGAAGGAAAAAGCTTTTCAATCAAAGGAAGAAAGAGTGTTTGAGATAAATCTATATACTGTTCTATACGGTGTGCTATTAATAAGATTTTCCTATCAGGTCTCCTTGCAACATAGGTGTGGGTTTTGGTTTTGTTTTTAACCTGCAACACAGAATGTCAACATCCCATATTTCAAAACACCCATCCCAAATTTTTCTTCTCTTTTAGGAGCTCTTGGCTGTAGAAAGCAGGACCTAGAAGTCATGGCATGCTGACTCAGCAGTAACTCTACCACCTATATACATAAGAACAGCAACGACGGGTCAGATGGGTAGATATCTCCCACAGTGACTATCAGTGGATACCTAAAGAAGTGTAAAAGGATAGAGCAGGCCTATAGCATATATATTTCACCGGTTTCCCAGCCTACATACTCCTAAAGCTCAGGGACTTTAGACAGAGGTGATATTGTTGTGTTTAACAGCAGTGGATGGAACTTTCTCCTGTAAAGTTATCTAAATGTGCTAACAGCCCACGTCAGCCACTAGCATCCCTAATTTTCCACGCCAAAGGGGTCCGCAGTTTATATATGCCTCTGTGCTAGGAAGTACCTAACCCTGAACTCCTAACCAGGATAGGATACGGTTCACTATTAAGCTACACATGCTCACACACAGTATGACTGCTTCAAAACAGGAGATACAAGGGCTGGCACTGTCTGCAGGGCCACAGCACTGTATAATATGCACAAATAGTACACAAAGGTAGGGTTCAGCCACACACACACAAAAATATGACTGCCTTTAACAGCAACCATATAAGATACCTCAGAAAAGCTGAAAATGGAGCATCTGTCTGGATATATCACGATCCCCTCACCCTCTCCTCTTCCCTTTGGGGCATTTTATCTAGTTTATTGGGGAATTAAGGTGGAATTCATGCAGCTTCACACAGTGGAAAAATACTGTAAGAGATACTCCGTGTCTTTTGACAGCAAACTTAATACTGAAAGAGCTGTCAGATTTCTTTTGCTTTTGACCACACCACAGGCCCTCTGGCACGTGGTACATTGCTGGAGCAGAAGAACTACCTTCTCCCAGGAACTTCTGCCTGCCTTTGCAATGGCCATGCCCAGTATGCCTGTAGATGATGTATGCTTGCCATTTTTCTTCCTTGCCATAACACAAAGCCAAACATTTAACCAATTGATCTGTCAAGATAAGACAAATTTTTTAGCAATTAAACATCTGCTCAACAAGCTGAATCTCATTTACAAACTGAGGTCTCCAGCTCTTCTAACATTCAATTTTCTTCTTTGATGAAATAAAAAGCGTAACACCACAAACGCACTTCATAACATGTTGGTTTTTTTAAAAGCTACAAGCAATGTTTAAACAGCCAACAAGAAGGTGATAAGGAACGAGAGGAATAGCTACACGACCAGCTTGTAAGAAGAAATTGAGAAATGTGACTTGACACACAGGTCGCAGCAGGTGACACGTGATTTACTGATGATAAGAAAGGGCCCACCGAGTACTTTCTACACTGTCAGTAATAATACCGTACTGGAGACACCTTGTCTCAGGGGAATCGGACTGCCTGATAAAGATATCCTCAGAACAGATGTCTTATTTACTGAACTAATTCGTTCGTGATGACCTTGATCAATAACACCAGAAGCAAGGTGAGCGACACTTGCGCATTCTTCTGAATTTTAAAAACCCTTTAACCTCTCCTTACCTTACCAAACACATCAGCCTGTGCTGTCAAGTTTCAACCTATTCTTTGGCAAACTTTAAAGCACGTTAATGTTACAAGGACACTATTGCAACATCAGTTTCCTTCTACCAGGGATACACTCAGTCTCCAGCCCCAGGATTTGGATTATTGCTGAGTAAAACAGGATGATGAAACTATTGTTGCTGAATCGCGCGTGATTCATAGTTTGTAATAACCACCTCCAAACGTAAAATTCAAATTTACATTCTCATAATCAAAGGTCAGAAAAAGACAGCAAGAATGGGTCATTATTCATAGCAGTTAAAACTATACATTTACACTAGCTACTGTATATAATTCTTAGATGAACTGGGACTACACCTGTAAAGAATGTGATATATACAGAATTACAGATTTATAGCTTCTTGTATAAATCCTGCTACATTTCCCTGCAACAAAAGCTTTTTCATGCAATATTAATGTGCCATTCCTTAACACACAGTTCTCCAAATATTTAATCTCCTAAATATCTCCTCCTTTTGTAGGAGAGAAGAACAAGCGACAACAGACTGGCTCCCCAGCATGGGAACACCTTCTGCCAGCACTCAGTGTTGCAAGCAAGGCAAACGCAGCCACTGTTGCCCTTTAGCCAAAGGTATGTATATAAACAAAGCAACTTTAAAAAAAAAATTCTTTGTCTAAAACACCAGGTTTAAGACTTAGCTATGCACCATAATAGCCAAATTATTATCATCTGAAACATGTAAAACATCATGGGCACAGGCATACAAGAGGACTGTGTATAATACTCACTAATGTAAAATATTCCTGCCTACAATCACTCAGCATTTGGCATATCTAAGCCTTCTTAGAACCATCAAACAGAAGGCAAGAACTAGTCAATTGAACTGGTATCCAAAAAGGTCATCATCATGACAGCATGAAAGACTGTTCGTCTGATCCTCCACATATGTCTCTGAGACAAGCAGATCCGCAAGAAGAATAAGACTTTTGCTTTACAGAGTACCACTATAAGCTAAATTGTGAAGCAGACATGCATTGTACCAGTTTCCAGGCTATTTTATTCTCATTAATCACAGCCTACACATTCAGTAACTAACTGTTGGAGCAATCACTACATCAGAATGGAGTACTTTGGCATTTTTCCCTTTTGAATTTTTATTATTTTTAATAAGAATGGTGAGTTCTATATAATCATCAAATACAAAAGACTTCAGCTTTAATTTAGAGCAAGAACACCCTGGCCAGCAGAAGCCTGGCATGAGGAACAGAAATAAAAAGAACTCTTATTGCCCTTTTAAGAATCAAAAGTAGCACCTTATCAGCACAATGGCAGCATTATTTAAATGGCTTTCATGTGCCATTTTCACAACACTATTTCTATTAAATCATTGAGAATAAACATCTATTTTCATTTACTAATCTTTTTCCCAATTAGAATCTCTCTGAATCTGTGTACAATAGTAATTTCATTTCTTCTCACTTGCTTGCATCTTAATTAAAATCAGCCTATGTTGACTTTCATTTTTACAATATATCTGCCTATTTCACATCATAGCACCTTCTTGACCCCCAGAGAGACATGAGCCTTTAATATTTTATTTTGACCTTGTTAAGTTACTGGAACCATCAAAGATTTTTCTTCTTCCCTCAGTAAGTGGGTTTTTATCCTTCTCAAAACATGGAGTATGTGTGAAAACATGTAGTTGAGAACTATACTGCCTTTAAACAACATATCTCTGTTCGTTTACTTAAAAAAAAATGTGTGGCCTTTCAGTTTATTACAAGAATTAGTTTATGAACCATAAACTTCATTATTAATTAAATGAGGATCACTGCTTAAATGATACTTAAAGGCCTTTTCCCCTGAGCTTCAGGACAGAAAAACAGTTTTCGATTTCCAATTTAAAAAAAAATGCATCAATAATTGGTGATTTTAAAGGAATTTATAGTGGTCATCTACTTACGTATCTGAGTTTACAAAAGCAGGGAGTTTGTGGGGAGAAGCAGTATCTTTTATTAGAGCAGTGGACACAGCTGAAAAGTAAAAATACCCCGACAGGACACACAAGCCCTTCTCCAGACCTGTAGCAGAAAGTTTGCCTATGTGTTTCAACTCCATCATTTGGCCTAATAACAGGTATTACTTGAAATGCACACAGCACATGAAGAAGCATCGATTCAGATGGGAAGCAGAACAGTGCAGAGCTATCCCTTCAGTCTAACACCTGCAAATTTATCTTTGGAGCTCGTAGAAAACACAAAATACTGGGTACGCTGGCACATGCATTTACATGTTTGCCTTGGGTCTTCATCCAAATTCTCCCAGTGTTACCACTCTCACAGCACAGGCTCAGACTCAGGCAAAGGTTTTGGCACAGTCCGAGTCCTGCTGGAGGAGAAAGCCTGACTCGTATTTAGCAGACTCGTATTTCCATTTACCTTCAGTGTGGACCCTTACCTGATAGATAGCCCAAGCTATCTAACCTATCCACCCGTTACAGGGAGGCTATCTGGCAGAAGACTTTTCAAGCGGAGCTCAAAGCCTTAAAGGCAGCTGGGATTTACAGCCACTTCATCCTAGCTTTGGATGGCACAACTGCGCAGAGGCTGAGATGTCCGACCCCTAGAAATACCGCTGCATGGAGCCTAGCTGGGAAGCATGCTGGATTTTTTGCTCCTTAGACAAGCAGAGCAGACACAGCCACAAAGGTGTCTTCGCTCAGGATTGTATTTACGTTCCAGCGAGCAGAGCCTTAAGTTCATCATTCGTGTACAATCAGTATTTGGCTACTGGGTGGAGGAAATTGGAGGTAGCTGGTGACAAAGTGGGGGAAGTAAATTGTTTGCCAGGAAAAAGCTGAAAAGTTTCAATAACAACAACAACAAAGTTTAAAAAAAGAAAGACCAGAATGAGTGAGAATAAGGGTCAATAGTAAGATGGAGAGTAGTAAGGGAATATGTCTATTTTAAGGAGAAAGCAGCATGAAGGAAAGCATAGAAACATGTACAGTCCTCTTTAGAGGACAGGAGAGAAAGAAAAGATGCTGCTTGTGGTTGAATCAGCACTTCATCTAGGGAGAACAAAATTTAGGGGCTTGCAAGGAATACAGCTAATAGATCACCTGGGCATGTGCTATAGAAGAGATTACAGGAAAGTAAAGTGGAATTCCCAGTGGAAGTAATTATAATTTCAGCGCTTCATATGCTGTGCAGATTTACCTAAGGTCCAAAGAAGAATGCTTAATTTAACTGCTTATCATGCCCACCTTCTTCCCTCAGCACAGTATACCCCCTTCGCCCCTGGCCACCTTCAAATACTCTTGGTAGTCAAAGAGCAGCTTAAGTTCTGTCACCAAAAGCAGAAAGCTATATATGAAGAAATACAATACAAATACCCACGGCTCTCCTGTAGATTTTGTTACCAGTGAGTGCTAGCTTACTGAAAAAACTCCTTCATAGGCTCCTGTTAGATGGGGCCCATGATAAGTACCTAATATTATTGAACCTATAATTAGCAGCCTCACAGTGGCTGTTGGAGACCAGTACGCAGACCACAGACACAGCTCTGAAGGAGGGACAGGTTCTTTAGCTGTGAAAGCAAAGGAGCAACGGATTCCTAAGTAGAAATACTTGCTTTACCATTAGTTGATAGCTGAAGTCATAGCTCTCCATGCATGTTAGCTCCCCATCTGTACAACAGCTACAGCTAACCACCCTGCCATGTCACTGTGCAGGTAGTGCTTATAAACAACCACTCCAGGACAGAACCAAATTCTGGTCTTTAATGTAGACACAAGTTCAAGTGAAGACCATAAATCCTACTCGCACATTTACAGAAACATAAATGGGCAGGCAGAATATCTACACCATAAAATTCTTAGGCAGCTTCCTCACATTAAATATATTTGAACTGTTTAACATTTTTTCTCATTGATATGAATTGGCAGGAATTGAAACAGAAATGTTACACTGCAAATGGTCACTTGCAGTAACACATTCTCAGGCTTCAGCAGTCAGCATTCACGAGCAGACTTCCCCCCCCCGGGGCCTAATATGACTACTTTGTTCCTACAACACATCTGTACTCACCTGTATAATGAATACATGATTTTACAAAAGAAGAGTAGAGACGGACACTGTCTAAAGAAGGAGAACTATCTGTATTTTAAGAAAGGCGGGTAAGAGATGGAAGAAATCATGCCTTTAAAAAAGTGAATGAAAATTCCCATTTGCTGTTCAAACTCTAATTTCCACTAGTATCACTCGGTCAATAAACCTTTTTACTCCTTGTAAGATGGATTCTAGCTAACCCTTGCCTTTCCATACAGGCAATAGAGGCTAACCAAAACCTTGATGTGAGTATAAGGAACCTGTAGATACTCTGCACTACTTTGTGTTCAGATGGGCCAGAATCTGGGTGTCAACCACTTCAACTTGTACTCATGCATATGCAGTCAGCTATTACCCCCAGAAGTTCTTACAACAACAAGCCACCTATAATTTCTCAAATATCATGTTCTAGTGCTCAAACCTAACCCCGTATTTGGATGTTATAGACACTAATTTAAGGACAGAAGCGAGGCAGATCTTCTGTTGTTACCTGAAAACAACACCAAACCCTAACAGTGGTCTCAGACTTGAATTATTTATATGGTCTCAAGATCAACAGTTTTATTTCTTCTCAGAATGTTTGTATATGAGCATATTTAAAAAAAAAACCTAAACCCAAAAAACATGTTTTGCTGAAGCTAAAAATGCATTTGCAAATATGGTAATTGTTCCTAGATTATTTCAAGACCTGAAAGGATTACATGAGCAATGCTTTAATTTGGCTTCAGAAGTTCCCTATGAGATGGACAAACACTAAACTGCTCTTAAAGATGGGAAAAAGATCCAGCAACACATTAAACAGCTTGATCAAGGCCAAGCATCAAGTCAATGGTAGAGCTGAGTCCTGCAGCATGGTATTCTGCTATCAACCACAAACTTCACTTCCTTTTTCCATTAGCAAAAACGTGTTGTGATCCTATAACCATCCCTCTTCTGTGGAATAGAAATAATTATACTATTTGGAAGTCCTCATATTGGTAAGTTAAACATACATATAAATTCTACCCAATTAAATTTAAAAGCAAGACTGTTTGGTTAGATTATGTAAACAATATGCTCTAAGACTCGCTGAGTTCTGAGAACCGAAACCACAGACAGCCAAAATACAGCTGCATACAGTCAGATATGGTGTGTCTGCTAATATTGGAAACTTTATCATGCTGCAGCAAATTTAACTTCTGATTAGTTTGTGCATAGAAGAAATATAGACTGAATGCACTGGAACAAAACCAAAAACCACTCCAAGGTTGTAAGTTATGAAAGCCAAGGGCACTCAGTTATTTTATGAAGCACTTGACAATATTTATTAGTTGTACTACTGTGGCATCTAAGAGCCCCAAGCATGGGCCAAGGCTCAGCTGTGCTCATCCTTGCAAAAATGCAAAACAAAAGATAAACCATGAACTGCTGTAGGCTGTAGCTAAGGGCTTCATACAAAGCAGGGTACTGTCAAATGCCAAAACCCCTGACTTTTAAGTACGTACATCTAAAGCCCAGAGCTCAGTTCCTCATCTAGATGTTAAGTTTGGTGCTAGATTCACCTGCTGAGCGGGAGGCCACCTGGAGTTAGCTGATATCAACTGCTCAGACCAAGGATGTGCCTAAACTCCCACTCTTCCCTGCAGTTCAGGCATTTGAACCAAGACTGCAAGGGAGACACATCTGTCCATTCGGGAGACAGATCCTGGAGCCTAGATTCAGTAAAGCCAGAGGGGATTCAGAGGTATGCACTCAGCATCCTTTCTCAGAAGCTGCAAGAAAGACCTTGAGATTCACCAAGCAAGGAAGCTACGCATGCAGGGGACATGCTTCTGCAGCTTAATGGTCAGAGCACCAAGGAAGAGAATTCCAGGTTCCAGTCCAGGCTTTTCGGGTTGTCTCTGGTTCTATCACGTAACTTAGATGTAAAAATATACAAATGCTCCATAAAATAAAAATCACATTGCCCAAATGAGTACCTTAACTAACAGGCTATTGGGTTGGATTGACTCCTGCTTGTTTTCATTCTGGTCTTGCGACTCTTGGATTGCGAGCATGAACACAAGGCAGAATTTCTCCTGCCTACTTCTTTCAGGTGCTTTCTAGTTAAGGCAATCAGGGCTCGCAATGTTTATGTTTTTATTAGAAGAGTTGGAATAAATATTTATGGCACGAATTGCTATGTTTAAGAAGCACTCTTACAAATTCTCAGTCTGGCACCTCAAGTAAAACACTAAGTCACAGGTCCCTGGAACCCCAAAGTTATTCATCCTTCTATTTACTCCTTCAGCCGACTAAAATGCCAGGATATCACTCCCTGCCCATTTCTCATAACTTAAACATTAAAATAACTGCTCAGTGAGCTAAGAAGCAGGCGGGGGTACTATCGTATCACTGCTTTCAATTTCAGGCTGCCTCGCTCAGAAATGCACCGTAACTTTTCTGTCTTCCTGCGGCTCTGCAGGCAGCCAGCCCTCCCCGTCAGGGGCGGCAAGCCGCCCCACACCGCCTCCCACCCCAGCACCCTGAGAACCCCGAGCAAGCACAAGCTCCTCACACCCGCGCACGGCCCCGGCGGCCGAAACCCTGGGGCGGTTTGTCACCTGCAGCATTTTTTATCCGGATGGGGAACGTAATCGTTCCCAGTATTGCAGAAGTACTCAAAACGCCCTGGGTGCCACGGCGCCCGCCAAGGGGCACGTCTGGCAGTCTCCGACCGGCGGGGCACCCCCGCGCAGCACTCCGCGCCGAGGTGCGATGCGGGACCGGTCCCGCCCCGCGGGGACCGCGGCAGAGGACGCCCGGCAGCAGGGCGAGGCGGTCTCTGAACACCCCGGGCCACCCGAACCCCGAGGCGGGGGCTCCCGGTAACGTGCCGGCCGCGGGCGCGCCCCTTCCCGAGCCGGGAGGGATGCCGCTCCCCCGGCGAGGGAGCCGGGCGCGGGGCTCCCCTCGCCCCCGCCCCACACAAAGGCGCGGCGGGGAGGCGAGCCGGGCCCCGCCGCGCCTCCCCAGTCCCGGCTCCCCTCCCCGCGGCGGCTGAGGGACTGCCGGCCCCGGGCAGGGGCATCGCCGCCCCCGGGGCAGAGCCCGCGCGGGGCTCGGGGACCACCGCGGCGGCTGCCGGCGGGGCCGGGGCCGCTCGGGGCGGGCGGGACGGCGAGGCGCTCTGCAGACAGGTAGCTCCCTGCTAAAATGGAGGGAGGGGAGAAATGCGGCGCTCGCCGGAGAAACTTACCGGAGGAAACCGACGAGCCGGACAAACTGGAGTTACTGGATGCGGCCATGGTCCCTCCTCCTCGCCCCTTAGCTGCGAGCCCCGCGTCGGCCCCCGCTGCTGTCCGGCCGCCGCTGCCGCCAGCCCATCGCAAAGTGCCGGAGCCGCGCTGCGCCGAGCCGCCGCCGCAGCCCGCGCTCGGCTCCCCGCGCCGCCGGGGAGCGGGTGGCCGCGGCGCCCCGCCGAGGCGCTGCCGGCCGCGCTCCGGGGCTGGGCGAAACCGCTCGGCAGGTCAGGGAAAGGGCCCCACGGCGCTTCCAGTGCCTCCCTCTCCGCCTGGGGAGCAGCGCTTACCTTGTGGCGGGGACGGCAGAGCCGCCCTGCCAGCGCCTTCCCTCGCCTCCTCCCTTCCCTTCCCGTCCCTTCCCTTCCCCGCCTCCTCGCGGGCAGCGCTGACAGCCCGCCGGGGAGACCCGCCGCCGCCCGCCGCAGCTCCCCTCACGCACACAAAGGAAGCGGCGGCGCTGCCGGCCGGGCTGCCGGCCCCGG
The DNA here is from genome assembly GCF_035582795.1 of Mycteria americana. Lineage (NCBI taxonomy): Eukaryota > Metazoa > Chordata > Aves > Ciconiiformes > Ciconiidae > Mycteria > Mycteria americana. Next base: position 39,208,876 of record NC_134366.1, on the reverse strand, counting down.
CTGAGCGGGCAGGGTGGGTCCCGCGCGGGCGAGCCCCGGCGGCGCGGCAGCCCCGCCGAGCGGCGGCCAAGCCCCTTTCCGGCCGCCGCCGCCGCCTGGCACGGGCCTGGCGGCGAGCGCGGCTCCTGCCATGTGCCGGCGCCCGTCCCGCCTCGCCCGGCGGGGCGGCAGCGCCTGTTGAGCGCCTCGGCCCGGCGCCCCCCTCGGCCGTGCCGCAGGGTGGGCTCCGCGCTCGGCCGCGCTCCCGCGGGCGCGGCGCCCGCCGGCCCCCGGCCCTCGCCCCCCCCGGCCGCCGGAGACACCCGCTGCCGCGCAGCTACGGCTGGAGCGGGGCCGCGCACCTGGGGCAGGGCTTCGCCCCCCGCCGCCCTTTGTCCGCCTCCTTCCTCCGCGGGTCGCCCTCCGTTCCCGCGGCTCTCCTCCTCCCGCCTGGCAGGCTCCCACCCTCACTTTTCTTCCCGTTCATTTTCTTCCCTCCTGGCATCCGTTTTCTTAAAAAAACACACCAGCACCAGCCCCGGGCGCTCCCTGCCAGGTGCGCAGCGGGGGCCGCGGGCACTGCGGGGCCCCGGCCCGGCCACAGTTGGGGCCTGCCCCCCCCGCAGCGCTCCCGGGCCCGGCGGCTCTGGGGGGACACGGGGGCACCCGCCGGGCCGGCTGCCAGCCGCGCAAAGGGGGCACGGCCGGTCTGGGGCAGACCAGCCTGGGCCGCTGCCCTGTGTCTTAATGGGCAAGTGGGAAAGAGGAACAGCCAAGAAAGCATCACTTGGAGGCTTCCTCCTGTTGCCTGCCCTTCGTGTTTCCTTCGCAGTGCTTTATCGCCAGCCAAAGCTTCCATCTCATTTTATAAAATGAGGGTGAGAAGGCTGCAGGAAGGTGGTCAGCTGCCATACGGTTGTCAAAAGCCGGGTGGCATGGCAAAGTCTTGCTGGCACGAGATCTGTAAGAAGCCTACAACCCCTTTGCCTTGATGATGATTTATGAAAGCCTTCCATGTTTCCTAACAGAGTCTGTAACACAAAGTTACTTCGGGACGAGCGAGGAAGCGCATTGAAGTTTCTTTGGCAGACTAAGCCTTACCCACCCAGCTACCCGGCGTCTCAAACCAGCGTGCGAGCCGCCTGCCCTCTGTAACCCGCACCCGGCGGCTTCCCCCTTCTCCCAGAGCCAAAATACAACCCCGGCTCCCCAGACCCTGCGGTCGGTTCTTATTTTTTCCTCGGGAAAACAGGTACCGAGACCCCCTCTAGCGGCACAGACACCCGTAGCAGCCATCCCCGCACCGCGGCGAGCGGGGCCGCCGGGTCGCACACCCCCCGTGGGATTCCTGCCAGGAGCTCTAGGGACGCGGCTGAGGCCGACTTGCTTTTCCAGGTTTTATTTTGTAATGACGGCTTGCTCCCTATAGAGAAGGAACGAGCTTTAAACCAAGCTTTAGCACTGACTCTTACTAATCAGTAAATTGCCGCGTGACAGACATGAAAACAGGACAGGCATGTCACTGCGCTTCGGCCTTTTGCCAAATATTTCGTGTCACGCATTTTAAAGACTGAATGTTGAGAACACAATGAGAAAGGCAGAAAGTTACTTTAGCTTCTGGATTAGGTCATCAAACCAGGCTGATACCTGGGATGCAGGAAAATACTGGAGTAATATGGTAAACGTCAAGATTGTACTAGTAAATTGTCCACTCGCAGAATATGTGATGTTTTGAAGTGGTATTCGCTTGTCTCCTACATGTTGGTTTTTTCTGCTCCTCTTGCTGTATCTTTCTTTCTAGTATTTGCCTCCTTGTAGTCTGTTATGTCTTCATTTTTCCCTCCATAATCTAGCGCTGTCCTGCCCTCGTGTCTCTCCAGCACCTGTCGGAAACCTGTCTCATATGATCGGTGAAATACGGTGGTGTTAACAGCACTGGCAGAATCTGCAGGGAAAGAGGTAAATAACCTAAAAGAGAGAAAAACCCCTCACTCTGCTGAGACTTTGCAGACACAAAATAATTTTCATAATTAATTTTCAATTATCTTTGCAGCTATAGATCTGGATAAAGCAAGAGAGGAACTTCTTCAGAGAATGACTACTCCAGGTATTCCAATAATTGCAAAGGGAGTATTTTCTGTCCAAAGTCAGTGAGTCTGAACATGTTGAGTTATGAACGTGTGTACCTTTGAAGGACAGGCGACTGATTAAAATCTTTGTGATAATAGCAGGTATGAGGTTGTGTAATCTCAATTTCCACAACATTGAAAGGTAAATTAATAAAATTAAGTGAAATGTACTGTAGATTAAAAAGAAACTCTTTCACATTTCAAGACAGGATGGCATTTTTCTTGTTAGTAGCAAAGAACATAAAAGCCATGAAATTAGAGGGGAAATTACTCGATCAAAGGGGAAGCAAATTTAAAACAAAAGTAGCCTTGTTATGTGTAAGACGTGCAAAGTGAAGACAATGCAATCAAATCACAGTTCTATTTTATAGAAACTGTGAACAGATTCTGTCCTAGTCTAATTTGTGCAGAGCCGAGATTTATCCATTACTAATAGTGGAAATACTCAGATAACAAGAATAAACTTTAAATTGTAAACTAGATACTTTCTTTGATGTAGACTATACCTGGGCTTTCCACAAGTCTATGCTTCATATAAGCCTGACAAAAATCTTCCACTTTACACTCCCTGTGGAACTAAATGTAGTGCCTGCTTGCATGATATCTGCACTTTTAGGAGAAGTCCCAGCTTCCAAAAGTTTTGAGGGATTCAGAAAAATCATCTATGTATGACCTTAGAAACCCCCCATGGATGGACACTGCCATTGACATTAACAGTGACTTGCAAAGGAAAAATACCAAACTGTATGCTTTGTATTACGCATGAGAAAGATCTGAAAGCTTTTCTGGTTTTCATTCCTGGGGAAGATTCCTTGAATATTTCCTTGCTTCTCAATTGGTTCAATGCAGTTTTTACTGACAGAGTTTCAATGTTTGGTTTTTTGGGGCGGATTTTTTGCCTTTATTTTTTTTAATGAAGAGATTAGGGAGTTTGTCAAAGATTTAACAAACCAGTCCTCAGTCTACACCTAAATTCCAAAGAAGTGACTGCCTGCTTCATGCTAAAGCCCAGCTAGCAACACGATATTTGAAGTAACATTAAACTCACTGCAGAAGAGGCTGTTGTACTCCAAAAGCTAATAGGTGTGGGAAGCCCAAAGTAATAGTTGGAAGATTAAAGGAACCCAAAAGCATTGCTGCTTGTTTCCAAAGAAATCTATGAAAATACCTAAAAAGTTTCTCCAAACTTGCAGTGTATTAGGTTATTTCTGTACCCTAATTATCCATTCTCATGCTTCTGCATGGTAGGATTCCTATTCAAGCTAGAGCTTACACACATTTTGTTCTCCAGTAACCAAAAATGAGTAAATACCATGGAATTACAGCAAATAATAAGTCTTACAGCCCAAGACCTATTGAACCCAACAGAAAACTAAGTGAAATTACATTTGGAAGCAACTCTCTTTCACAATGTAATTCTGAACCTGTTGATGTGTAGCTACATGCACAATTTCGTTGTCACATGAACTCTGGTAGAATGACGTATTTTGGTAAAATTATGAGCAGGATGAGGACCTGCATTTGGAGAGCCATCGGTGCAAACCATAGTGACTTTGACAGCTGAGGACATGTCTATGCTGCTTTTGTGCTATGGAGTGGCCTCTGGAGTGGCCTTGGTTCCTCAGCCAACTGGTATGTACTGGTTTGTGTCCTTATTTCAAAACAAAGGCTCTGCAGAGCAGACAGGCCACCTGCCTACTGCACAGTCATTAGTATCATAGCTAACTTGTAATGACTTCGTGAAGGCAAGGCAAATCCTAGATGATAAATAGGTTTTTATGTTCCCATGTGATAAAAGCAAGCAGAAAGTCACCCTTCCCCCGGACAGCAGGATGAAAACCTAGAAATAACAAATAAAGGAAAGCGGGCAAAACTGTGCTGCTTTCCTTCAAGAAGCCAGATTTTTTCCCTTTTGACCAATTTGCTTATTGCATATCTAAGTATCCACACATATTTAACATCCTGGTTTCCTCTCATTCAACTTTAGACATAGTAGGCACTTTCACTGTGGAGGCAAAGACCTCTGCTTAGACCTTCTTTCATTTTAGTGACTTGGCAGAATGCTTCCTGCTGCAGAAAAAGAGATCTGAAATACAAGTATAGATGAAAAAAAAAAAAAAGAGGTAGGTCACTAGATAGGGCCTGTAGCAACACGAATCTCTGCATCGGCCTGGCTTACTCAGTCTGAAAGAAATTCATCTAAGGCAGACAATCATTTATATTGCTATCTTCCACCTGTTGAAGTTTCCATTATACAGGAGCCATTTCATAAGAGCCCTCCTAAAAGAATCTCGCCTGAAATCAGTGCACCTTGAGTTTCCTCACCCGTAAGCCCTCCCCATCCAATACTACAGCTAAGCTTCATGTTGGCTCCTAGCAGCCAAGCCTGTGTAGATGGCTGCAGTACAACCCTTAAAGCCCTTCTGGTTTTGCAGTCACGGCATCTCAGATTATCTTTATGGAATCTGGCGTAATCCACTGTATCTGACTGCTGGGTTAATACAGCAGAGAGAGCTGCAATGGCTTACTCTGCACCATAAACCTGGCAGGGAGGACAGGAGTTTGAAACCTAGTTAACTAATTTATTTCAGGATGAAAATTGGCATTAATTATTTCAGTGTGAGTGTAGATAGCTTGGCAAAAATGTTGGGTTTTAATTAATTATGCAAATTAGAGGAAAGTAAAGATGTTTGGCCCACTGCTTTGATTATGTAATAGGTATAGAAATATAAATGTTCTGCACAAGACAGCAAGACATATGACACAAAGATTTAGTGTTGTCAAAGACCTAAAATGCTAATCCTTCCTTTGATGTTTATATTGCTTAGCTGGAACGGGAGGAAATGCATTATTCATTCTTTGCTGTTATGAAAGGGAAAGGCCTTTATAAGCAATATATAATCCATATTTATATACTCTCAACGGTACCTGGAAATTTTACTCAATATAAGCACAAGCCGTAATAAGAAAAATAAACCAAAATATCAATAAATACCAGATGCACACTGTATTTGGGTATGAATAAATTATGTGAGTCATAATGGTTGCAACAGCAGGTGGTGGTGTAGTTCAAGACTCTATGTGATTTCTCACTTTTTTCCTCATGCTCCAAAGAGGAAGATTTGAGACCCCTAAGACCTGGTGCAATTTTTAGCTCTGCACCTTTAATTGGTGAACAAACTAGAGGCATCTATTGAATTTTATTAGCTCTGCAAAAAACATACAGCAAATAGGCTGGTCGTCACTTGTGAGTGCTAAAACTGCTGCTATGACTAATTTATGAATGCTCATCCTATTTGTCCTTTCATCTTTCTTCCTGTCTCATACATCCTATTTTAATTAAATCTCAGATTGAGAGTTCACTGAGGCAGAGAATTTCCTTGTTATGTTGTTTTCAAAGTTTTTTACACAGTGGAGCTCTAATCTGTAATTGGAAGCTGATAAAGATTTTGAAATTACTAGAGTCAACTATGTAACTGCCATTAGACCTGATCTGGAAAAAAAAATTGTGCAGAAAAACTTCTGGTGAAATTGAATTTTAGTGTGTTTTTCCTTTCTTAATAATGAGCAGCAAGTTTCAAATCCTTTGCCTGAGAGAACAGAATTTAAAAGTCCAAACTACTTGCAGTATAGTTCTCCTTTACATTGTGATCAAGCTCTTACTTTGCAACATGAGAGCATTTTGTTTAAATTTTTCCAGGGATGGAACTCAAGACTACTAAATATTTAAGCAGATATCTAATTTTTTACTGAACCATAACCACTCATAACTTTGGACAGTGAAGCCTTTTGTTGGTCCAGGCAACAAGTATCAGACAAGTACAACATATATAGGAAAAGAGGAATGTTCTCCATGTTTCTGTACCACCTTTCTCTGAACAGAATGGATCACATTTCAGTGTGAAGGTCATGTTTGTATAAAAGCTACTCTCAGCCTCTCTTGAGCACTACCACATAATTTGATATCGATGGAGAGGTGGAAAAAAGAACAGAAAAAAATTTGAAGAACTTAACAACAATCAGTCTCTTCTTCGGAATATTCTGATTCTCATGTTACTACATACTAACAAACTCTACATGAAATGTGGGCCTACTGGTACTAAACTGAGATTTTCTTACCAAATTGTTCCAAGTAGATCATACTTGAAACTCCATGACGTAAACTGCATAGCTTTTATTAACCTTTGGCCTTTTATCTAGACTGACATTTAAATAAATTCTTTTCCTCATAGTTCAACATTTCCTCTTTCTTGAACCTACAGTAAAGTCATCATGTTGAATTCACAGCTTCCCAATTACCATGACAATGCAGTGATATCAAAGCCTCGGCTTTACTCTTTCATTAAGATGGAAGAAAGAGCGGAGCTCAGAGCAGAGCTGCTTTAACTCTTCTGTCATTTTTTCCTTGTATGTGAATTGTATGCAAACCTATGAAGATTTAATTAATTAATTTACTTGCTATTCCAGCTTCCTCACTGTATTTCTTTGTACTGACAAATTTTGGCTAATGGATTTGTTTGACAACTGTTCAATGCGAAAATGTATTCAGATACTCAAAATTCATGAATAGTGGTGGAGCTGCATGATTTGTTATCTAAGTCATATGTTATGAGCCTTTAGAAACAGAATCTGCAGTTGTCCAAAATAAATTTTATTTCAGCTACAGAACTGAAAATTGCGTTCATCAGACTCTTGCAAAAACAAAGCTTTGCTCATTTATTTGTCAAAAGTAAATTAGTCAAAATAGCTATTTAGAAGTTATTTACTTCAGATGTTCATGAATTATTTATCTCAATATTTCCCCTGTTTAACTGTGATACCAGATTCTCTTAATTAGCTACAAATATTTTAAATGATAGAGGGCCAGCTACTAGAGGAGAATTCCCATCTTAATGTGGTTTTTATTTATAAATGTTTTCTGCCCCTTTATAAAATTCTGTCTAAATGTAATTTTGTGTACTGTGCAATTTACTAATATAGGCTGGGGTAGCCTCAAGCTTGGCTGTTTTATTCTTAAATATGTTCAGATATGGATGCTCTGTATTACTTATGTAAACAAATCCTACAGGCTAGAATGGTTTTGCGGTTGGGTTCTTTTTTCTTCATTTATAGAATCAAAGGTCAAATGTAGAGATTTGGGATGTTTCATTGGCCCAACATACCATTCAGCTATGTAATGCAATTTCCTAAAGGCCTACTGATATTAAGCATCCTAGATTCCAGATGAAGGCATATCTCTTCTCTATGGTTTTACCTAAGAGATAAAATCAATATATGGCTCCACATTTGTCCCTTAATGCTTGGACTGAAACCTTGCCTCTGCTGAAGGCAGTGATAGTTTTTCTCACTGACTTCAAAGAGGCCAGTGTTTCACCCTTCATTTCCCTGCTGGATACTGCTTTTCCCTTTAAGCTACCATGTATCATAAAAAATGATGTGCTTTAGAAACCATAATGCACCACGGTAAAAATTGTAATGCCACAAGGCAATGTCAATATATATTTTTATGTAGTAGTGGGAGGAGGAAATAAACCAGGAGACAAACGTTCCTACTCACAAAGCTCAGAGTTTTTGTTGTATTTATAAATGAAAATACATCTTTTCAAGCAATAAAACCCCCATACACTTGCTTAGTACCATTCCACCAAGGGCAGCCATCAGGTAAGCTCAGATTTACCAACAAATCTATTAGTATCATTTCTCAGTTGCAAAGGTTAGCAATGAGATTTTGAGCTCTAAGGGGTTTGTGAGAAAGGGGCCAGTATCAAAGAAGTTCTGCAGATCTTAGATATTGAAGAACGATCCTGGAGAATCCTAGATTTTAGGAAGTTCAACTTTATTCTAAGATATGGCATTATGGATTACCTTGCTTATTGTGTTCAGTTTTCCCAAGCATCTATATTCTGCCTGAGATCCTTTGCTGTAGTTTTAAGCATCCAGTCCAAAATACATAAGGGATGATAGGATGAAGTTCTACCAAAAAGTTAAAAGTAAAACTGCCTGTATCCTGCAACCAATTCTTGTCCAAATTCCCAGGAAAAGAAGGTAAGCTTTGTCTCACATTCAGAACTGAAGAAAGTTATCTTGTATGCAGACAATAAAGAGTACAGATCTATAGAGACACCAAGCAGTAGGGACAGGAACGCTTCAAATTTGGGCTGTTGGCCCCTTTTCATTTCCTAAGTCAGGTCCATTTTAAGTATGTGACAGCACTGACCCTGAAGGGAAGGCCAGATCTTGGTCCCAGTGCAGTTAAAACCAAACCTTCATCAAATTCACTATCATCAAAACCTCCCCCTGTGAAACTCCCAGTAATACTTTGATGAAAACTGTATTTCTAAACCTGTTATTTGTGATTTTGGGGGGCATATTGGGCCTGCAAAGACAAAAGCACGACTGAGGGAGCATTTTAATGAAAATGTAGTAAAGAATATGTCTATACCATAGGCAGTTTGCTATAAATATATATGTATGTTCTATACCGTAAATAGAACTTTGCTAAGTAACTCTCTGAGACTGACAATGGAAAAAGCTGACAGAGTGAATCAAGGCGAAGTGGTCTCCAGTTTAAAATCAGCATCAGAGGTAAACAACAATACCAGGAAGGGAATGAATGTCTCCTGATAGTCAAACCAGGAGCCTATCTGTAATACCTGTCATAGCTCTTCTCTGGTTTGTTTCTGGTTGGGTTGGTTTGTTGGGTTTTTCAAAGGAAAAAAGAATGCTTGATGAAGCTAATTCTTTGGCTTACTCCATTTGGTGCATAATTAAGTCAATATTGAATACTCATTTTGCATGTTATAGGTGCATAATTAACTCAATATTGAATACTCCTTTTGCATGTTATATAAAATCAGCTTAAGTGGCAGGAAAACATTCAGAGTACAAATGAGCTTTCATCAGTGACTGAAGATCCTATTGTCTGTGACTCAAAAGGAAACTAAACAGAGGTGCCCATGCCCAACCTGCCTTTCATTCCACAGATATAAAAAGAAAACAAAACCTCGGAAGTCCTGCTCTCATTATTATGCTGACATTTTGAAACATGCAAAAACATTGAATGAAATGCAGATTCTAGGGAATTTTATCAGAGGCGAGTGCCTCAAATGATACGATTCTCAAATTGCAAATTAAATTAAAGATAAAATCAGATGAAAGGTATGTAAAAGAGCCATAAATAAGTATCTGTGTGTAAATAACATTAATACATCATGAGCTTAGTTGGACAGAATGGGGTCTGTAAATGTGTTGAGGATGATTTGGTTCAAGATTGCAAGTTCTTGGCTACAAAGAACATACAGTGCAGGATTTCAAGGCCTGGGCCAGTTCCCCTGGGAATGCTGTGAAAAGAAACTTGGATGTCATTCAGTTAAACTCCTGCTGTGAACGCCAATAAAGAGATGACCTTTTCAGGCTCTGCAGAGGTCCCATTCAGCGACGGTGGTTTTGCCCAAGAGCATTAGGAGCACTGTGCTCTCAAAACGTTCAGAAAATGAAGGGAAAGAGCTCCACCACAGAAACAGCAAAGTATTTGTATCTCTTCAGAAGGAAATGCCTCAGAAGAATGAAGAATTAGGTGGAATGACTTGCTAATGACAAACAACTTCTATCAAAGTTAGTCCTGATAAGAGAATGGAAATGACTGATACAAAATGGTAAGGATGAAGTCAAAGCACATCCCTCTGTGGGAGTGCCACTGGGCAGCTGAGGAAACTTGCCGATGACTAACCAAGATTAACCCTCCACACTCACCAAAGTTAGTAAAATTAAGGCAAAATGTGGCCCAGGGCAAATAAGGTAGTTCACGAGCCTTTATTGGTCCTGTCAGCTACCCCTGACAGCATGTTGAACACTCAGATTCCAAAAATACATTAATTAAGCAAAATTTATCTTCTTTTATCCCTAGCTAGGGGGAGCAGCCAGTGGGAAGAGTTGCAGAATTTCAGACAGCCCTGTGCCGTGGATCAGTCTGGTTGGAAAGAGGCAATGACTAAGAAGGATGTACTTGTGTGAGTGTGCGAGACACCACCCATATACACATCCGTGAGCGTGTGTGTGTGTGTGTGTGCCACTGCTCACATACATATAGCCTTGGGAAAGCCAGAAACATTTCATGACTGGCTGGATATGAAGCCCTTTTTCTCTCTCCACTGGTATAGAAAAAGGAATCATTTCTGTGGTCATTAGAAAGCTGTAGATAATTTTCTTAAAACATTTTGCCACATCTGGGGGCCTATTTTCCTCTCCATAGGCTGCTTAACTCTTATTAATATCAATGGGGGTTATGCACACATGTGGAGAATAAATTAGATTCTTCATTGTTTCCTTCTGATAAAATTAAATGTTCTTTCCACATGTTAAAATTAGCTCACATACTGTTGTTCTCATGGTATTGGAAATAGAGAACATTAGTGACTAAATGAATCTTAAATTATTTTGTCTCTTAATAAAAGACCTTATCCTACTTCTTTTAGAATCAGAAACTAGTTGCTGATTCGAAAAGCTTCAGTCAGAACTTGAGCGGAGCATCAGTTTTGGTGTGGTTTTGTGACTATTGACTTCATCCTTAGGCTGGATGGAAAACCTTTTCTCCCAGTATGGTGCATTATACAGACTAGATCTGTGAGTAACAGTTGCTTCATCCTAATAAATGGCTAAACTCTTATCCAGTCAAATTTTTATCAATCAATTCTTATTTCCTTTTTTCTTATTTACAAGCATTGGAAGACAAATGTTTCTGTCACAGCCTGTATCAGGACTGTCTTAACTCATTTTCCTCTGATGCCTGTAAGTGAAAAATATTAAATGAATTTTCACTGACAGGAATTTGAGTTGCAATTTAATACCATCATTATACAGGGAGTTATTATTGTGCATGATTTGGTATATGTAAGATGCTGGGATGGATTTTATACTCTTTGAAGTGTTTTTTGTAGGGCAAATGCTTATATTTATAGCAGACCTATTAATATTTATCCTTGACATTGCATCAAAGAAATAGCTACAGATTATTCCGTAGACCTTTTGACATTTTTAGAATATGGAATGCTGAACATTAACATTTAATGCAGTCGTAAACGCAGTTCCCTGAGGGATGATGACATCAAACAAATTGGACCATCTTCTTAGAAACTGCAGCCCCTATGGATCACTCAGTAGCAAAGAATGATTAAGCATTGTAACTTCCTAGGACAGAACTGGAGATGAAGCTGCATCTACAAATGGAGGAGGAATAGTGTGTCGGTAACGCCTGCCTAACTGTCCCAGAAGTGGTGCGAGATGGGTGAATGTCTCCAGCTTGAGAGACTGGGGCATTCTGTAATATTAGAAACCTCTTGTTGTAGATACACTCTTGGAAAAAGATTTGACAGAACTCTATTGAGTAAAACCTGTGTGAACTCAACTTTAAGCTACAGCTAAGAAAAGTGAAGAAGCCAAAAACGTTGTACCTCTGCCACAGGTGGAGACAAGAAACAGGAGTCAGTGAAATTACTTGACCCAGGAATCAAGCCAGTATTATCAGAGAAAAACTGATAATCAAACTATCAGAGAAGAAATGGTGTAATAAGAAATAGATTTACCAAAACCCAGAATCAGCATCTTTTTTTTAGTATTATTTCTTTTAGTGTTTAGTAACATGAACAGCAGTTTTTCACTGCAATTCATAAACTATTTAGACTTAGATTTTTTCCCAAAACTATAGTTAGCTGTCCTAAGCTATAGGAATTTGGTTTTTGCTCTAGACTCAGTATGCCTCAGAATGTCTTTATGACCTTGAAACAAGATACTAGATCTCTTCAATATCTAGTTGTACTTTTCAGATTTTCTTTCAGTTTTTCTCTCTAATTGCAACAGTAATCTCAAAACATGTTGGAAAGTCAAAACTATAGTTTGTGGCTAAACAGATACGAAGAGTAGTGATACTTATTTTTGCTCCTTGATTAGACTTCTGAATGTCTTCCAGGCTTAACTGGAGTTCAACATACCTTCTAGGTCCTTAGGTGCTCTTGTTTGAGACATTCTGACTGAGAAGACTTGCTGTGAACCATTCAAGTCACCCCATAGTGGGTGGGATCCACAATACCAGGACACCTACATTTCACCTAAGTCACCTAAGTCACCTAGATGCTTTAGTGACTTAGGTGCCATTATAGTCAATCAAGATTTTGTCAGTATCATCAATGGACCTTAAAAAGCCATCCAGCTGCCCAGGTAATAGGTATCTATTTTAGAGAGAGAAGCTGATTCTGCTCTGCTGGAATTGAATCCCATCGAGAACTGAGTCCTACCCAGAGTTTCCAAAAAATTGGATGTTCTTCTAAATCTTCCATCTTATTAAACTCCAGTTTTTTTAGCCCAGAGAGATAAGATCTGGTTTACTGCTTTTTGTCCACTTGGTTTACAAGGATTAGAATGAGGGATTTGTTTTACTAGGCCAATCTATTCTCTTTACTAATCCTGCATTTTGTTTCAGGCAATTGCCCTGTGATGGTCTTAGTATCACAGAGGTAAGATATGTTCTGGGAAGTTTTATTTCCTCTATTTGAGCCCTTTCCGTGCTTGAGAATAATCCTAATCTATTTAAATCTGTTTATTTAGGGATTTGTGCCATGTACAGTGAAACGGGATCCTGCAGTGGCTGAGATCTTTGGACTTGAGGTAGCCGAGCAGTCTTGGCCAGTTCAATGCCGTTGCAATTCAGACACTGCTAAGGACTTTCTCAGGTACTCTCTGGGTCTTGTGAAGCTCCCTGGGTGCTGGCATGGAGTCTCTCCATTACTGTCACTGTCTTGGGACACTTCTCAGAAAAGAATCCTGGCACTTTGTAGAAAGTGGGCAGTTTTAAAATAAACAACTGGTTGATAAGTCCCTTCCTGTCAAAGAGTCTCCGCTGTCCAATATGACTTCTTACGTAAAGGAAAGTGGGTACAAGCTCAGGGTAGAGAGTGAGAGTTTTGCACAGGAGTCAAAGCCTGTTCTATGCCCTAGGAATAAACAACCGTATTGGCATCTTGTAAGCACTTGATTTAGTCATTGCTTAGCTATTTTCTCTGGAACTCTCACTATCATATCGGATATGTTTTGCAAGCTGATTACAGCTACCACACCTATAGCTCTATCCCCTGCAAGCAGCAGTCTATGTACTTTTCTGAGCTTTTAAATGCAGAATTTTTTCAAACAGATTAACAAGTAAGAACAAGTATCATCAGTTATCCTCGTGGGGTGAACTATTTGGTTACTGTGACCTTAATTCAAAACTAGTCAGGAGATTTTGCTGCAGAAATATACAATGATTTCATTGCTTAAGGCTTTAAGGTCTCTTTCAAGGACACAAAGCTGTGTAGTTTTGTTCATGAATGATTTTTTGGCTACTGTGATGTCCTCAGTCAAGAAGGCCAGTTGGCCATGTGTGTTGATAGTGGCCACTAAGACTGAAGTATTTCAGTCTTTCCTGAAGGGATCAAGAGCTGCTGTCAGATAAAATGGAAGAGTAAATGATGCTGAAGTATTACACTGAAAGATTACTTTCTTAACTTTGTTATGGCTAATAAGATTCTAATTTGCAAGTCTTGGTTCACTACAGTTGATATGCAAGTGAGTAATATCGAATTCCTCTGGCTAAAGCTGTTCAAAGGAGAGGCCTACAAGCCAAATATATTATGCAGGAGAGAATTAGCTTTCTTTTTTTCTTGAATTGATGTTAATCTATACTGGCTTTCTGTCCACCAAGTATGCTTGGATTTACAACCAAATCTTGAATTTGAACTTCGTTCTCCTAGAAACTGATGAATTACTGTAAGGGCAGTTGAAACATGTTCAGAGATTATATTGGCCTTCTGATTATTGAACATACATTGAAGCATGAGGTTTCCACAATCTGAATATATTAATTACTACCAGTGGTACTATAAACTTCTCTAGCTTACACCATAACAAAACACCTTCTAAATCAAATACTTTCGATATTAGAGGAAAGTTTTCAAATCAAGTGTCAGTGCAGTGCCTTAAATTCTTGATGCTTTTAGTATTCATTAAAATGTGTAAAGTGTATTTTCAATAAAATAAAATATGGGTTTTTGCTCTGACTGTGTTTGCATATGGTATAATGCACAGTTATGAATTATTTCTGCAAATGGATTTTAATACACATTATCTTTCCTACTTTATGTTATGACTAAATTATCCTCATTCTGCAGACTCCAACCAGAGCTTACGTAAGCTGCAGTGCAGCTGTAAACAGCCCCTATCACTGCTGCCTTTTGGTCACGTGTCTTAACCACAAGATCCTTCCTTAATTATAGTAGTACTTTTGCAGGGACAAACATGTATGATGAAATTTCATACTCTGCTTTTTCCCAAAGGAAAGAAATTGCTTTCGAGTGCAGTATCAAACTCCATGGCTGTAAATTTAACTATATAGAAATTTAGTTTCTGTAAGCTGGATTCTTTGTATTATTTAGGACTGTGGATGAAAGTGAACAGAATAGCATCTATGTCAGAGCTATGAACTGATAGCAGTGCAGCATGCCTGCCCATTTTTCACTGTGCCACATCCACTCTGAACAGAAGTTTCATTTTAAAAGTTAATAGTCTGTCATTCACATGGAAAACCAAGGACTTCTCTGGGAGCTTATTATTTGTAGGTGAAAGATATAGAAAATCTGAAGTTCCTTCAACCAGCTTCTTGCAAGACCTCTGCTTTTAGTTATTTCCTGAGAAACAACTTTGACATAAATAAGAAGTGTCTTGGCTTGCCCTTATCTTGAGATATGCTGTAAAGTCAGAACAGTTTTGCATGCCAATTTCTTACCCTCTTCACCTTCGCAGAAGTGCTTAGGACAGACTATGATGGCCCTTTTACCTACTCTCTTAACAGTATTTTGTTTTTCACTCATCCAAAAGACCTATGCTAGAGGAATTTTATCGTTTTCCTAAACTGTAGCTTGCTGCCTACCAAAGCTTCAGAGTACATGTCACCTAATGGCAATATGGAAACCTGAATATCAACAGTTTAGTCATCTTGGTGCACCTTATGAAAAAACTTGGCTGCTTTTGCTTAAATGGGTGAAATTTCTGATGACTTAAAGCAACACTGCCAAAACCAAAAATTGCCTTAACTGGAAGTGATGACAAACCACAGGGAAGGATTTTAGATGCACCTTCCTCTACACCTGAACCTGTTTGACCTGATGAACAACTCTAGGCTGCAACAACGTCTTACCTGTATGGAAGAGGAATGGTGAGAAGGGGATGACAATGTCTTACCTGTATGGAAGAGGAATGGTGAGAAGGGGATGACAGTAGTTTGGGGACTCACCCTTCTGCCTCATGCAAAACCTTAATTGAGGTTAACGGGAAGACAGAAATATTCATTGCCAAAAAAGAGATTGAGACTGCGTTGTCCCCAGCCACGCTTACTGATGCATTCCTCTGTGAGCATCTCGGAGCTGACAAGGAGAAAGCTTACCTACCAGCTCTTCTTGTAGGAGTAGCAGAATTTTGTTTAGCAGTTGTGTTTAAAATTAAAGGAAGTGTTTTGTTCCAGTGACCTGGAGTCAGTCAGAGTATAAAATCTGCGTGCTTTCTTTTTGTGCCAAGGTAGGAGAACCAACAATTATGAAAGGAAGTTATGTTCCCTCACACCTTTCCTGCCTGTTTTCTGAAAGCAGATCTTCCACCCTGCTGGATACAGCCTGCCAACTTTTATTTTTGTTGGTTTCCCCTAACCCACGTTAGAGCTGGTTTTGGTGTCCTCTCCACGCTGTTACTCCTTTTACACAATTCCCTGTGACTTGCTCCTACTATGTTGTGGAAACAGTGATTGAACCAGACTGGCACATCGTGGTGTGCTGTGGTGGCACTTCCAAGAGCCTTGATGGCACCTCCCACAGACGGTCTGCTCAGGGTTATTTTCCTCATATTTGTGCTTCTCAGAGATCCGTGTCAGCCGCCGAGAGAGGAAGGAATGTGGTCCCTGCGAGTGCAAGGGTTGTGTCTGGTCTCCTCTGACGTGGTGGTGTTTGCTGCCAAACTCTGCTCCAGGGGCGCAGTGCTGCGACCTCACGGTCGGGTGTAAAGCTGTAATGTAAACTGTGTAAATCTCTGCCGTGCTTGTCACTGTCTCTCCCTTCTCTGGAGGAATTAATGTGCTTACCAGATGGTTAAAACACAAGCAACACACAAACACCATGCTGTCAAATATCTAGCTGACATATTAGACACACATTTTACCCATGTCAGAAAGCTTGTCTTAGGCGGGCTGCTGAACCAAGGGCTCCCATTTTGACTTGCTCCCATTCCACTTGTTTCCCTAACTTTGCATCAGGGACTTAACTTTATAAAAAGTTAACGTCTTCAGCAGCAACATCTTGCTGCATCCTTTCTTCCTAAGTCAAAAGGCTGCAGCAGCGTCAAATGGATTAAAAGGAAGGGGCTCTATAACTTGTGTTGATCCAACAAGGTACTGCACCTAATTTCTGGTTTGGTGCATTCATTCACTCCTCAGTGTGCTCCTGTGTTCTCAGCAAGTCCCTCCACAGGTGTGGATGTGAAAGTCCCACCTGTGACCCTCCCTCCCAGCCACCCCAGCCCCCAAAAAGCAAAGGCCATGAAACAAAACCATCCCAGGCTTTTCAAAGTACTGCGCCCAGGACAACACAGAGCAATGACTGAAACACCGCAAGGTGACTGTATTGCCACAGACAAGATTAAATCAAGACTATTCCAGAACTGACTCACTGGTATTTTATATTGGAAGTGGCCCTGGGCACCCTGGTTGTCTAGCACTAATCTGTGTTTTCAAGACTGAGCCTTCCTGCTGTTTCCTTCTTTAAAGCCATTGAAAAACTCCCAGCGACAGGCAGCCTGTTCGCTGAAGGTCGACTGGTTTTGTATGAGTGGAACTAATGTGCTTCTCATACTGCTGCAAAAGCACAGTTTAGCATTATTTTCTGGTCCATCTCCTTTACTTGCAGAAGAGTACAAGTAGCACGGCCTTGCTGCACGGCTGGGCGAGGGGCATTGAAACAGCCTCCTGCTCACCTGCTTTTCATCAGGTATCACCGTGCTGAACTGGGGAGGAATTTAAAAAAATGCTTAGAAGAATGAAAATAAGCACTGGACGCACACACGCGCAGTCTAAAAGTAAGCCTTTGGGAAGCTCATACAGGAAGAATGACTGAGTTGGCAACTGTCCTGGCAGCGTGACTAACACCCTAACTGAAATCAGCATGCTAAACGAATTTTAGCATTGCTGGCGTAAGAAAGCCACGTTGCCAGTTTGGTCTTTCTGAGAGACAAATCCAAGTGGAAAGCAATAGCCGGATCCTGATGTGCAGCCGAGCAACGCAGCACGCTGCTCTCGGTGTGCGCTGGAGCTGATGGGAAGTGCAGCTTCCCCAGAGCTCTGCTCCTGTCCTGCACACCCAGCTGCAAGGAGCTCAGGGAGGGAGAGCTGTACGCCTGCCGCTGGGCTCTGAATCACTTCCACTAATCCAGACGCGGGAGCAAACTGCAGCTTTTTCTCAGATTTTAGCGATGTTGCAATTCAACTGCTTTTTCCTGCAATGGTTTTCTTTAAGGCTAAAAATGGAAAGGCAGATCGAGGGAACAGTTTAAGCCCATCCTTTTCTTATGGTTGAGAAATATCTGTAGGTGTAACCACCAACTTACTTCTGCTACAGCCTTTACAGTCCCAACGAATACTGCAATAGGTTATGAAACACAAAACAGCTCTGTTCCAACATAACTGCTGAACCCAAATTAATCCATTGGTTAACCAAGGCCTCTGCCTAACCTGTCTAGGCCTATAGCATAACCTATGAAGAACAACATGAGAGAAACAGCTTTGCTTGTGATACAGTTCAGCCTTTGTACGAATGAGGCTCCATCTACAATATTTTGTAAAATCGTGAAGATTTTCAGTAAACTAGAGTTGTAGATGAGTGAAGAAGTTCTTGTGTTTCTTTCTTTTCCTTGGGACGTCTCTTTGCTCCATGGTGTTAAGAGAGGAAACCTTGACTTTTGTTTTCTCACTTAAATACTCCTTTGTAAACTATTTTAGAGCAGGGGAGCATTCAGTGCTGTGTATTGTAGCCCTTTCGTATGGGCAGGAAAATCAGACCGGATCTCTCCTGAGGAACAAGCAATACTGGTTTCAGTCTCTGAAAGTGGGAGAATCAATAAAATCTGGCACTTTCTTCTGCTGGCTTGGAGTTTTAACTAATGAGTCACTTCAACAGCACCAGCAACTGTGTGACTCCAACTCTTTCTTTAGATTGTTTCTCTTGATTCAGATCCAAAAGGGTTGAGGCGGAATGGATTATCCTGTGTCCAAAACCACCGAGTGACCTTGCTCACCAAATAGTTCTTTCAGATTTTCATTTAGCAGTAACAAATACCTTTTCCTTCTCTTTTTCCCCAGGACTCAGGCAATCTCCAGAAGACTACCAGTTATTCACAGAGCCGTATTAATACTGTTTTCAGGCTGTTGCCACCTTCCTTCCCATCCTCTCCAATCTCACACAGTTTTCTTGGCCCTTTGAATTAGCACACATATGTCTGTTTTCTCTTAGTCACAGAAGCTGGTCTTTGTTCCAGCCCTCCTGTAGCATATTTTCTGGTCTCTGTTATAAATGCAATTAAAGCCTTGAATGGACATGTTAGAGTGTGGGTGCAAACTTGTGATGTTGGTTAGCTGGCTTATTTTGCAGTGTTTTAGCTCTAACAGCTGTACCTCACCACAGATCCTGTCTTCAAACGAACAGCAGGTTTTCTTTTTTATTGCCAGCTTTGCGCATGTGTTGTTGTGGAACTACATGCCTCTGTGGACTACCTTTTCCTGAACCCTGAGCTGTGAAAATGTTGGACCTTCTACAGGACCTGGTATCCTCTTGCATTATCGTATTGTTTAAATCCTTGTAAAAATAGAAATGAACTTAGGAAAAATCCTTCCTTCTTTTCCTCTGCAAATCTAATGTCAGAAGGCCTCAAGGAAGGTTTATTATCTATTCTTTATTGGAATAACATCTGAAGCCAAGCTTCACAAAATATGTGTTTTCTTTCATTTGCTAGAAGTTCTTGACCAGTCAAAAAAAACTGTTTGAGGTTTAGATGAAACTGTGTTTAGACTTTTTTTTTTCCTTTGATAATGTCAAAATGATGGAGCTTATTTTGGTGTACTAGGTGAATATTTATTTGAAACCAACACACATTTGAAAACTGTTTTGGTGTTACCAAGCCCATGGGGCTTTTCCTGGCAGGATTTTTTTCTAGCTAAAATGTTTCTTCAGTATTATTCCCACAGTCTCAAGGTCCTGAGCAGAGGTTTGTAGGGCATTGCGTACACACTAGAAGAAGACCTCTGACCTGAAGAGCTTGAAGCCTTCCTAGTCTTTGCTGCTTTTTTTAATTCTCATTTCCCATTGTTTGGGAAACAATTGTGACATCATCACATAAAACCTTTTAGAAGTGCTGTTTTTAAAATTCAGAATTAGCTTGTAATATCATGGAAAAGCAGCCTTAGATCTGTATCTGAGAGCTGAACAATCCCAGAGAGCAAGACATTCAGGACATAAATGCAAACTGTAGCTGGGGCCTTTCTGAAGTTGCAATGTACTGTTTCTGATCTTGCCTTTTAGAAATGTGTTTATAAAAGCTTTCCGCCTCTCCTTCAGTGATGCCAGGAGGGCACGTTATCGGCTTCCTGCCTTAAGTCATCAGAAACTTTCTTTTCCTCTGCTGTATTACTGTGAAAGTGAGAACAACTTAAAGAAGTGAAAGCAATTTGTTCTGCAGGAGATATTAGATAAAGGGTGCCTAGAGGATTCTTCATACCATGTTAAGATAGGGATAAAATGGAATGACATGATAGACCATTAAGCAAAGCAAAGTAAGCACAGCAGCAAATTCCTTTTTTGTCTCAAATCTGTGATACGTTTTCCTACCTTGGATGATTAAATGACAGTGTCTAAAGCAACAGCTCTGCTGGCTTTGCTGAGCTGGCGTGGGACCTTAGAAGTCAGCAGCGGTCTGTGTTCAAAGAGATGAAGGATTGCAAGCCATCAAGAGGAGATCCAGGGCAGCTGCTCTTGCTTACCCTTTCTTTTGAAAATGGCAACACAGGGAAAACAACTTTATAGACTCCTTGCCTAGCCTTCACTAGGGATCTGGAGGCCCCTGTTACTGCCAATTTCTGAAGCTGCAAGAATTAAGAATCAAAGCAAGAGATTAAATGAGACTGCAATGATATAGCCTAATGTACTGCTCGTATGGCAACAGCAGAGTTCATTAACTGTGCTGGTGCTTGAAATATTGCTGAATGCACTGGTAAGCAATTAATTTTTAAAGGAATTATTGGAAACATGAGACCTCTGCTCTGAAAACTTTCTAAAAATTTGGAAAACAAAATCATGAGAGTTACAATTTACATTAACCAAAGAGGTTTTCGTTTTCATCCTCTCTCATAACATGTTAAAAAGTGCTTACATTTTCCAAATTACTACTAAATATCTAGCAAAACCCAGGATCCTATAAAACTAGCTCAAGTGAAATGCCTCATGCCAGAAGAAATAAGATCGTTAGTAAGCTAAATTACCTTCCCCCTTCACCGCCCCCCCATTTTACACGTTCTGTGTTAAGGGAGAATCACTTCTATTCCCCTTCCGGACCTTGACTCATGTGTGCTCAGTCGGAGCCAGGCTGGGTAAGGAGGATAACTGCAGTGGTCCAGTGATGTGCTTGAGGGACAGGACCTTTCCTGGATCACGCTTTCCCGGGGGAGGTTTCAGCTGGATCCCAAGGGCTCACTGTGCAACTCTTGCGCTGCATACTGGGCTGGGCATCCCGCAGACTGGAGCAGGAACCAAAGCTTTCGTGGCATTTACCTTAAATTAAAGTGCTGATGGTGTGGATTTTCCCCTATTCTCAATTTCTTTACAGTCTGTAAAGAAAGGATCAGCTTCTTTAAGTGGATGCCCAAATGGTCACATTTGCTCAGGGAATAGGATGTGCGATGTTGGTCTATCCCCTTCTTATTCTTCTCCTTCCATTCATCATGGGTAAGAAATCTCTGTCCATCAGTTTATGCCTTGTAATGAAAGACTGACTAAACTGAATGGCCTGTGTCTGCCCATTGGCACCCTGTGCAGCTGAACAACCACCCATTACTGTCTGCTGAACCCAGGGCTTTTCCTCACCTAGCCACTTCTTTGTGGTGTGAAGAAGTCTGAATCAGCACTGTCACCTCAGTTAGCAGAATAAATCAGAACAAGTCTTGAGGTGAACAACGTTGTGCACAAAGAAGTGCTTTGAATTGTAAATATATTGAATTTTCAGTGTATGAGTAAAATAGATGATGCCTTGAAAGCTTTATCACAATAGAGAGTGTGTGCATTAACTAAAACTGACTTTCTCACAAACATTTTGAGCATATACTCCACTCCTTTTAAACACTTGTTTTAATTTCCTCTTGCTCTTTGGGAAGGAAATTAAGTTTGGTTGGTCCCCTCCAAGGAATAAATGTGAAAAGTTATTCCAGTTTCCCTAAACTGAGCAAGACTTGAAACAGCAATCTTTTCTGAGTACTCTCTGCCAAGGCAGAGTTATCATGCAAGAGGCTGGCAGAGATAAACCCTACAAAACAAAACAACACACCCCCAAACCTCAGTATGGCCGTTCTTTCACTGTTTGCAATAGGAAGATGACATTTCAGAAGAAAAGCACTATACCTTAGACACTAGCTATCAAACAAGCACACAGAATAGCTCGGAGTTAACATCTGTGTAATGGAGACCAGATAATAGCAGCGATTCCTCTGGAGAGGCTCGCTTGCACCTCGTGTCCTTTCTCTCCTACCCATCATATTCTCACCGGCTGCATGTTGGCTCCAAACTGCCACAGGTTGATTTAAGAGGTCCATAATGGTCCCAGATCAGCTTGTATGTGTCCATCAAACTTCGATGACCTGTCTCAGAGGGCTTTTTTTTTTTTTCCTAAAAAACAGATGACAGCAGGAACAAAAAGGTTATGAGAACCTTACATTCCTTTGTACTAATTTCCCACTGCTAATTATCTATTCTCAGTGCTATTCTCTTCCCTGCAACTCATCTCACAAACATCCTTTACAAATTTCTGTCTTCTGTTTCTTCTTTCATCTGCCCCTTTAATATTCTTTAGCTGGGAATTATCCCACCATATTCGCCTCATGCCTTCCAGGTCTTACCTATCTTTTCTCCAAAAAAAGATGGGTGATTGATCCTGGTTTTTAAAGAAAGAGTCATTTTAACTTTCCAAAGCAGGTTTTTCGCAGCACGCTGTATCCTGTTACATTCTGCTAGGGTAGTGGGGTGATTCATTTAATGATGTGTGATTACAGTTTTTCCCTCCTCCTGAGTCCTGAAGTAGAATATTTCATCTCAGAAAGCCAGTCTTTTCCAAACTGCTGGCAAAATAGATCCGTTATGAGAAATATATAATGTGTGTAGTCTCCAAGGTTAAAAAGGAAAATGGTGAAAAATAACCAGCTAATGCAGCTTTATCACATCTGTCCCCAAGGATCCTGATAATCTGCACCAAGTTGGAGAAGAGAGCCCAGCAATGACTGACTCTCAGGCAGGTACTATTGTCGTGGTTTAGCCCCAGCCGGCAACTAAGCACCACATGGCCGCTTGCTCACTCTCCCCCGGTGGGATGGGGGAGAGAAGAATCAGAAGAGTAAAAATGAGAAAACTCGTGGGTTGAGATAAAGACAGTTTAATAGGAAAGCAAAAGCCGTGCACGCAAGCAAAGCAAAACAAGGAATTCATTCACTCCTTCCCATGGGCAGGCAGGTGTTCAGCCATCTCCAGGAGAGCAGGGCTCCATCATGCGTAACGGTTACTTGGGAAGGCAAACGCCATCACTCCGAACGTCCCCTCCTTCCTTCTTCTTCCCCAGCTGTATATGCTGAGCATGACGTCATGTGGTATGGAATAGCCCTTTGGTCAGTTTGGATCAACTCTCCTGGCTGTGTCCCCTCCCAGTTTCTTCTGCACCTGGCAGAGCACGGGAAGCTGAAAAGTCCTTGACTAGTGCAGCAACAACTAAAACATCCCTGTGTTATCAACACTGTTTTCAGCACAAATCCAAAACATAGCCCCATACCAGCCATTATAAAGAAAATTAACTCTATCTCAGCTGAAACCAGGACAACTATGAAGTCTTGGAGGACATTTAGTAGGGAGAAGCCACCACAATGAGAAGCCCTCAGCTTCTTGAAGGTGACTGACTCTGCCTTAGCCCTGCCATTGACTAATTTCAGAAGTTTGCTCATCTGTATGAGTCACTATCACACAGAGGCAAAAGCGTTTGACAACAGACTGGTATCTTTAGGTTAGAAAACAGCAAAGCTGCATGTCCCCACAGGGATGGAGCAGACTCCTCCGAGTCTCACGTACTGCAGGCGCCTCCAATTTTACCCCCATATTTGGCGTTCCACATCTCCGTGCTGCGTTGCTCCATCAGCCTTCGTTATTCTGCTTAATTAGGTCAGCGAGAAGGAATCTAGAACTGTTTTGCATTTTGCTTGTGCGTGTTGGAACAGGAAGGACTGCATATCAGTAAGTTCGTGAGGCAAGCTAAAATGGAAGCAGCTCTATTTCTTAATAAAATAGGTATTTTGATACTACCTACAGGGTTTTTTCCTACGAGGATTTAGGCTTCCTATCCAGCATGGCCTGCAGGGGGCATCAAAAGAATTCAATGGACACTGAACATCGTTTTCTGACTGTAACTCTTTATCAATAGCGACCCTTAAATGAAGTATTTTACCATTAAATTTAAAAAGCTGAAGAATGCAGTTTATTAAAAAAAGAGGATGACATTTCACTGCATCTTTTCTGGTTCTTCTGGCTGCTTGATAAAGAAAGAGTGGATTCTAAAACACATTCATCTTCCAAAGTCTTGCTATCAGAAGAGACTTTGAGAGAAGGCCATGGGAAAGGGAACTTGTAAATACTTCGGTCACCATTGACAATAGGATTTAGAAGGTTTTAAAAGTTTCTGGGAAATAAGGCAGACTATTTCAGAATTTCCTGTTTTCTTTATATTGAAATAGGCTGCCTTCAAGTATTGAAGAGCATCCTTATCTGGGCGGAATCCTAGTTGAAGAGTCTGTTACATTTGTAAGGGAGAAAACAGCAGTGTTGGTAGCACTCACATTTCTTTGCTGCCCTGTGAGTGCAAGTATAGTGAATTTGACCAGGAACAATTGAAGAAAAGTTAGCCTACGCTTCCTTCTCCTGAATCTTTCCTGTTAGTACTGCCCCATACTGCCTATAACTTCTGGCCTTGCTGTTTTATATTGGGATTTCCTGACTGGACTTTTTCTTCTGATTGTATAGTGGCCCTGAATCCTGATGGTCCCAATAGATAGGCTATTGATGCAAATCTGAAATATTCATAATGCTTTTAAATATTTTCTCTGTACTTTTCTGTATCCTGTTAAACTTTCCTCGCTCTGCAATACCTATTTTTTTGCCTACCTCCAACATAAATCACAGTTACATTTTGCCCGCAAATAGATGTCCCTGCAATATGCTTCTGCCTGCCTTCCAGTGTGCTGCTTGCTTATTTGTTGTTTGATACAGGTTGTTTCCTAGTATATAATTTTCAGGAAAGGATGATGTTATTGGTGACTTACACTTACCTAGAGTATACTGGAGCATTTTCTTTGCAATGAAGTCTCTAATGCCTGTTTCTCTGTTACTTTTACACTTTGAAAAAATGTTTTCACCAACATTATCCCCTCTTTGTGTTTTCTTTGCTGCACATGGATAATCATAATGTTTCATATCCCTTGTTGAAAATTAACATTTGTCTTCTGATACAGCTGGTATTGGGTGCGTTTTGGAACGGATACCATTGTACAGGAAACTAACTAAAGCTGAAAGAAATTCAGACATCTCATTTTGTCTGGTGGTTGTTTTAGCAAAATACATTATGGCTTGTTCAGCCTCTTTTTGATTTCCTTGTAATGATGAGCAAACAGTTGCTAATCTGAGTGAGAGTTGTGATAAAAATACCCCGAAGAAGACTGACCTAGGGTTACACAGGCAGCCTTAATCTAAAACTTTCTAGCTTTTGAGCCCTTCACGTGACAAAAACATTCTTTTAAAAGGCAGCTATTTTTAATTCCAGTGAGGCATAGGTTCTTCTGACACTTCTTTCCAGCCCCAAGTCTGACCTTCTGCTCTATCTTTCCCCTCCCATCTGTTTCTGTGCCAGGCCTGTTTCTTCCGTGGCTTTGTATCTTCCTCCCCATTTTTCCAGCTTCCAATATAATTTCTCTTACCCAGCCAATGCTTCCAGGCCTGCCATCTGAAATTTTCCCCCTGGTGCTCCCAGTCTCGTATCAGCATGCTCTGGGCTCCTCAGCTGCTCTCACAGGCTTTGCTCTGCCACCTCCACCTTCCCCGGAGCATCATTCCTTGTCTGTTCTTTTCCCCTTCCCACTTGCTACCTCCTTCCCAAGCTCTCCCTCCTGCAGTTTCTCCTCCAGTTTTAGTGTTCTCCATCCCAAGACACTTCCATATCCAGCCTTAGCAGGGAGAAGGACTGCTTCTATCGTCCTCATCCCAACCACCTGTGTATTCTCTTTTTCTCTTCCCCATCCACCATCCCATCTTCTCTCATCCTCACTCCTTTTCACATCGGCTTCATCCCCTCTGGCACATCATGGACAGAGTAATCATCCTGCCAAAGTACTTGCTCCAAAGGCCAGAAACACAGGACCTGTTTAAAGGGAAAATCACCAGGATGCTTTAAGATGACTTGGAAACGATCGAACAAGTAGAGCCGAAAATCTTCTCCCCTAAATTGTCTTGGGTCAGAACACTGGCATGCAAAATTTCAACTTAATGTGGCTGAAATGGGGCAACTGAAAACAGGTCTTATAATGGAAAGGGTCCAGCACTTATAATACAGAACATACTGGGAAAATACAGTAGCTGCTGTGCCTCTTGTGCACATTTTCCATGGCCATATTCATTTTATAACACTGGTATTACAGCTGTTTCTTACACGTGCCACTGAAATTAGTGGCACATGTAAGGGGAAACAGGGAAACATCTAGCTTTTGGGGATGGCAGGAATCATCTACTATATTGTTCTGTAGTAGTGTTTTTATAGCAAAATGCCTTTATCAAAAAAGAGTCAGGGCTGACAAAATAAAACCTGTTAGCAGTGAATAAACAAGTTTCCTTGTACATCCAGGTTTTCTGTGCTTTCCATTGATAATCTTGTAAGTGCAAACACTGAATACGTATTTCCTCCCCTTCATACCTGAAAGTAAATGGTCTGTACTTGCCAACTACCCTTTAGCAATAGGCTCTTAAGGCACAAAGAAACCTTTGGAGACAGAGAGCTTTCTGAACCATGTGCATGCACGGGGAAAATGGCAGCTGCATATATGCTTTTGCATCTATGAAAGTACACATCTATTTATAACCATCTCACCGTTTCTTTGAGCACCTCTTTGGCTAAATGAGCAACTTCACTTTAACATACATTTTCTTTCTTACTAGAGAAATTATATTTAAAAAAAAGTCCACCCTGAGCTATGCAAATCTGCAGCCTCTGGAAGACTCTTCGCTCCCTGAGCGTGGTGAGCATAACGGCCAAGGAGTAGAGAGAAATTCACAGGTGACCCAAAGCAGTTTGGGGTTTTCTTTCTGGTTTTTAAAAAAGGGTTGATAAAATGAAATATTGTTTCCCTTCTTCTTGGGCTTGTGTAGAATGCCAAATGAGAAAAATCGCAAGTGTATCTTGACTCTATAAAATTTAGTGGCTCTAAGTATAATTTATTTATTTTAATTTCAAGAAGCAGCATGATGTCATATTCCTAGACGGTAAAAGGAAAAGTGAGCAAAACCCCACAACTAGGGTTATTGATGATGAGCTAGGAGCAGGCTTTTCTTTTTCACGTATCCTAGATTTTCTTTTACTGTTAGGTTGGGGTTAACTTTAGTTATGCTAATGCAACAGGATGTGTAGTAAATGAAGGTGATGTGGGAAGGGTTTTGTACAGGTAAATGCTGCTTCCTTGGTTATATTATTTCTCTTTTTTAAACACTTGCCCTCTGGATTCCCAGAAGCTGGTACTGCTAACATCTCCTGGGCAACTTCTAAAATCTTTTCAGTTCATATTTTAATCCTTTACATTATAAAGAAATTTATGTAAAAAGGGGCTATGAAGAAGTTACTGCTTTTAGTGATAATCACTGGTGTTAAGAAATCTCTCTGGGGCACCAAATTGTCTGTAATACCTGTAATATAAATTATTAACTGAAAGAAAATCAGAAATAGAAAACTTAAGGGAAAAATAATGGTGGATAGTTAAATAATGATTCAAAATGGTAAAAGAAAAATCACTTGCCTCATAATTCATCCTCATAATACCTGGTTCCCACAAATAAGACTTGGAATAGGTTGTCTCTGGGAAAAAAATTTCCTAAGATTTGTCTGGGTTATGTCTTTAAGCTCTTCTCCTACCATCTTGTTGTAAATGCTTCCTTTTTTCTTAACAAAAAATTTCTCCCCTGGCTCGCTTGCAAGCATCTGCCTTGATCTTTTTGTTTAAATAAACACACTGTGTGAAAAGTCTACTTGTGGACTTGAAGCCTGGATCTTCACAGGCCTGTTTGAGTGGCTTTCAGAAAAAGACTGAGATTTCAGAGTGTTAATGGTTTCTTCAGAATGGATAGCTTGTTATCAACTAGTAAGATCTTTTTTGTTTTTTTTTTTTCATTCCTAGTTGAAGCAGATAGTCACCTCTTGTTTCGATACTTTACTGGTGTTTTGAGGAACAAAATCTTCTAGTGGATGGATTAAATTTTCTGTATTAGATATATTTACTTTCCTCTAGGTCTGTTGTCTTCTTGCATCCCTGAGCAGTGAGATGTGATCCTAGGGGAGGCTGAATGCTGAAGGAAATGGGTCAGAAGCATTGGGCTGCATGGGGACAGAGTTTGGAGCCCCAGCACCACCATATGTTCAGGTAGGTTTACATTGTGGGTGTCCTCCTCCATCAACAAATGTTTTACTTGCTTAAGTAACAAATGTCTTGATTTTAATGCGTCTTTTCTTAAGAGTCCTGAAGATGCTTTTAGCTATTAGTTTCCACCCTTGGATTTAGTTGCAGATTCCGGCTGACCTTCTGTGTGGCTATTCACTGTGGGCACGTCACTCCTCTCGCATGACATATGAAGAGAAGCTAATTCAAAGCGTTCATTGTTTATGGCTGGGTTTTTTAGTTCTTTTAGCTTCAGGGGTTTAGAGCTGGAGAACAGCTAATCAAATGCTAGTGCAGAAAACTGATTTCAGCTGTCTCTTTATAGGTTTCACATTTTTTTCAGGCATCTTCCCCCCTCCCTAATACAGTCCCTTTCCCTAGAACCAAGAGGAAAGCAAAGGCAAGTTTAAAATTTCCAGGAAGGCATGTCTAGCTACAGGAAATTAAGGGCTGGTGGGCCATTTTTAGCTTTATGCCCTCCATTCCTTCACTTAAATACTCAGTCGTTGCTGATGGTTGCTCCAGGACTAACCAACTTTTCTCACTGATAACCCCAGGACTGTTCTCTCCAACCTTAAACATGTTTCCTGCCTACTTGGTAACCAGGGAGGTACATATAGCACTTCAGAGAGAAAGCAGCCCTCTGTATGGCCAGGGCTTAAGCCAAAGCCAGCTACACTTCCCTCTCTGTCTTCTTGAAAGGAGAGATCTGTTTCCTTCAACAACGCTGTTTATAGCTTCACCAGATGAAAACTGTCATATCCCATTTCCACTGCGACTGAGTGATATCTATTGGCTAGATACAGAATTAAGAAAACAGAACTTAGTTCAACTTTAATGCTTGCATAGACACCATGCAAATTTCCTTCAAATGAGCCAGGAAATTCTAAGTATCATCTCGTTGCAAAAAAATTGCTGTCTCCAAAGGTCAATTTAGAAATGTTGTGACCTGTGATGTCCTTTAGTGTTGGCTGCATTTCCCAGAAACTATGTAAATTCTGGATGAGACGACTGCTCAGGCTGGAGTTAAATATTCAACACCAAGTAAAGAGACAGTTGTATCTTTTAAAGTGCCATAAACCTAGCAAAATGAGTTTTCTAATGATAAGACTACCAATCCAAACAATCATGTCCTGCAAAGTCTATATGGAACCCTGCTGAGTATTTCAAGTAAATGTACTTTAAAATGTGTTGCTTGAATTGGGTGAACATTTCCTATATAAGCCTGATTTGTATTTTTATTTATAGTCCAGTACCTTTACCCAGTTTTTCCAGTGATTTCTGTGCTACCAGAAAAATGATTTCTGTGTTACTGGAGAAATGACTTTGGATAACACTGCCCCCAATCCCTGGAAACTATCTTACTTTATAATTACTTGGGAGCTTGAGAAATAAATCTTCGTTGCCTTACACTCAGTGACAGAGACCAGTGAGCAGAATGATGAAAGGGAAGATTTAGGATCTTCCTATGGTAAAGAGGGGTAGGAACGATTTTCTGTTGTAAATCCTGTATTCCTTCTCTTAGGTAAATATGAAGCATTTGAAATGCAATGTAATTCTCTGCATCAGAGTCCGCTTCTTAAGGTTTCTATTGGCATATCTCAGTTTTGTTACCAGATTAGCAAAAGGTCACCTGACAAAAGGGTGGATGTAAATCCTCTGTATACCTCACAGGGAGAGTAGTCACATACATCTTTCTTATTTATATACATTTCTCCACAGTTCCTTCAGAAAATTACTTCAGAGAAGCAGTCTATCAGTGGATGCTACCGTTACTTTTAAAGTATATGAGATAAATTATTAACCAACTTCCCCAAACTTAATATAGATAAATTTTAGATAAAGCTTTGCTTTACTGTTTCATTACTCACTGGATTTATGCTTTAAGATTAGAGACCTGCCTGGAACAGATTTTTTTTCATTTTAGCTCCTTCGTGGGATGCATTATTACAATAAGTCCATGAAACCATCATTGGAGCTTTTACAATATTATCAGATTTTCATCGGGTTCCCATTTTGGTAGAACAGGCGACAGCTCCTGCTGTTAGACAAGCTTGGATCCTGAAACGTGGATTTGTAAAGCTAGGCTCCCAACCGTATTTGGAAATTAGTAAATTGCCCTGTAACCAAGTCCTGGAGTTCATCTGGAAGCTTGCTAGAAGGTGCTGCTAGACATTATCTTTGGAAATAATTTCCTCTAAACAATTTTTTTCTACCAGTTGAAAGGTTTTTATTTTCCATCATTCACTCCATAGGGAAGGTGTATTCTTGGAAACTTCTGCTGGTCTTCCTTCTCTGATTAGAGAAACTCTGTGATGTGACTATGTGCAAGGGTGGCCTAGAGGTGTACAGGTGTACAGCTGTTCCACCTTAAAAATGCTGATAGAAATCTAGGTGAAAAGCTGAAGGCTAGCTTTTTTGTGGCCTTCACCCCATGAACCATCACGTTTTGCACCCTGAGCATCGCCTTGACTCACATTGCAGGGCTGGCTGGAAGCTAATGTCTCCTGCTGAAGCTCCTTAAGGAGCTGCAGGCAGAAGCTGAGACACATCTGACCATGGCCTGGTATCACCGCTGCCTTGACAGACCCAGGGAAAAATACATTCTTCATTTGCCAGGGCTGCTACTTTGTCTCCTTTATCAACTTGCACTCAATTCACTTTGACATTGTATTATTCTCCTGCCCCAAATTAGCCTTATCCTTGATTCAAGGCATTGCAGGAAACTCTGAAAAGAATCCGAGTCCTTTCTGAAGACCTTTCAATTCTTTATTCATGAATTTAAAGACAACTTTAGAATTAAATAGAATCAGGAATCAGTCTCCCTAGGGATGTCTGGCAGACGGCTACATTCCTCTCAATTCAATTGCACCTGCAAAGTTTTCTTAATTTGATTTCTAAGTCCTGTACCAAATCGCTTACAAGCAAAACATTGTGTTATTTCTGTGGAATATTACCTGTACCTCAGATATGGAAAAAAAATAAAAGATGCTTACTTTTTCTAGGTTGGTGTTATATGAACAAGCTGCTCTTGTAGAAGCACTTTTCAGTGCCAGTTTTGCATGGGTAAATGGAATAACTAGATTTCTGTGACTTTATTTCAACTTACTTGTCCAGCACAGGAAAATATCAGGTCCTTACTAAAAAAAGGACCAAACAATCCAACACAGCTCTTCATGAAAGACACCTGTAATATACCTGGCTATTTATAAAGAAACACAAATAATGGAAGAATTGCTCAACTGGAGAAATTTAGTTCCTAGAAGCCCTGTTTTTTCTTCTTTTTCTGCGTGGCATCTAAAGAAAACCTCCACTTACACTGAAAGCATGTAATGCTTTAATCTACCCAAAAGGTGTAAATTAAAAAGAATTATTACATTTCCTTTGCTGACACTTCATTACATATTTTCACTAAACATGCTGAAGCTGCATTTTATTTTTACTGTAACTTAGTAAGAGAAAGTAGGCCTACCACATTTCAATTAGATTTGCCTACAAAGGAAGGCAAAGAAGAGAAAGTAATAAGTATAGGAAATAATTGAATAAAAGATAATGGCAAATAGTTTTCCATGGTAAAAAAACTGGTACAGAGACAAAACGGAATTTCCTGGTATCCCAAGTAAAACCTCAAACGAACCACAGCTGGGTGGACGAGAAGCTCGCTCCTTGTCTATTTAAGCCTACGCTGGGTTATTACAGTGAATGGATTCCACAGGCTGCGTATTTGAGAGCATGTGGTCAGTCCTGCGTGCTTTTCACTGAGAGGACAATGCTTAAATAATAAAAATCCAGTAAAAATAACAGTAAAAAAATGCTTTAGGGAATTCCATAGTAGAAAACACTATTTTCCTGACTTAATTACAATCTCATATGAAGTGCTATACGAGAGCACAGAATTATAGGTTCATGTTGTTTATTTAAAGTATAGGGTTTTGTCAGGGTAAAGTCTAATTAAGTGTGTGGAAATGAGAAGGAAGAGTCAATGTTTGCTTTCATTTGTTATCTTTCAATACTGCTGTCAGACAACTCAAGATAATACGCAGAGCCCTAAGAGTCAGTCTTTTTGCTTCTCCCCACCATACTGCTATCACTATTGTAAGCTTTTTTTGTAGAGACAAATATCTTTGCACACGTAAAGATATTAGCGAGCTGCAGAAAATTCAGCCACTGGTAATAGCATAGCTCTGGGAAATGTTCATGAATCAGCCAGCTGAGGGAGCACAAGCCATCGGCTTTTCACTAACGGCACAATGGATTTTAGGGGACTTCTAGAAGAAACAGCATGGTAGTTATTATGTCTGCTTCACTTAACTTGCCAGTGAAACATCTGAGGGACTTTTTTTCATGCGGGATAGTTTGGGTCAGAATTGATTTGAGAGTGGTGATTTTTAAAGGATAGGGCTGATCTGCTCCTTTATTTAACATTCTTGTGCTAGAATATATATATATTTTAATTGAAACTTATTCCCAGTCAGCACTGTTTGATTTTAAAGGTCTGAGGTGAAATCCTGGGCCACCTGAAGTTAATGGCAAAGTACAATTTATGGGATTAGAGCCAAGTGTTCATCCCTGGTCTAAATACAGAGTTGTACCACCACATGAATATAAGAATAGTTGTATCCTATCAGCCCTACAGCCTGCTCAGCCCATGATCCTGCCTGTGGCAGCCAAGCAATAGCAACACCTGCAAAAGAAAATAACAGCAGGACAAGCAATCTGGGGCCCAGAGAATTCTTGAATTAGTTGGAGCATTTAATACTGATTTGACAAAATACTTAAGCAGCTAAGCCAACAGAAGAGTGTTGGTCCATCTTTCTGTGTGGACTAGCCAAGTTTTGCTTTTCTGTAGGACAGAAGCAAGTCGAGGTCTTCTCTTCAGCTTTAAACTGCTGGGCGTCCATGCAAGGATGTGCTGTGCTGTAACTGAAGCAGTGTGGCTTCCTACGTAGAAAAGCCCTTTGAACTCGCTTTGCAGACCATGATTATGTAGATAGGCAGTACTGAGAAAGGCGGCGATAGTAACCGCTAACACATGTGAAACTCTGGTCGAAGGATATTGTTTTCATTATCGTTTTATGCTCTGCAGCTACTCTGACTCTGAAGTGTCGGATTCCAGTTTGATTTCTTCATTAGGAAAGCTGCTGCTTCAATAGTAATGAACAACAGGAAAAGCACAAAAAAACCTGACAATGGTTGTTTTTGTTTGAAAATGTTAGCGTGGGTTGGACAGTGTCTAACACTAATGCCTGGGACGGGTTCCTTTCAATATGCTTTGCATTTCTGGAAAATAGGTCAGCCTGTTTTCACAGAAATTGGTTAATTCATACAGCATAGGCCAGAAAAGACATATAAACTAGTAATGCTTCTTCTTTTTGAAAATAAGTAAAATGCAGACTCTACTCTTTGTAAAGAAGCTAAGGTATGCTGTTATTCTGCTTATCTACCACCATACCCATCATTTTACATCAACTTAGTGTAGAATTGGTCTCCCATTTCCTGAAACAGAAACCTGGTCTCATGTTCCTGTAAAGCACTGTCTGCCTCCAGATCAAAATATGATGCTTTCATATTTTTTGTTGATAGAAAATATTATAGGATACCTGGATTTTTATGGTATTGAACTTATATGGCTTTCTTCAGATTTATGAGCGTAAATAGGCCCCAGTTCACTGTGCTTTGCCTCTCCCTTAAGGAAATCATGCTTGAACTTATTTTTTTGTTTGTGCTTCAGGAAATTTCTTCTCTTTCTGCCGTGGGCAAAAGTGGAGTTATGGTAATGAAAATATGCACATAATATTAAAGGGGAAAATCTTTGTCCAAAAGGAAATGATAAGGAATGCTTTAAGGGTAGATTAATTCCGTTTTAACTACTAAAACTTTACTCCACAGTCTGCTTGTGAGAACTAAACTCCTTTTGATAAGAAAAATGCTTTCTTTAGGTCTTATATCATTAGTCTGGGAAATGAGATAGGCGGATTTTGAGGTGACGGTGGAATGTGAAGATTAAATTTTGAAATTTGACCAGCGGTGTTTGGAAGACAAAGAGATGGTTGAACAGCAGGGACATCTGCAGCTGCCAGCACAGGTAGGCTGCATTTTTGTGCCAGAATGAGACTCTTCACCACTGCCCCCACTTTTCTAGCATCAAAAATGATGAAGGAGTTTGAGATCAGATCTTTGCTTGCAAGGAAAGTCAAAGGCATATTTTGCTGATGCTGTAAGGATTTTCTAAACTTGATGATGGGATTAGCATGACTTAGGACCTGTGTGCTGACATGAGCAGAGATAGAGGCAAGGGAAGATAACATTTATGTACCATATACTTTTTGAAGCATTTCTCTTTTTCAGTCTTGACCAGAATCACTGCATTCCTACCAGATTCAGCCTGTGCCAGCTGCTTCTCATTCAGCATTTGATTTCCTGAAGATGCTGTGGTGAAATGACTAGATGAAATAGGACATTTATAATAGAGACAAGTAAGTCTCACACTATTATTTGGTGGGTCATTGATTCTGATTATAACTGAGCTTAAAAGCAAAACTTTCCTATCAGATAGCCCAAAGGGTAAGTTAGGGGGGAAATAGTGGAGCCCTCCCATTTTCTGCCCATATAAGACTCTGAAATGAGGAAGTCGTGCACACCCTACTCTCCTAGGACTCTGGTCCAGGGACTCTGTTGGCCCATTGGCCTTGGGTCTTAAGTAAATAGGGGCAATCGGCCTCCTAAATGACAGCAACGTAGGACACCACATTGGAAGCTGATTGTCCTTAAACAGGCCAGTCCAGTCTAGAAGGTGTTGCTGGCATAGTTACGCCATGAACACATGCCTGCGCACATTAGAAATTTCTCATGGGCTTTAGCCCATCTAAGGGTGCCAAAAAGAGCTGTCCAATCCAGTCCAGTCCAGTCCTGCCCTGTCCTTTCCATGCTCATTCCATATTCACCCAGGAGATGCCCATACATCTCCTGACTGGGTGAATATGGGAATGAGCATGACTATTTCCCCGGGAGAGCGGTGGGTACTCTGGTTTGGGGAGGAGGAGAAGATCACAGGCGTAAGCCTCTCAGGGTACTGCAGTGTACAGCGTGTCACCCCCAAAATGCCCTTGCAGCATAGTGACCTCCATGCCAGCCCAGAAGGAAGCAAAGTCCCAAGCGAGGTCCCATGTCAGCGTGATCCTGCATCCCTCTTCCCCTCTGTCCAAGGCTGCTCACTGGAGGAAGGCTCTGGGGCTGGGAGAAGCAAAATGCTACCCTGGCTAACATGCTTCTGGGACCTGTTCCAGTGCAGCATAGGTATATTAGCACCATCAGAGCTTGCTCAGGGGTCTTTAACAAGGTAACTAGTATTTATGACTAGAAGCTTTTTAATCATATACTGAGCCGTACCTAAGGGGAGGAATAACTTGCCAGATTCTTACATTTGCAGGCTACAGATTTCAAAGCCGTTTCTCCTCATCCTCTCAGTTCATGGAAAAGTCTTTTCTCTCTTCTTCCCTCTTTTAAGGGGTAGAGGTGGGTTGGAAGGCAAGTTTTCTTCTGTGCCATTTCCCTGATCTGCCTTACTCCGTGTTCAAGCAGACGCCAGAGCTGGCTCAAAGGAAATGGTGGAGGAGGAGAGCAAGGCTAGTTTGTGAGCAGTTTGCACGTCGAGTGGCTCAGCTGTACCGTAAAACTACACCTTGGGCTCACTGGGATGAATAGGGCAGTTCACTGGTCCTAGTGCTACTGTTCCAGGTGCTCTGCACCTGTTATTCTGCTCAGACATTGGCCTTTTTCTTCGCAGCCATAACCGTTATAGACGCTGGTTAAATAGACCTAATATTGTGTGCAGTGAACTAGGAGCTCGAAAACAAAGCTGGTATGTCGTGCCTCTGTGTTCCTGGATAATGACATAAAATCATTCAGCAAAAAATACTTTTAAAGGATCAGATTTCTATGTGGTTGGACTGCTCAATTTCCACTGTAAGTAATGAGATTTTGTTATTCATATCCTCCAGATGATTTGACAGTTTTGCCCACAGAATCTTGAATCCCTTTGGTGATGATATTAAGTATATTTTTTGCTCATTAGGGATTGATTAGGTGAATGCTGCAAAGAAATAGAAAATAAAAAGACCAGAAATCTATAGGCACCATAGGAAAGATGAATTTAAAAATATTGCTAGGCAGTCTAACAGAGAAATCCTCCAGCCCTAACACACAACAGACCATGTAATCTCATTTTAAATCTCATTGAATCAATTACCCTAGTGCTCCCTCCAATCTTAGGACGGGAAATCCGCACCTACCATCAGGTACTATATTCACACCTATAACCCTAGTTCCCAGGTTGTGATTAACTTCAAAGGAATTGCTTATGGAGGTGGGTGGTATGAGCTTTACCTTTTCTTTGTTTCTCTATTCTCTTCTTTGCAATTAAGTAGTCTCGCTTGTCCTACTTTGATAAAAGCTATTTTGCAAATGATTTTCTAACAGCTTTCAGCCCCTAGTAGCTGACAAAAACATTCAGATGTCACCAAACTGATTATCTGTTTTGTTGTCTAATATAAAATGTGTTCTAACACATTCGGGTTTTTTTGTGAGCGTTACCAAAAGCAAACAAAAATTATCTTTGAGAAGTGAAATATCCTTTCCCCAGGAACCAGTTTTGGATCTTGCATGCCCATCCGAAAGACGATGGCTGCGGAGTTCCCTCCCCAACAGGCTCACGGGGCAAGAGGCGCAGGGGCACGTCCAGCAGCTGGCTGAGCAGGCCCTTAAATATATCCAGCAGAAGAAACGGAGAGAAGCCACTAAAGTACGCGCTGAAGGACCTCGTGGCGGCCTTCGGCAATTAAAACCAGCTGAGCGGCTGGGGGTCAGAAAGGGGCACAGGGGAGGTCAGGAGCCGTCTGGCAAAGGTGTCCCTCGCAGCGGCGCCAAGGGGGGAGAGGCAACCGAAGGGAAAGGAAGAGCTGGCCGCGGCGTTTGCTTTGGCCTAATTTCAAACAGAGCGCCTTCAGCCTCTGTTTATACAATCCTGTCTTTCATGAGCTGTTTTAATTTCTTTAACTAAGGGTCTGTGAGCCCTGAAGGTTTGTCTTATCCCGTGGCAATCGGAAGAAATGCAGTCTCGAAATGCGGACTCGACCACATGCTTTATAAGTTTCACATTCAGAAGTAGCAGCTCTCTTTTAAGGCACAGCTGAGCAGGGACTGCAAGGAAGCATTGCGCTCTCTGATGGATACCGGGTCGTAGCTGCCAAGAGGGTTATGGCACAGACATTTTCTAAGCACAAAGTAATACACTCCCAATAAGTTACAGCAAGTTCTACTTTAATAATCCTATCATTTGTATGTCTAATGTGTAACTTTGCTCTTTGATAAGTATTTGCACATCATATGTATAAGTATTGCCCATCCCTTATAGCTGGGCTACTACATGTTTAATGCGTAGAAACACGTGCCTCATTAACATTTGCCAAAAAAGCGATAAACTAAGACAACTGTTATACTTTAAAAAAAAAAAGGTAAAGCGCTATTAGAAGTCTTCCAAGAGGTCTGGCAGTACAGTACTCATTTTGGAGACAAACACTTAGCCAGTTTGATAAGGCTGGAGCCTGAAACATATCCAGTGTGGTGAAAAGTTTTGATCAGCATGAGTGCCAAGAGCTGGACACCTGCCTCCGAGTCCTTGGAAACTTCATGTTTGATCTGGGCCAAAACGTGAAGCCTCTGTAAGTAAGGCTTGAGAAAACTAGCCGCTTGCTACCAAAAGTACCTTTTCCTGGCCCAGCGGCACGGTGCCCGCCATCTCAGCAGCCAGGGCAGGGCATCCTCCCCCTGCACAGCTGGCCCCGGAGCAGCCTGTCCATAACACCGGGACAGCTGTCCTGGGGACAACGACATCTTGATATAACTCTGCTGGTCGGTTAGGAGGTGAAGAAAATAGCCCAGCAAAACTGCATATGGGCTAGAGGCTTCTGCCAGCTTTTATTGCCGTGTCTTGTTTGGCTTTGGAGGGATCGTTTGCATAAGGCACACATTTTGCTGATACGGCTGCATCTGCGCAAATACTCCGTTGCTGTAATGTCCCCATGTTTCAAAACCTGTAAAATCTCTCATTTAGGCAAGTCGTAGATTCACCTGACCTAAATTCCCTCTCAGTCCCAGCTGGCTGTTTCCAATTACCTCAATGCCTTTAAAGGCTTGCAATGAGGCCATAGGGCCCCACGTGCTAGTGTCCCCACTGTAAAGTAGGCAAAGCTGCATGTTTCACCTCATAAGGATGCTACGAAGACAAATTCTTTAAAGACAATGCAGTATTCAGACACTGTAGGAACAAGGTCAGATAAATACCTGTATATCTATGTCCACATTTGGGTAACTTGTCAATTCTGCAAAGATGATGTCTGCCACTTGTTCACCTCCGGTGATGAGATATTTATAAGGCTGAAGACAAAGTTTGGCTCCTGTTAGGGGCCTAAACTTTGGGATATCCAACTCTGAAAGTGTGACAGGGGACATTCTCCAAGGGCCTACATTTTTGTTTGTTTGTATCTTTACTTACAAGAAGCTAATTCCAAACTTTCCCAATAAAGGATTTTATATTTCCCAACAAATCTTGCCTTTCTTTGCTTCAGACTAGCACTGTTGGAAAGTTGCCATATAGTCACTCAGAATATTCCAGAGCCTGGATTGAATTTGGATCAGTAAATTTAAGGCCAATAAAAGCAAAGCAATGTGGCAAAACTCAGACAAATGCCTGCTTATGTAGGGCCTGATACTGTTCTCAACATGTCTGAAATAAAATGTTGTAATCTACTTCTGTGCTCCATCATGAGATAGTGTTTGAATTCAAACAAAGAAAAAAATTAATCTGAAACCAGAAGTTAAGATGCCCCAGGAACGCCAAAGCCTGTATTTATTCTCCAGCCCAACAACTTCTTTACAAAAACAGGGTAGATAAGGATCTTAGGGTAAAATCCTAAAAGGTGGTAGAGATTTAACGAAGAACAGTATTTCATGATATGACTAGAAAGACCTGGTCCTGTTGGGTTCCGAATACCACAAAGGGACTGAGATGTTGAATAGAATAGAATAGAATAGAATAGAATAGAATAGAATAGGA
Organism: Mycteria americana; assembly: GCF_035582795.1. NCBI lineage: Eukaryota > Metazoa > Chordata > Aves > Ciconiiformes > Ciconiidae > Mycteria > Mycteria americana. The sequence continues at coordinate 39,169,608 of NC_134366.1, read as the reverse complement.
ATAGAATATTTCATTTGGAAGGGACCTACAACAATCATCTGGTCCAACTGCCTGGCTGCTTCAGGGCTGACCAAAAGTTAAAGCATGTTCTTAAGGGCATTGTCCAAATGCCTTTTAAATACTGACAGGCTTGGGGCATCACCCACCTCTCTAGGAAGCCTGTTCCAGTGTTTGACCACCCTCTCGGTAAAGAAATGCTTCCTAATGTCCACTCTGAACATCCTGTGGCACAGCTTTGACCCATTCCCATGCGTCCTATCACTGGATCCCAGGGAGAAGAGATCAGCACCTCCCTCTCCACTTCCCCTCCTCAGGAAGCTGTAGAGAGCAATGAGGTGGCCCCTCAGCCTCCTTTTCTCCAAACCAGACAAACCCAGTGTCCTTAGCAGCTCCTCGTAGGACATTCCTTCCAGCCCCTTCACCAGCTTTATTGCCCTCCTCTGGACGCATTCAAGGACCTTCACATCCTTCTTAAATGGTGGGGCCCAGAACTGCACACAGTACTCCAGGTGAGGCTGCACCAGCGCTGAATACAGCGGGATCATCCCCTCTTCTGGCCGGCTGGTTGTGCTGTGTTTGATGCACCCCCGCATGCGGTTTGCCCTCTTGGCTGCCAGGGCACACTGCTGACTCACGTTGAGCCTGCTGTCGACCAGCACCCCCAGGTCCCTTCCTGCGGGGCTGCTCTTCCTTTAAGTTAATGTCACAACACACATGAAAAATAAATGTTTTGAATAACACGGTGTCAAGCAGAAAGAAAACAAATGCTTGAAGGTGGCTTTCATAACCTTGCAATAAAAAAGTTATTGGACTACAAAGCTGATTTACGCTATCTGTTCCATTAATCTTTGTCTCAGTAAAAATGAAGTAATGTGTGAACCCTTAAATGTAAGTAAGAATTTTTGTATCTGATTTCATATATTCAAGAGATTCTTTCACATATTACACCAGTGTGAGTAATAAAAGCTATCACAGTATGTTAGAAAAGGCGTATTTGTTCAGGCCAGAAGTTCAGTAGCCATGTAGGTATCATTGATCTATTTTTTCTGAGCCTACTGTTGCTGGCTGCCATCTTAAGTGAACTAACTCGTGACAGAAATGTTATAGAGCAATACAAGATGTTCCAGACCAATTCTAAACCCAATTCAGTGCTTTCTCATACGACCACAAGCTTTGGTGTTTAGAAATGGAAGGCCTGCTGTGGGAGCCAAGGTGAAAAACTGAACAATTTTAGCAGAGATTTAATGTCTCTGATAAGACCTCCATTAAAACAGTGGAATAAATTGCACTATCACTCAGCTTAAATTTCAGATAATCACAAAGACTAAATTTAAACAAGGTGAAAGACTTCACAGAAATACATGCCAGGCCATTTTATAAGACAAGTTCAAACTTAAGGATCACTTTGTTTTTATGGTAGAACCTTGGGGCAAATGATAATTCAGCGCTTATTGGTTGCTGTTAAAAAAAGTAAATTGCATCAGTTACTTTGAATGAGAAGTTTTGTGATAATTAGCCAACGCCCAGTGTAGTTGAACTTTTCTTATAGTACAATGCATGGATACCATAGGGACTTATAAAATAATAGCTGAAACTACCTACAAACCTATTTTTCAACCTGTAAAATAGTTGCATTTTTGCTCTCTACTTGCACTGTGCCTGGCATAATAGGATCTGTCTCCTAATGAGTATTTTTAACTGCAATGGTAACACAGGTAAGGATAGTCCACTTTCAGGCCTGCAGGGACTTGTTATTCATATGCATGTATAAGCCTTTTCTTAGCCCTCTTTTTAGGGGTGGAAACAATGCAGAGATCCCTTTGAAAAACATTAGGCCTCAAGTCTTTGGAACTAAAATCCAAACTGGAAAAGCTTCTCTGAGAACACCTTGAACTGGGCATGAATTCAAGGGTTATTGAACGGAGGCTGAAAGATGTCACAAAGTCCTAAAGATCTAAATATTTCAAATTGAATTGTACCCAGAAACTAAACAGAATCTAGCGTTAAGAGGGGAAAAAAGAAAGTGAAACCCCATTGTTCATGGGAGAGCAGAATATTTCAGTTCAGACTGAGTTTTCCCTGCGGTTGAGTGCAGACCTCAGTCCCCTATAGAAAATGAAAGACAAAAAGGAGTGTTTAATGACTATGAGTAAAGGCAAGTAGTTAAAAATATTAACAGAACTCTCCTACCCTGTACAAATAGTCCTAAATTAGCTTCCGTGGAGAATAGATAACCTTTGACTCATCTCTATACTAGAGCGAGGCTGTAAATTTGAAACTGCTTAAATGAAAAAGTAATACAATTCCTTCCAGGTGTGAGGGAGCACTTTGTACAATAAAATTAAAGTGTTCTCTTCTCTCACTGTGGGTTCAGTATAAGAAATGTAAACAGTCATTTAATATTAGTACCTGGAATAAGATTCAAATTTAAACTTCATCAGAAAATGACCTAGAAAACAAATTCAAGCAGCAGAAAATTTTGATTATAGGGTTTGTGTTTTAAATACAAACATCCATCTTGGTTTACAGTGATTGTTTCTCCAGATATTATCAGGTTGGCTACATAATAATACAAACCATCTTCCTTCGCTCTCTAAGAATGTTACAGAATGTATTAACTTCTATAATTTCTTTTATTGCCAGGCAAGCTCTCAGTATAGTTCAAACAAATTGACCTTGCTACACCACCCAGTTGGTGTACAAGCAAAAAACCCTAGTTTAATGTAAATAAATGTTTTATTCTTATACCAGCACTAGGAAATAGCCTAAATGCAGCTAGTGTAAAATTCAGTTTATCCTTGCCGTCTACTCATGCATTTCACTGTATGTTGATCCAAGTATAGGAGCAGCTCCACTGATTTCAAAGAGGCTACTCATACACATAACATTTGGCTTATGCACTCATTTAGGTTAAAGCTTAGTTTATAAGTCACCTTTAGTAAGGGCATTTTGAAACAGTAATGAGCTTCTCGATAGCTCTTGTATTCAAGCCCAGTCACGTTTTATACTCAAGTTTTGTCTCTAGCTGGAGAGGAATTATTTTCCATGCGGATCAGAAACAGAACAGTTTAATTGCATGGTCGTGGTCACACCTCTCCTCCACTTCATTCTTTGTCAGGGCATTTCCCCTTACAGTAGGGGTTATCTGAGGATTGCAGTGGACTCACTCACAAATGCTATGAACAAGCTTAAATGATAAGGATTATGGTCTAATCTTGGTGCCTGAAGTCAAACCGTTGAAAATTGCTGCTCAGATTTTTTGGCATTTGGATATGAAATTAGAAGCTGAAATGATGTATCTGATTACACTCCCCATAACTGGTGTAATCCCTTCTAGAGCCAGGATCTTTCTGAATTCTCACAATAATGAGCCAAAATATTTGATAAGAGTATGTCATAGCTGGATGTTTGGGCCCCACATAAATACTCTTTTAAGAGACTTCTTTGCTTGACACTGATATTACAGGTATCATTTGTTGATTACTGGTGTATTTAAGTCTGTCAGAAGATGTTTATACTCTCTATGGAATTATCTAAAATGGGGAAAACAAATTCTTAAAAGAGTCTTAGTTGTATGTGCTGCATCTGGGAGCAGATCAGATATTTGACATGACTGATAGCATTTTATAAATGACTGACTGAAGATACAAACGCATCTCAAACTCCGTATGTTTTGCTACAAAGAGATATTTAAAAGACTAAAATTTAAATGTAAAGCTCAAGTGGTTCATCTCTTTTGTATAAAATACATTTTTTGTTCCATCATACAGTCCAGAAGCAAAGCCTTACATCTGACCTTGTGAGCACGGAGTTCAACTGGCCAGGAATATGCTAAAATACTGCTGGGAGTGGGTTTGATACAATTAGCTTCAACTCATTGCCTGGCATGCATAAAATGTAAATTTAAGCAGCTACGCATTCCCTTTCTCACAGAGGGGGAGCAAAGACAGACAATGTGTGACACCTTTGCTTCCCTGCGGCATTTTCTCTTGGGAGAAAGAGGGATTGCGGCCATGGTATCTGAAGCATGACTGGTTTGAATAGAAAATCTTCTTCCACCTTCTTTTCTGTTAGAAAACACATCATCCTCTGGATCACGGGAGGTGTTTGGGTTACTTTGCTGTTGTTTCCCCTCTTCTGACACAAATATGATGAAACGCTTCAAATCATTTAGGACTCTGAAGTGCTAAAGAATTTCAGAAGTGTGAATTTCAAAAATCAGGAGAGGCTTTTCTTTATTTATGTGGTAATTTTCATAATACGCCATTGAATCTCTGCATCGTGATGTTGGAAATAGGTGCTGACTGTGTTGTTTGGGGTACTTTTATTCTCTTTATAGCAACTTTCCCATCAAATTTCCCTTGCAACAGGAGCCTGAAGACTGGAGTGATTTTGCAAACTTTTCATTGCTCCCAGAACTGAATAAATTCACCCATGTGAGAAACCACACTTTCCACAACGGGACTGTAGTTGCATAGTTTTTAACTGAAAATATGCTGAAGACAATAAAGCTTTGTTAGCTGCATTAATACATACAAGAGCTTTTAACCACCTAGTCTCTGGTCTCGTTTCTGTGCAGAAATAAGTTTCCCAGCTGCTTATACGCTGCCTATATCCCATCTCCTGGCCATCCACAAATCATTGATGCAGACATTGGGAAGTTTCTACCGAAGGTTACTGGTGTATCACAAGGAATGGATCAAAGATAAGGTGTTGGTTTTGGTTGATTTGGTAACCTGCTCTCTTTGTAATTAGGAAATACAATAAAATACTTAGTAGTATATTAATCTTTTTGGAAATTTTCCTAAAAGAAATACCCTCCCCCCCCAAATCAGCAGATGGAAGTTGCAGTCCTGAGGTCTTTGAGTGAAATATCTGGAAAATGAGTTTATAGTTCTTAGGAGGAAAGGGGGGAATAAAAAAAACTCCACCAAACATCTGAACTCTGACCAGACTCAGTTGTAGTCAAGCGACCACTAATGCACCTAAAAATACAGCTGGATTTATAATACAGCTTGCTGTAACTCACTGTGTAGGATATGTGAAGGAATGTCCTGTAATAACTGCCGTGATGGGTCCTGGGGCCCTCTGCTCTTTTATCAGGGCATAAGCAGTTGCGGATGAAGTACGTGGCCGGTGCTTTTTTATTTGGTACTTGAAATTACATCAGAAAATGCCCACAGCATTCTCTGCCAGAAACGCTGCTTGTAGCACCGCTCTCCTTAGGAGTGAGGATGTTTTTCTTTGGAGGATCCAATATAGATAAAGTAGCTTTGTTTTTAAGTGAAAGCTTAAACCTCATCCCCCCCGCTCCCAAAAAAATGCTGTAGTGATGTCCTTGGCCCGGTGAAATGAATGTGGGGAGAGGACAGCGATGCAGCCCAGGGAGAGCTGTGCTGAATTCAGCCCCCTGAACCATCAGTGCCAGTGGGGGGGGGCACAGCAGGACCCACAGCGCGTTAGGGGGACATAAACACACGACTCGGCTGCGCTCTTGGAATGCAGGACCAAACCCATCCCCTCGGTTCCTGTGTCTGGGGGGCCTGCCCTAGGAAAGTGGTTGTTCTCCGCTCCTCATGCAGCGATGAGGAGGACCAGGCACACCCCAGAAGGTGGTTTGGGTCTAGGATGAGTGTGTCCCTAGCATACACCTCACAAGCAATCATCTGCATTTATGCATCCGGGCCGAGAGATGTTATTCATCACCCTGAGAGGCAGACCATAGTCCTTGAATATATTGGTCATTGTTTCTGTTTTTAAAAGTTGCAGAATTGCAATCATATATAAAACCAGTAGTATTTATGTAATCAGCAGGCTAAGCAGTCACTCTCCAAGACTAAACTGGCTAATGCGGTTTTACTGGAGTTTTTGTTTTGCAGAGTGTTCTTCCAGCAGCTGCTCCAGCTGACCGTCTCACTGCAAAGCTATTACACTTTGCCATTGGCAGTGTGGGTACCCTGAAGAGTTTCTGGCTTCCCTTAATTGAACAGAAGAAACTAATTTAAATTTTAAAAAATATAATTAGTTTGACTTCCTCTACCAGGAATTCTGTAATTGATACTATGAATAAATTATGGAATGCAATTGCGAAGGGTTCTTAATTACAAAGCTTCTTAGCTGCACAACTTCTGTGCTGATGAGTGATACATGTTTTGTCCTCCAAAATGGAGCATAATCCTTGTCATAGAATATATCTTGCAAGCTGCAAGCTGGAAGCGAGGGACTGAACCGAGCGCACAAATCCTGACTGAATACTTGCTGAGGCAGGTATTGCTCAGCTTATCTGTGCAGAATGCAAATACAAAGCAAAGCAACTGGTCCAGGCTAGTCCAAAAGCCAGAAGCGGTTTTAACTTAGTGATTACAATTAGCTTAAGCCCTGTGCAATATCCTTTATTTTCCATGTGTCTGAATTAATTTTCAGCCGTTGTCATGCTTTCCAGCTGCTGCGTGTGAGTTTCTTTCTCTCCGAGCAAATTATTCACCAAGAAATAATTCAGCCAAGAAATAGTTCAGCCACTCTCTCCTTTTCCTCATCTATGAACCAAATTTTGCTTTCAAGCATTTCATTAAGCACAAACCACATCGCATACTTCTCCAAACTTACAGAGAAAACTTTAGAATATGGCTGCATTTAATAGTTATTTGGGGAAAAAAATAAATATGAAGAAATAAATCTCTTTAATGGAATGTAATCTTATTTACTAAAAACATCTTTGATCTGAATAACAATATAGACCTTTAAACATCTCATTTAGTTAAAAATCAGTGAAATCTCATGCATTACCTGCCTCTAGGGAATGTATAATGATTGTGTTTTCCATTCCTCACTGAGAAGAAGCTACCCTTTCACAGACTTCACTTCCCATGCAGCAGACTTTATTTCTTAATCCCATGTAAAATTACCTCTTTACATACAGACTCAATAGCTAGCATTGATATTATTGAATTAAAGAGGCCAGAGGCTATTCGATATCCCTGCGGCAAAGCATCCTAGCTCATCCTGTATCCCTATACCTATTATCTCTTCCTCCCCAAAACCGGGTGGCTTCCCCCAGACTACCCTCCTAAGCAGTGCTGAGACGGCCACGCCGATCAGGCAGTTCCTCCCGCGGGGCTGGCCCCGGCGCCGGAGTCGGCTGCTCAGCACAGGCAAGAGTCCTGCCTGGGATGGAGCTGCACGGATGAACACAAGGGCAGTGCTAGAAACCATGCCCTGCCCTTGGTTCATACCAGGGATGTGGCTATTGAATGTGAAGTTGAGAAGAAAGGAGTGAATGAGGGAAGGAAGGAAGGTAGGAAGGAAGGAAGGGAGGAAGGAAGGGAGAAATAAAGAAAAATATCTGTTTTCCAGCCTCAGCCACATCTCAGTGTTGGTTGTAATTAATGTTACTCACTCTTCTGAATGCTCTGGAGATGGTGATTTTGGCCCTTACTGCAGTTTTTGTTTGCTACAACTGTCAGCGATTTCCTAGCCATCTGCCTGCCCAAAATTCACCACCAAGCCTCCTGCAGCTTCTGAAGTTTGTTGCCTTCACCGTTTCCAAGGCGTGTGAGCCTCAATGCTCACCCCTTTCCCCTACCTGGCCAGGCGATGCTGGAAATCACCATGGCTGGGTACTCACTGCTTCATGCTGCTCTAAAGCACCAAAGAGCAGCCCAAACTAGACAACCCATCCCACCACTTTGCAGGAGCAAATGTTTTCTCATCGTACATATCTTCAAACAACTATTGTACCAAAAATTTTTTCTTTGACTTTTAAAATTTAGATTATATATACAAATTCTTTCATTTTGAAAACACAAGGAAGTCCTTTTATTTGAAAGCAGTATTAAACTGCAGTTGAGATTGTGTATAAATCAGTCACTTAAGATAATTATCACAAGAATAAGCATTACATCCTCAGGAAATCCTGACTAAGATTAAACTTCAAGGAAAGTGAAACAGATGCAGAAGTACATAGTTGAACAACTTCTGCATTGCCCTGGAGCACGTAGGCGAAAAACACCTTCAATGCTTTCAATACGCTAGTTGGGATTCAAGCTCCATGTTGCCGTGATCACAGCAGAGTATTCACTGTGTGGCAGCAAAATCAGGTGGAGTTAACATGAAAGCTGCTTTTGTGGCTAGCAGGAACAAGTTGGTTTTGAAAATTAGGTGCAAGAGGTCTTGTTGGTGGAGGATTATCAATATATGTAACTCTTTATAAGAATACAATAGTATTAATGAGCTAAAGAGTTTCTGGGAAACCCTTTTTTGGCTATAAATCTTATTTTAAGAGGACTACTGGAATTACTGGGAGAAACTGGAGGGAACAGAGGGAAGGTGATTGTTTCCAAATAGTCACTTACTCTTCATCACGCACCGCTCATGCTGGAACAGGGGGTGGATAATTTCCATCACTTTATCTATTTGATAAATTACAGTTATGACGGAGCTGCTGCATTAGGGGGACTTTTGGCTGGAAAGTCTTGCAAAACAGATGACTAAATCAGACTTGGTCCTCTGGAGGGATCAAAAACCTTGCTGCTTCATCCTCTCAAATCACATTAGATTCCAGCATGTTTCAGAAGGGGGTTTAATTAATTCATATTATTTCACTGAAGATAAAGTGTGCAAAATCTTATGAAAACATTTTCACTGCTTGGATATAGGACAGGGATTTTTTTCCTTGGGCTATTTTCTGGCTATGCTTTGGAGGTTAAGCTGTGGGTTTTTTCTGTTACTTGAACGTGTGATTGTATCAAGCTGCCTTTAAAGAAGAAAGAATTTGGTAGCTGTGTCTCTTGCAGCTGTTAAAGAACTTCATTGCATTGTTTACAGATTTTTATCAAGCTTTTCCAGAAGATGTTTTATACTGCCACTTTCAAGGAAATATTATACCAACAGGTTTAGGCAGTGATTAAAATATGGCACATGAGCAAATCAGCCATCTTTCAAGGCTCTCCCACAACTTTGGCTGTATTGTTTGTACTGAAATCAGAAAAAGACCTCAGGAATTAATTCACATACATTTAATCTTCTTGCATTAACTGTCTGGCTGCTGTCATTTTAATTGAAAAAAAAGGTGAATGGTACACTGTATTCTTCAAATCCCTGTGACTGGCTGAGAAAGAGGTTTCATAAAACAACAGTAACATAGCAAACTCTCTTGTTATCCATGCATCCATGATTGTGCTATGCCACTGGTATATGAGAATGGTACAAAATTCAGGTACTATGGAGACTGCTGGTGTGAATTGTGTGGCTCTTCTGCTTATCTCCCAAAGACTGGTGGTACATCACTTTTCACTCGTGTTAGTTGGCAAGGGATGACTGCGCACGTTGTGGAAGTTATTTGGGAAAGGTTGGATATAATCATTACTGGCACTTCATTCTATGGTCTTTGCGTTCCAGATTGAGTTATTCAGTTGGGACATTAGATGACTGTTGAAAGCTTTTGTCATAGTTGGATATTATCCACACATCTCTGAAAGCCGTTTTGCAGAGTCTGAGAAGTGCACGAGTGGCCTGTAAAGATAAGTGAGGAAATAAAGAAAAGCAAGGCCTATCAGCAGGCCATTAACTCTGATTTTGTGAAAATGCAGCTTCCCCGCAAAGTTGCATTAGGAGCAGGCAGATAGACATGCCAGGGTCAAACAGAGTAGTAACCAGATGTCTCAGACCTCTTGTTGCTTCCTTTTCCTGCTCTTCCCCACTCTCAGAGCATGATGCACAGTGCTGCTGGAAAGGGGATTCCTCTTTACAAAGCCTGTCCTTTCTCAAGAAAAAATCAGTTGGATTTCTCCAAAGGCAGGTAGATGATGGCTCTGCCTTTCCCCCAGAGATACTTCCTGGTACAGCACACCATTGTGAAGCGTGGCCCCCAAGACTGCAATTAAATCTATGTCCTTCTCCACTCCTGCTATTTGCCTTTGCCCATTTTCAGCTAAAAAGATAGCGAGAGGCATGGCCCCAAGAATAAGGTTGGCACAATGGATCTGTGTCCTGGAGCCCTGCCTGCAGCCTCCTTGCTTCGCGTCCCATCGGTAGGATAAAACAGAAGGAAGTTGATTATAGGAGAATTCCACAGCAAAGCACTTGCAGTCTTTACATGCAAAGATCTGTCTTGCATAATCATAGAATCACAGAATCATTTAGGTTGGAAAAGACCTTTAAGATCATCGAGTCGAACTGTCATCTAACACTGCCAAGTCCACCACTAAACCGTGTCCCTAAGCACCACATCTACACATCTTTTAAATACCTCCAGGGATGGTGACTCAACCACTTCCCTGGGCAGCCTGTTCCAATGCTTGACAACCCTTTCGGTGAAGACATTTTTCCTAATATCCAGTCTAAGCCTCCCCTGGTGCAACTTGGGGACATTTCCTCTCATCCTATCGCTTGTTACTTGGGAGAAGAGACCGACCCCCACCTCTCTACAGCCTCCTTTCAGGTAGTTGTAGAGAGCGATAAGGTCTCCCCTCAGCCTCCTTTTCTCCAGGCTAAACAACCCCAGTTCCCTCAGGCGCTCCTCATCAGACTTCTGCTCCAGACCCTTCACCAGCTTTGTTGCCCTTCTCTGGACACGCTCCAGCACCTCAATGTCTCTCTTGTAGTGAGGAGGCCAAAACTGAACATGTTATTCGAGGTGCGGCCTCACCAGTGCTGAGTACAGGGGCACGATCACTTCCCTACTCCTGCTGGCCACGCTATTTCTGATACAAGCCAGGATGCTAGTGGCCTTCTTGGCCACCTGAGCACACTGCCAGCTCGTATTCAGCCGGCTATCAACCAGCACCCCCAGGTCCTTCTCTGCTGGTCAGCTTTCCAGCCACTCTCCCCCAAGCCTGTGGCATTGCATGGGGTTGTTGTGACACAAGTGCAGGACCTGGCACTTGGCCTTGTTGAACCTCATAGAATTGGCCTTGGCCCATTGATCCAGCCTGTCCAGATCCCTCTGTAGAGCCTTCCTACCCTCATGCAGATCAACACTCCCACACAACTTGGTGTCATCTGCAAACTTACTGAGGGTGCACTTGATCCCTTCATCCAGATCATTGATAAAGATATTAAACAGAACTGGCCCCAACAGAGCCCTGGGGAACACCGCTTGTGACCGGCCACCAACTGGATTTAACTCCATTCACCACCACTCTTTGGGCCCAGCCATCCAGCCAGTTCTCTACCCAGCGAAGAGTACACCCGTCCAAGCCATGAGCTGCCAGTTTCTCCAGAAGAATGCTGTGGGAAGCAGTGTCAAAGGCTTTACTGAAGTCTAGGTAGACAACATCCACATCCTTTCCCTCATCCACTAAGCAGGTCGCCTTGTCACAGAAGGAGATCAGGTTGGTCAAGCAGGACCTGCCTTTCATAAACTCATGCTGACTGGGCCTGATCACCTGGTTGTCTTGTACATGCTGTGTGATGGCACTCAGGATGATCTGCTCCATCAGCTTCCCCGGCACCGACATCAGGCTGCCAGGCCTGTAGTTCTCCAGATCCTCCTTCCGGCCCTTCTTGTAGATGGGCGTCACATTCGCTAATCTCCAGTCAACTGGGACCTGCCCGGTTAGCCAGGACTGCTGGTAAATGATGGAAAGGGGCTTGGTGAGCGCTTGTGCCAGCTTCCTCAGTACCCCTGGGTAGATCCCATTTCCTCTTGGATTATGGGGGCTTCATTCTCCTCCCTGTCCCTGTGTTCCAGCTCAGGGGGCTGGGTATCCCAAGAACAACTGGTCTTACTATTAAAGACTGAGGCAAAGAAGGCATTAAGTACTTCAGCATTTTCCTCATCCTTTGCAACTATGTTTCCCCCCGCGTCCAATAAAAGATGAAGATTCTCCTTAGCCCTCCTTTTGTTGCTAATGTATTTATAGAAACATTTTTAATTGTCTTTTACCGCAGTAGCCAAATTAAGTTCTAGCTGGGCTTTGGCCCTTCTAATTTTCTCCCTGCATAACCTCACGACATCCCTGTAGTCCTCCTGAGTTGCCTGCCCCTTCTTCCAAAGGCCATAAACTCTACTTTTTTTCCTGAGTTCCAGCCAAAGCTCTCTGTTCAGCCAGGCCAGTCTCCTTCCCCACCAGCTCGTCTTTTGGCACATAGGGACAGCCTGCTCCTGGGCCTTTAAGATTGCCTTCTGGAAGAATGCCCAGCCTTCCTGCCCTCCTTTGCCCTTCAGGACTGCCTCCCAAGGGACTCTCTCGACCAGTCTCCTAAATAGGACAAAGTCTGCCCTCCAGAAGTCCAAGGTGGCAGTTCTGCTGACCCCCCTCCTTACTTCTCCAAGAATCAAAAACTCCATCATTTCATGATCACTGTGCCCAAGACAGCCTCCAACCGTCACATCACCCACAAGTCCTTCTCTGTTCACAACAACAGGTCCAGCGGGGCTCCTTCCCTAGTTGGCTCACTCACCAGCTGTGCCATGTTCCTCCTTGCCTAATTAATTAAATAGTGGAGAGCGTGTGGTAGTTGTGTATAGTTGTGGGTGTTAGTGATAGTGCAGGTGAAGCATTGGTAATATTTGTCCAGGGCTGGGCCAGCTTTTCAGCACAAAAGATAGCTGGTAATTAATTCCTAAGGATGTTAACTGAGTTGCAATTGTATTTGACTCCTTTCACAGCTAGATAAGGCCACGGTTCTCATACAACCTCATTACACATTACTCTTCTTGTATCAAAATCGGCTTAATGTACTCCTGCTCCCTTGTCACATCAGCTGTGCCTTCTCTGCTGTGCAAATACGGCTACTTGTCAGCCAGGCCGGGCACCGGATCGGGGAACAGCATAAGAAAAAAACAGCAAAATAAAAAAAATGTCTATTTTTCTGTCAGCCCCAGAAAAAAAAAATCATCCTGCATGTCAAGCCACTGAGGAAGCAAAGAGTGGCAGGCGGTGGAGAAAGGCAGAGGGATATCACAGCCTGGTAACGTTCCTGAGGATTTCCATGTCACCACACATTTCACAGCCTCAGAGCTTCTGAACTACATATCAGAACAAGTATTATGTCCTTGGGACTTTTGATAAGCATACAGTTAGTATCATATTGCTAGCTTTATACACCCTCCATAACACATATATAAAAGCAGAGATAACAGACATGGTATTTGGGGAACACTGTGTTTAATCTGTTTTCTTCATCACTTCCTCCCTTGCCACCCACTTACAAAAGATGTTTTCAGTTTTGAAGTCCCAAGCAGTGCCACGCACTGTATATATATACAGTTTGTGTACATTTTCTGTGGACGTGACCATGCTGCTGGGCTTTCTGCCAAATCCCGGGTGTTCGATGCCTTCATGACCTACACAGAAATCCTGGACCATGCTTGAGCGGGAGCGGGAGCTCACTGTTCAGCCCAGCCTCTTGCTGCGTGTATAGGCAGGCAGTGTCGGGGTTTAGCAATGTCCAAGGACATTTGTTGCAGGAGAGTGGGATTTTTATCATTCTCATTGACCCAGATACTTAAATTCTGCCAAAATCTCAGTATAGGCAGAATCTAGGTATTTTGGAGCTTTCCAGGTGTTCTTTCACTGCATTATCTCTCAGTCTTGTTCACTATAAATTCTGTTAAAATGGAAGGACAGAATGGGGGATGGTGGCTGCAAAGAAGAATAGGGGTAAAATTCAGGCCCTGCTCCGCAGAGTGCTTATCGGTCACGGTAAATATGTGCTCTGTGCTAAAGGAGGCAAAGGAATGAAGGAGAAAAAAACTGTAAGTGATCACACAGGTATGGCACATGTTATAGTTTAGCTATCACACGGGTATGGCACATGTTACCATTTAGCTACCCTAGAAAGATTAAGATTCAAAAGAAAATATTCCCTTTATTGGGTTTTGAAAGCATTAGCAATATGTTAGTGTCTCCCATAGGGAATCTGAGGACTTCATCATCTTCAAATAACATTTTTATCTGTTTCAAATAACTTTTTTATCTGTTTCAAATAACGTTTTTATCTGTAACGTGCCCCATGTTAAGATTGGCAGTGAGAATTTGACTTGTCAAAAATCATGGATAGTCAGAAACAATTAATGATTGCAGATCACCTGATTCTCAGACCCATGTTTCATCTAGCAGACTTTCTCCTTGATGTTTGGGAATGTTACAAATAGAGTTTTTCTAATGTTGGGTTTTGCTTTCTTTCTGAAATTGCATTTCTGGTCCTCTTTTATGAGGTGTTTTATTATAGGCTTTCTTCGTGCATCCTCTCCATCACCCAAACTGTATTTGATGTGGCTGCGGATATTGGATGCCCTTGATACCCTATCCGACTGTGGCTACTTCAGAGGATCCTCTTGTCATCAGACAAAGTCTTCTAGCCACATAAACTAGATTATAAGGAGCAGAAAAAAAATGTTTAGACTAGCATGGAAAATGATGCTTGCTCTGATCAGAGTGAGAAATTGCCTGAAACTATAGGAATTTCCTGTTGCTAAAATATTGTGTAGGTCCTAAAAACTTTGCAGGCAGTTGTTTCTCCTCTGGGCAGCTAGAAAGGTCAACATGCCTTGGGGTAGGACGTAGGATTGCAGTGTTTAAGAGTTCATCTAGTCAGGAAATTATGGCTGTAAAGTTACATAGCCCTGTCACTTATCATTACACAGCTCATTAAATCTCAGCTAATTGCAGCTTCACCCTAGTATCCAGGTTCTAATGTTTCTGTGCCTAATTAGCACACTGAAATCCTAAAATCCAACTGATTTTCCTTATTTTAGTCACTTCTTGTACAGAAAACAATGGAATGCAGAGGTTAAATTTGTTCAGAAAAGTAAAAATTGCACCCTGGTTGTTCAATCCTTTAGTTCAGTTGTTCAAGAGGTAAATGCTTATTCCCAGAACTAGCTGGAAATGCAGAGGAAATCATATTTTTTAGTGCAAGATACTCCAGTTTGTGCATGAAAGTCGTTTCTTTTCCATTTATTGTTCATTGTCTTTCTGTTGCTCCTTCTGTTCCTTTCCATGAATAACTCTCTGAAGAATTATCTACAAATTATCTATCATATTTTTGTCATCATATGATTTGCTGGGAAGAGTCATGTTTCTTTGACAATGAAAGAAATATTTCATAAGCAAAATCACAAGAAAAAATATTTGAGTGGTTATTTGCTATAGATAACACACCCTTACATTTCATTAGAACATTCAAAGTATATTTTCACATCCAAAAAGTTCTGCTGCCAATGTCCAACTTAAAAAACATGCTGGAATACATCATATCTTGTACTTGAAATATAAGTATCATCTAATTCTTAAATGCTTTTAACAAAACTGGTTATTTTCTATTATGACAAATTAAAGCAAAAGTCATAACTTAGAATAATTCATAATTTCATATGAGTTCACCTCAGCAGCAATCCATGAGTCAGAGTTGTGATAGAGTGCTTTTTTCTCCAGAAAGGGCTTTTGAAGATGGAGATAACATGCACCAAGCTTAGTATTATCCTCGTTTGAACTACTGACTTTTATTTTGCAGTTAAAGAAACAGATCACTTTCAGTCATGCATATATGATAATGAGGCAAATATAGCTTTTTTCTTATTCTCCCAAAACTGCCCATTGCAATTGACAGAAGTCTTTTTTTGTTTAAAAAAAAGGACCTGTAAGTAGCACATATATTTGCTATGCAAGTTTAAGAATTTTTGTAGCAGTGGGAATAATTCCATTATAATTTGCATTTAGATCACTGAACTAAATTAAAAATTCTTGCCTTTTTGCATGAAACTTCTGCTTTTTTAACATTTTCATCACCATTATTCCACCTTGATATGCAAGATCCGAAGTGTCTTTTCAAATGAACCACCTCGGTAAATAAATTAAATTCGTAGTTAAACCTCCTGTTCGAGATGTGTTCTCACTGTGTAATTTTCTATGAGGGGCTGAAATTGTGAGTAAGTATGCTAACACATTAGCTATTGCTGCTGGTTTTACTAGGGTTTGCTATACTTGTTAACCTAGACTGATTCTGTTAATTATATGCACTTACCTATGGGCTGCCTTTTCAGACACTCTACATTTTTGAAAGTGATAAAGATCAATCCTGAAGGTGGAAAACTCATAAAATAATTAAAAAATATATATTGCAGTTAATCTAAAAATCTACCAAACACAAGAAGATTTCTCTAGGCTGTAATACAGCACACATTTATTTTTTAAAAACTACCCTTTTATGTGTAGAAAGTGGCAATGCAGTTCTGCAAGATTGCCCATGAATCTTCTGATGCTAAATACTGATGCCTGGGTAATAATTATTACTTGTTCCAAGATGATCTCAGCACAGTTGTTCCTACTAAGAAATTCTGGAACCCTGATATTGTCTCACGAGATGTACATTTTCCATACCAGGGCAAGTTTAAAAATACTAACAAGGTCTTGCAGAACTTGAGCGATGTGTGGAATCTCTTCATTTTATTAAAAAAACCCTGAGAGCCTAGAGGTTAGCATTGGGCAAATTACAGAGAAAAATGTCGAGGAGCTGGTGCTAAAGCTCATGTGGTGACCAAGCAGAGTCATCTCATGCCACTCTCGGTGTCACATTCTCAGGCTTCGTGGACCCAGAACAAAAGATGGTCTTGTAAAGTGTGATCCCAGATCTCCTGCTTGCTGATGTGAACAGCACTTGTGTGACTGCTATTTTTAACCGCTAGTCACTTACCATTTGAGACCCATATATGAATTATTGCTATCTAGCCATCATCAGAACAAATGAGTCTTGTAGGTTACATCTGGAATAAATGAGGCAGTGTTCCAAGCTCCCCGGGAAAGCCTGCAAGGGCTTCGTGTGGCTGTTTGGTCGATAGCCGTCTTGGAGTCTTTTCCCCTTCCTCTGTTGATTGATGCTGAGGCACTCTGCCCCTGCATACCTCCACACAGAAATACAAATGTTCGGCCCTTGATTTTACATTTCATCACAGATCAGTTACGAATTTGCATTAATTTATCAAGTGCTGGAGGCCAAAAATCTTCCCTCGGACCTCTTTCTTTTCATTGTTGGCTAGTATGAAGGGGACAGGACAGTTGAACACTCTGGGTGGGATATGCTTCATGCAGCCTGTTTTATAACCTAAAGCATGCCCACGCTATTACTTTTCTTCAAAGCTGATACTGCTTGATCTTGCTGAAATGCCTCTGTTTGTTACCAACGCTGCAGCTGTTAGACAATGTGGAGAATTTGAAGGTGGTGGCTCTCCCACGGACAGGTTTGTTTAACCCCCAAAGTCCCACTAGCCAGAGTGGCAGACTGAGGGCAAGCTGGGGTTCCTCAGCTCTTTCAGGCATCACACTCTGCGTGGTGAAACCCTTTGCAGATGGAAGTGGTGCTGCTCAACAGGCTGGTCCCCCAGGGCTTGGAAAGTCATCAGCAAAGCCTGTGCCAGGCTCCCAGGGCTGCGCGTGCTGCTCGCAGCCTCCCATAATGATAACAGAAGTGACAGCTCGGGAGCACAGTAACATTTACTTAAACGATGGACTTTCTTTACTTAAACTTTCCTGGACTTGAATCATGCAGGAATATTTGTCATCATTATTTCTGAATGAACTTGAAAATGTTAAGGCTGTTTCACGTTTACCTTGCTCATTAATTTCCAAAGGACAAAATTCATGATGTGCAACTGCCTGTGACTGTACACTTTATTCTGAACTCATCCCGCTGCTCAGGAGCGTTATTGCATTGTCTCCGACTCACTGGAAAACAATTAGCGGAAATATCTCTTTTCCTAATGAGGTCAGGCACTACGGTGTCTTATTTCAAATTTTGGATCTAATTTTACATTTATTTTAGCAATTAGGAACACACTGGTAAAAAAATTGTAGAACTTGACTTTGAAAGGCCAAAATAAATACAGACGTTGTTGCGGGCTTGTGCCTTTATTTTTGTTTTGGAAAACTGGGGACATGCAAGATTCAAAATTATATAAAAGCATTTATCATTTATTTTCTGTGTAGGACCTCCCTCCATAAAAGACTCAAACATATAAGTTCTTCCTGCCTCTTTGAAAGCAGATGATCACTCGGAAGAAAAGATTTTGAATGGAAAGATTCAAACACCTGACGTTGTTTTAAAAACCCAACAAAGACATTTTTTTAATCCATGAAAGAAACAGCAGAATTAACAAGCCTAGATTCCGATGGTGGTATTTCCTATGACCCTTTACAGTCATAGCCTCAGCTCCTCTCCGTTCCTCCTTGCTGCAATATCGTTAACTTACCTCTGTGTCTCCTAAACCCTCCCACAGTACTGTGGTCTCTCTCCTCTGCCTCCTGAATGACCCCAGACTGTAGCCTTGCTTGTGCTAGAGTATTACTTCAGGTTTCTTTCTCCTCTGTTTAGGCATGGCTTTGCGTGAACGTTGGGTTGAAGTCAGCCAATGGGTTCCAAAGTGGTTGGGTAAGGTGGGGAGAGGCAGATGGACACCGCCGCTGTAGGAGCCCCACATCCTTCGGAAATCAGGCTGAAAATCAGACTGCTGCACTCCTCTGCGACTTGCACAAACTGGGTATTATTTGGTATTACTTGTCAAACTGAAACATGATCTATATATCAATGCCTTCCTCGAAACATAAGCAGAAAACCAGCTCCTTTGATTTGACCACTTTTTTTTTTTTCCTGAAAGGAGAGAGAGAAAAGCCCTCTGCTTATTTTACCTCTTCCTGTTTTCCCGTGCTGGCCTATCTGTGATAGTTTACATAAGGCGCAGCGCGGACCGCTGTCAGGGCCTGGCGTTTAAAAAAATCAGAATTTTGGTCTGCTCTTTTCTGCTGGCTTACTGTGTGATGTCAAGGCAGTCATTTAGTTTCTCAGCCTCCGTTTTCCCTTCTCGTTCAGACTGTGGCTCCTTTGCATGGGGGGCTGCGGCTCCGCAGAGGGGGTGAGCCTGCGGGTGAGATGCCGGGGCTGTGGGAGGAGGAAGAGGGACAGTGGGGTGAAGGTGTTGCCTTCTGGCAACAGCGGACTCTTAGACCAGCTCAGCTGCTCACCAGACCACACTGTTAAGAGTGTTTAAGAGTTTAACTGTTGATTTTAACTTTGGGTAAATGTAGACTCACTCACAGTCCAGGCAGTGCTGAAGAAAGGCTGTTCTGCACAGCTACTTTTAAAAATTCCCCTTAGCTGGTGTGTGCAAATTTTCAGATACTATATTTTCTGTGGGGAAAGTGGGAATTCAGTTTAATTGAGCTGCATGTCACATGTCACTTAAATTACTATGACAGGTTTCAGGTTTTCCATGCAAAATGATCTCCAAGTTTCTCCGCTGAACTTCACCAGAGAAAACTTTTCCAGATGAAGTGCATCTTAACAACTAGATTTTAACATTGCTTTCAAAATTACAGTGAGCTTTAGCACAGAAGAGATGTGCATTTTTTAGCAGTGACTGTTAGGAAAATCAGAGAAGGAAGATGAA
Organism: Mycteria americana; assembly: GCF_035582795.1. Lineage (NCBI taxonomy): Eukaryota > Metazoa > Chordata > Aves > Ciconiiformes > Ciconiidae > Mycteria > Mycteria americana. The sequence goes on along the minus strand of NC_134366.1, from coordinate 39,150,224 downwards.
AAAATACAAAGAAGCTTCTAGATCTGGGAGACTGTCTTGGGATCTCATTTCTAGTCAAGTTCTCTGAAAGGGGTCAGAGAGAGTGATGGGAACAGTCAGCTATGGCAACTGTGGATATTTTGAAGATGAATTTCCAAAAGTCGAAGGTTATGATTTATCTCTGTTACTAAGAGACGTGACTATAAGGCTTCAACAGAACATTTGGTGACCTTGAGGTTGCAGTTATGTTTTATCTTCTCTTGCTATTAATGTTTTAGCTTCTTTTCAGAATATCAGAAATAACTTTCCATTTGAGATGGATAAATATTTTTTTTTAAGGTTTGCATTTGTTCCTGACTGCTGAATGCATACCTCTCTTTTTTGATTTGTTTGATGTGGCTCAATGGCTTTGATGAACTCCCAATCTGTAGCTTGTCTGAGGGTTTAACTGCAAAGAACTGATATTTTAAGCTGAAATTATTCCGGATAGAGCACATCTTTGCAATGTTGCTAGTACAAGACAAAAATGTGATTCAAACTTGCCATTTTTCTGCCGTACAACTTTATTATGAACTTCAGTGATAAACTTTAAGTTCAAATGCTCAAACACTTATGTGACCTGTCCCTCCACCTTTAAAAGTCTTGGGCTGAAAAAGCACAAACTGATGGCAGTGACGTATCTGAATACTTTTATCGAAAGTACATGTAACCTTAGATAGGTGAATACAAATTCAGGGTTGAACCAACTCCTGAGATTGTCCCTTCTTAGGGAAGACCATTTTGCATAAATCAGAGAATGTAATACGACATCCTTTGTCTGTCAAATGGGGTATCATAGATGTGTGTATACGCATACACGCACACCACATATTTGTCCCCATGTTGTAGTTTAGTGCAGCTTTTAGAATCCAATGTCTGATATGGCTACTTAAAATCTTGAAATTTTGCCCCCAGTAAACCCCCTGAAATATTGTGCGATACCATAGTTGGTTGAAAATTGAAAAAAAGAAAACTTGGGACCTCACCTAACTTCTGCCTTCTTAAAGCAACATACTTCAGCAAACCCAGTTGTATAGCATGCAATCTGGCAATAAAGACAAGATGACCGCTATATAGCTCTTGCAGAGGACATGTACAAGTCTTCTCATGTCTCTGTTAACCTTAGAGGGAGCCTGGATGAACAGAATAGATTAGATATCAAACTTCTTGATTGCTTTTGGGCCTCTGGGAACACAAGTTGAGTTTATAAGTCCAAATAAATAGAGCTATAGATCCACATAAATGTGTGCAGGTGCTCTCCTGCTGTACTCATGCAGCCATTTCTGGGATAGTGCTGTCTGAAGCATCAGATAATGTCCTTCCCGTTTTCAGCTTGGTAAGGAAAAGAACCAAAGTTCACATTCACAGGGACTTGGGCCTCTGAAAGTGCTGGGTATGGTACTTAGGTCATTTTTACCCAGAATCTTTGTTCTGAAAAGTTCTTGAATTTGTGAATATTTCAAATTGTCCATACCCTTCTCCTTCAGGCATGCACAGACTCTTGCAAATGTAATTGCTTCAGAAGCTGAATAAACCTGTTCTTGCAGTGCTGGTAGATGCAAAGCAAGCAAATGCTAATTCTGTAGGAACTTTCTTTTCTTTGATTACAAGTTTTATGGGAAAGGAAAAGCTTTATTCAGACTACTTTCTTTTTTCTTAGTCTTTTCACCTAATATAGCCCAAAGAAAAATATAATTATTCTTTAAACAAACAAACAAAAAAAGAATTGCAGGTAAATTACTGTATTTGGCAATGTCTTCCTTGTTACATGTTCAGAGTTTGACTCCAGGTTTAGTAAATGTTCTTTTAATAGGTATTTATGCTCAAAATATGAGTGAAAACTACAGTAAAAGGAATTGTCTTTGCCTTGGTATTTGTCTGTTCACAGACTGCTAAAACTCTAGCTATAAATCCCTAACAGCAGTTTGCTGTTTCTGCTACTTTAAATTAGCCTTAATGAGGTAAATCAAGCCATTGGTGTCTAATTGGGCTTTAATGAACTGAATTCCTCAAGAAGAGATTTATGGAGAGTTTACCTGACACAAACAATTGCACCAGGGAAACTGCTTCTCCTCTCCTCCCTCCTCCCCTGCAGCAAGGAAAAAACACAGGAGACACGAAGCAGCACAAAGCTGAAACTATTGCGTTGCTGTAGCCGAAAGCGTTTCCAAATTAGCCAGCAATCTCTAACAGCAGAAGGAAGAAAGATGCACTCTTCCTTGCAGATGTTTCACTGCCATCCTGACTATTGGCTTGTTTTGGTCAGTGAATAGAGGAGCGCTCAAAACGCAGATGCATCGCAGTCAACTGGGATCAATCTGCTGAAGAGCCGAGGTTGCTGCTCTAGCGCTTCCCCACGCAGGAAACCACAAAACGTTAGCGATTAAGGTCACTGGGTCATTAGGAAAGGCACATAGGTTTGCAAAATATTATCCTCTCCTAGAAATAGGCCAAGATATAACAATAAAAATAGTTTAAAAACGCAAAAGGCATTGAGATGGAAGAGTAAAACTTCCTCTGCATCAAGCAGAGAGCTTGAAGCAACCTCCAGCTGTTGCTGTAAGGGTGTAGCTAGGGGTGTTCAGGAAGACGCGACTTGTTTGCACGCTTTGGCCCGTCACCCGCTTTCCCAGGCCATGGCTCAGTGTGGAAGGATGTCTCCTAATTTCCTCTTGCTACCTGCACTGAGCTTCAAAAGGACACTTATCCTGTAGACACATTTCAAAACCCTTTACGCCAATGGTTCTGAATTTTAAATTCTTTGTTTATGCTCTAGGTAGGGCTTTATCTCCTTCAGTATACAGATTACTTTATTGACAATTCTTATCCTCTAAATGTCTGGCTGCATTATAGGTAAAACCATCCATGCAAATGCAAATCCAAATGAATATAACACTTATTTGCATGTGTGCTGTTAGCTAGTGATATGAAATGTTGAGCTAATAAATTCTTTAATCAGAGCTTCAAATACAGGCACTGTATTTCCTATCACCTAAAAGTAAATGAAGAATTTGTACTGGCAAGGCTGTTTCTCTATCTGTCTTCTAAATGGTGAATTGTGTATTAACCTAATACAGGTTTTATGGAACATCATAGCCTGCTGTGGATCCCCAAGGATATCTGATGTGCCATCGAGCATTCAAAAATCATGAGCCAGGCTTCAAATATAATTAGATTGCCATAGGATCAGGAGGCTTTCTAAATAACAACAACAACAAAAAAAGCCAATATGTAACTTGTGGCTCTTTTAATTTGGTTCTCTGATTTTGAGCCTCTTGTTTGCAGCAAGCTTAACTTTGCAAACACAAGGGCTAGAAAGTGGCCCAGTGAGAGAGAGAGAGAGGGAGGGAGGGAGGCAGGGAGATGAGAGTTCATCGTCTGAGCTTCGTACTTTCAGAGAAAAGTAATATCATCATATTGGACCCTGCAGCAGTTTCAAGGCAAAATGGGGATTTCCTGGTGTTGCAGCAAAGGGTAACTCCTCCTACAGCGGAACAATTTTGAAAAGCATGCATAGAACCGTGAGTGTTTCTGCCAAAAGGAAGATGATCAGACCTCCAGTAGCCTTTTTTTTTTTCCTCTGGCTCAGTGGCTCCAGGCCATAGAGCGAGTTTCTACTGTGAAAGTCTGGAATAAATCTAAATCCCTTTTGCTTCAGATAGAAAACTCTCCAAACTGCTTAATATTAAATACCTGGCATCAGACAGAGTGCAATTTTAACATGTCTTCAATCAAACTTTATTACTATTAAGTGTGGAAGACAGAATATCTTTAATACAAGTATTACTACTTAGAAGCTGACTTGCTGCCAAGCTGCCTCAGACCTGCCTTTCATATGGCTGGCTTTCCTGGGGCCTCAGCGTTCTTATACAGCCTCAAGCTGACATCCCTACCAGTGACGGTGTGCCCTCGATGGCTGGTAATACGGGAAGGATCATAAGGCTGGCTCTGAGCCCTTCCGTAATACCAAATCTGCCATAATTCAGCTGCCATGAATACGTCCCCCGAATTCCTCATTTGAAAATCCATGGTGTTTGCATGGCTCAGTACCTGCATATCTAATACACATTTATATACTAGGGGCCAAATTACTGGTCTCATATTAATAATTATGACTGAGCGATCCTAGAGCCTTAGGAGGAGAAGAGAGAGAGAGAGAGAAATTATATCAACTGAAAATAAAGGAAATTCTGGTAAACTGATAATGCATTGAATAAGTCTCTGACTGCTTCTGAATAAAATGGCATCACTGAGAAAATGTTCTATATGCACTGGAATGGCCTAGCTCATCTTCCCATATTGTATTCTTTTAATAATCTGCTTAACACATATAGACCTGCTGAGTTTTCTTGCATATTAGAGGTCTTGTTCTTTTCAGTAAAAATCATTAAAGTAGCACTTCATTCTTCTGTGTCAAATAAGCTCCTATTGCAACAATTACCGATGGAGAAAATGATTGAGAAAGGCTATGATTTCCAGCTGAATTGTATTGCAGTCCCATATTTGCATTACATTGGAATACATCTTATTGCCTTTTCTATGCAGATAAAGCTACGTACACTGTAATAAAAACATTTAGCAGTAAGAAACAATAGAAGAAATTAATGCTAACAATGAATGTAATCTGAGTGCTTTTTAACATTTCAGAAAGAATACTTTACAGAAGAATATTACAGTTAAAATGCATAATCTTGGGTATATAGTAATTTTCTGTGTTCTCTCCCATAATGCGGTGTATAACACAGATAAAATGGTGTCCATGCTGGTAAATATAGCAACAGCAGAAAATTCTCTTGAAGTTATGAGGAATCCAGATCTCTCAACATCACTTACATATATAAACATTGTAAGTATTCATTCATTCGTTTTCAGAAAAACCTTTGTGCCTGTCTTGGGATTTTTAGTAGCTCATATAGGAAAGACCGTCATATTCTATACACAAAAAGATCTTTATCTTGGTTTAAATCCTACCAAATTGCTGCTGGCTCCTGATTGATACAAAATGTAAATACTACTTCAGCCTGGAATTTAGAAAGGAATATTACTCAGTGTATTGGGTTTTTGACTCTTGATAATATGCTTCCTCTGAAGTGATGTGTGCTTTCAGCATATGGGTACAGTTTTTTCTTTACTTCTGCTCCCTGGGCAATGAAGAACAAAAAGCATCAGCCTCCTTCCCCCTAACTTGATGGAGTCCACCCATGGTGGAGTCCAAGAACATCTGATTTGCACATTTACCACGGTGTCTCCTGTGGATTTATGGTTCCTTGTGCTGCCACCATGAACCTATACCAGGAAATGCTCAGAAACACAGTCCAAGGGTTAAGTGCATTTTTTACTATATCAACCACTTTGTAAATGGTGTTTTTAAGGAAACATTAAATCTTACAGTGTGCGTAAATATTTTAACGAAGTTTTCACCCTGCTTTATTTATATGCTGCAACAGTTATATACCATGTTTTGAATGACGGTTCTTCAAACCATTTCTTTTTGTACCATAAGTGCACTTATGAAAAGACAGGGTACCTTTTTTGCTCCTTTAAATGTGCTAAGGGCATCAAGGGGTAATTTTTCAGACACTGCTAGTATGTTGTTGCTTCTACAGACGCAATTAATTACAAAAATCTTTTCAAACACTGAAATTCTAGTTCAATTACAGTTATGAAAATGTATGGTGAGACTGCCTTAATGTTTTTGTTTAATTAATGGCTGCATTAAACTATCTGATTTCCTGACTGCCGTCATGTGCAATCTTTTGCATTGACATTTAGAGGAGTGTTGATGGAGGCTAATCTCTCTGCACTTCCTCTCCTGGCACTGGAAAGAAAGGGGCTCCTTCAGAGGTACGATTTAGAGTGTCTGAAGTTAAGCTCCTTCTCTAAATCACCTCCCAAAACTCCCTATCATTGACGCGCCTCCCCATTGAAGTGAACCTTGGTGAATTCCTCCTTTGTCATTGAAATACAAAATGCATGTACACTATACGGGAAAACGAATAGCCAGATAAAATGCTGCCACTGAGACTTCTCAAAAAGTGATGCTTTCTGTTTTATTCGGTTTTTGCAGGTTTTTAGGAGCCTATGGAGAATGTTGGAGTCAAACACGCCTTGTAATATCTGGATTGTTAGGCCTTTTAGGTCTGATGACAATTTGGGTCTAGCACAGTCTCCACACATGTGCTAGCGATCATCAGCTGGTGATTGACTTCTCAAAAGAGAAGAGCAGGGCTTGGAACTGATGGCCTGCAGAAGCCCTGGTGAAGAAGGAGAAAGGCGAAGTGTACAGGCAAAGATGGCCGGAAGTCATTTTCACCTTTGAAATTTTAGGCTGCTTCAAAAGATGATAAACCTAACAAAGTAATCAAGCAGGAACTGATGTTCCCCAGGGTCCCTACTGGGTCCAATACTGTTCAACATCTTCATTAATGACCTGAATGATGAGGCAGACTGCGCCCTCAGCAAGTTTGCTGATGATACGAAACTGGAAGGAGTGCAAACTGGAAAGAGCTATAGCCAAGAACTCCCTTAGGATTCAAGCTGCTGCAGGTACCACTAAAGGAGAACTCAGACAGGTGACTGACATCAGGGATAATCCAACTTTGCATCTTGTTTTTGTGCTCTTTTGTAGCTGGGTTTTGGGATCAAGAGTTTAATCCACTGCTCCTCTGTGGTCTTCTTTAAGGTGGTTTTCTGGTAAGTGGCTTCTCAACAATTCTGGAAAATGCAGAGCACTTCTCCAGGAAACAAAATGCATTCGAATGAAGCCACCTGGCTTTAGAATCCCTCTGCTTGAAAATGAAAGCAAACCAGGATGGTTAGTATTGGGCCTGTGTTTGCCAAGAGGAGCATCTTCTTGGTTTGGGAAAAGGTGGTGTGCAGTCCCAGGTTACAGGCAGAGGAACCACTGCCGAGAGTTGTTAACCAACACAGCCCTGGCAGAGGGCAGAGGGCAGAAGGCAGAAGAGAGCCCACAACTGTGGACACAACCCCACTGTGTCCTGTCCCTGCATTCAGCAAGAAACTTGGAGACTCAAGACGTTTCTTCACTAGGACTGTTCTCTTGCTCAAAATTAAAACCAGATCTTGGTCCCCAGTTGCAAAAGTATTTAATAAGGAGATCCACACTAGTTTCTTTAAATTCTTCACTGCATCTGCAGCCAAATTATCACAGAATTAACAATGGAAATACAAGTATCAAAATAATCTGTGTTCCTTACTAGTTTGAAGCATATTCATAAGGTTCCTGTGATATTTTTCTTCTTAAATATGACCTCTTTGTGGCCCTTGTTAAATTTGCTGTTAACTGAATTACAGTTCTAACTGTAAGTAATTTCTTTACCACAGTACAGGTAACTTTTGTGGGTAGCTGGAGAACACCAGTAGAGGTGCTTGGACATTGGGGGTTGGGGTCAAGTGCTAATAGCTCACAGTGCTGGATTTTGCCATACTTTGTTTCAGAAACTGGAAACTTGCCAGTTCGTGAGAACACTCTAATTTTGGAATATAGCTATGAAAGCTGAGAGTCTGAGGCCTCTTATGGTCATACTAAGAAGCTGCAAAATGCTCCACTAAATGCCTTTAAATATGAAAGACAAGCTCTCGAAGGGGGCTGGCAACAGATGGAGATTCATATCGCAACTGATCGCTTCCTTGATCTCTTTAGTGACCTCTTCTAAAAACACCAAAATATATACAGGGATACGATAGGGATGAGTTCAAGTTTGTCAGAGTGGAACAAAACACACTTATTTTCTTAAATAGCACCTCAAAGTGGTTCTTTTTCTTCTGAATATTCTTCCAGAACTCCGGCTTGCTACAATATGCTTTAAATTGTCTGTAGTTGCTTCTTGGTTATAATGAGAAAACTAAAATGTGTTAAAAAAGAAAGTTGATTTGACTCCATTCCACTTACACACAAAATGGTTAAGAAGAAAAGAGCCAGAGCACACACTGATCCTATAGCTAAAGCCAAGAATAATTTTGTCTGTGACCTTCAGGATCCAATTCAGAGAGGCATAAAAACGGTGCCCCTGGAAAGCACAGACATCCTATGGATTTGTAAGTGCTTCAGGTTGAATTTAGCCTGTACCTACATTCTTTATTGTGCAAATTGAAGTAATCTCTTTTGAGAAAAGGTCCATGACTTTCTGTGCTGCCCTGCTCTTGTGGGCTTCCCACGAGTCTCTGCTCCCCCTTTTGCCCCCTCTGCCCTCCACCCACACATCCTTCTTCTCCTATTCAATTTGCCACCTAGAGAAAGCGCAGCTCTGGGCTGAAGGCCGTTCAGTTCCTTGCTGAAGTGGGAAGACACAGAAATGCCTTCTGAATATTTTGTTTGATGACAGACCCTGTCCAACAGGAAAGATTTGTTAAGCAGCTCATTGCACAGAGCGCATTGAGCAGCTGCGCTGCGTTGCCACGCGCCATCTCTCCTTGGCAGGGGATGCTCCTGCCCTTGCTCCTGCCCTAGGAGAGCATCTCACCGTAGCGGGGGGAGAGGAGCAACCAGCACGCAGAAACATGCATGTTCTGCTGTGGGTCAAGCATCTCCATCCTCGCTGCGCTGAATTGCCCCGCGGCAGCCTGCAGGGTTGCTCCATATCTCTATTACAGCTGGCCCCGAGGGTCTCCACAGTCACATCGGTGATTCTTTGATGTCCATGGATTTACTGTGGGTCAGCAGCTGGAAGATTAGTTGAACTATTTAGCCTGCCTGAATGTCCCCTATTGCTGCGTACTTTAGAGTGAAACACCACTAAGCCTTCCTGGAGTTTAATCTACCACAGTGAGTGTAAACCATATATGTTAAAGTTGGGTTTGTGGTTTTTTTTCCTGGTTTGTGTCTGGAGATATACAGTAGGTAGAACAAAAATGCTAGGCACAATAAGCTCCTCTTTCAAAAACAAGGTCTTAGGAATCCTGCAGGTTTTCTCCAGTATTTTCTTTCTGTGTATACACCCTCCCACATTTCTGCCTGGTTTTGTGACAACTGGTGCTCTTGGAGTACTTAGCAGCCTGGAAGGTGGGTCCAATTTAAACCAGAATAATCAATTGCAGGTACGTGAAAAGACAAGCGAAATTAGTTTACTGAAGGCTTATCAGAAAGCTTATTAGTTTATCAGAAACTACTGGCAAATTACAGCATGCAATTAATTCTTTCCATAAAATAAAGCACATAATCATAAATAATTATAATATATATAATGGCTCTATCATCATTACATTTTTCTGGTGAAAAGCTTGTCCAGAAAGATGCGATAGGATTTTCCTTGGTGCCTGTCACAAAGTCAAGGGTAGAATATCCAGGTCTTAGAAGTCTAAGCCTTGTGATTTACCCAACAGACCACACTGCCTCTACACATACGTTGCAAAGAGATTCTAACATTTCCTAAAATGCAGAAAGGGGGGGAAAAAAAGACTTACATGTGTTTGCGATAAGTAAGAAGTGTTTAATTCTGTAACCAGGCCTTTGCATTTTTATATATGTGATTTAAAAGTTTTGGCAGAGATCCTGTCTTCTCACTGCTCAAAAATCAAGTATGATTGTTGAGCAGTAACAAAAAAGCATTCTCCATGAAACTTGGATCTGTAGGGACTTTACAAATGGTAAGTGTGTGGTAATGGAAAAATGGGCTGTAATTGCTGTAGACTTTCATTTTAGCATTAGTTACATAAAACAGAAGCGTATGCTTGTGTTGACCAAAATGAAAACTTTTTCTGCCAAACCCTTTGGCTCTTAACTTTAAAACAAACTACAGTATGATAGATGCTTACTGTCTATGCTCAGTGTGTTAAAGAGAAGGGAGAAAATGTTATCTTTTAAAAAAAGCCATAAAATTAAGAGCAAAGAAACATGAGTCCAAGTAACCAGGTACAGTTAAGTTTTGATCTTCAGTGCAGTGCAAGCTCCTTATTCAAATGAACCAAAGTTAGCACACTACCAACTTAAGCTGGATTGAGAGAAGTCAAGTTTAACACAGTTAAGCGTAGGTACACTTTTGGAGTTTGCACAATTAGCTGACTCGTTTTACAATATATTTTACCTGGTATAACCTTCTAGTATAGATGAGGCCAAGGAAAGGAGAACATGAAGATTTAAGGACATGCTACAACCACATGCCTTAAGTTGCTAGTACTGACAATGATACGAATCTTAGCACATTTGATGAGTTCGAATCATAGAATCCTAGAATCGTTTAGGTTGGAAAAGACCTTTAAGATCATTGAGTTCAACCGTTAACCTAACACTGCCAAGTCCACCACTAAACCATGTCCCTAAGCGCCACATCTACACGCCTTTTAAATACCCCCAGGGATGGTGACTCAACCACTTCGCTGGGCAGCCTGTTCCAGTGCTTGACAACCCCTTCAGTGAAAACCCTGTCAGTTCATACATCAGCTGACATTACAGGAACTGGGTAAAACTAAAGGTCAGTCTAGCCCGATGTCCTGCCTCTGGCACTGCCCAAAAGCAGATTCCCAGGGAACTGAGCAATGGCTGTCCCAGCCTGCAGCGACTGATCTCTCAGGGACTGTCTGAATCAAACGTGATGTCTATGCAATCCCTCTATAGTCTCTCTTTGACTCCCTATCAGTTCCCAGTATTCACAGTACTGCGAGAAAGAGATTCATAGGCTGCCTATGAGTTAGATGAAGAACCTCCTCCTTTTTTTTAATCTTTGCCTACAATTAGCTTTATTAGATACTCTCTAGTGCTTGCATTGAAGACAGTGAACAACCAATTGCTATCCACCCTCTTCATGCCTCTCATGATTTACTAGATGGATATCTTATTTCAACTGTCCTCTTTCAGACTGAGGAGACCTAGTTTGCTCAGCCATTCCTTACGTGGATGCTGCTCCATTCCCCTCATTGCTCTTCCTGCCCTTCTCTGCACCTCTCCCAGTTCTACTTTAACCCTTTCAAGTGGATAAAGGAGCTGGGGGGGCAGGGGTGGTGGTGGTGGTGTAGAAAGATAAGCTCGTGCAATATTCAACCTTTGTGGGAATGCATGACAGAGATGGAAAATAGCTGCAAAGTTGTCACATGCTGATACCTTGGTAAAATAAGAAAAAACCCGCATAGAATGATTACACATTGCAAAGATGGACATACTGGAATGTCAAAGCATTTGAGGTAAAGTCACATTAAAGCATATTTTAGTAATAGGCTGCTACACTTCTACATTGAAAATGGGATTTTGATTAACCTTCCAAGTGCTAGTTTATTAAACCAAACTAGAACAGGTCTAGATATATTGGCCTGGCAGCAAACCAAAACCAAAAATCCCCCAAACAAATCCAAATCCCTTTGCCTAGCGAGTTTAGTTTAATTTCAATGAAGCAAATGGGATATTTATCAAACCTTAATATTTGCAACATGATTTTTAAAGCCTAAATGTTACTGTGTGTAATGACCTCAGAGGAGGTAGTACAGAATTTTAACCAAAGCAATTGAATAAATAAAAGCAAATGCTTAGTAACTTTCTAAGCAAGATCTTTTAAAGACAAAATATACAGGTAGCAAACCAACAAATCCTAATCAAATACTTTTGCTTTTCCCCATTGCATTACATCATATTAGTCAATCTGCAAACTGCTAAATAGATTTGGGATAATTATTGCTGGAGCAGCTCTTTCTCAGGAAGAAAACCCTGATTTTTATTGTGGTCATTGTTAAATTAAAAATGCAGATGCCTGCTCTGCAAAGCATGGAACTGGATTCACATTCGCTGTTCAGGCACAGCTCTTTGAAAAGAAAACTTAGTAGACAGTTTGGGTATAACACATAGGCAGCATAGGCCCTCTGAGTATTTGATACCAGTTCTTGCTAGATACATGTGTGTGCAAACCCAGTAGGTGGATGGGTACAGATTTTGTCATCATTAGATTCTCCTTTTTTTCCCCAAATATAATCCTCGGCATATGTTCCTTTTGTGATTTCACTACCAAGAAACTCAATCATGTGTACCACAGGCTGAGTTCAGAGAAGCTTAACTACACTAGGATTTTGTTTGGGTAGTCAAATACCATAGAAATTAACCCATCTTCTGCATTCTCAAGATAGCAGTGATTTTAAATAGGAAACAATTCTACAGATTAGGAAGTGGCAGAACATTAGCTTATCGTTGCTGACGATATCACCTTTTAAATTTAGATTTTAAAATATCTTTGGTGGTTGTCCATTCTGTCAAATCTGTGTTTTATTTTTTATCGTGACCCTGCTTATTTTCACAGCCTTTGTAATCCTAATGTGTTAAATAAACACTTCTTGTCCAGCCACTGAAAAAACTAACATGCCAAATGATTTGTAGCTTTCCACCTGAACTGTTGCTCGTGAAATTGGGATTATATGCCTGCAGGCCCAGGCATGGTAACTGAGTCTTGTCTTGGATTGCCTACTGTGCTTCCAGGACTTCTACAGCAGCACCTGAGGCTTCCAAGAGCAGCCTGAGTAACACGAATGCCTGCATGGTTAACACTTTAAAGTGCAACTTAGTACTTTAACTTTTACCTTTATAGAATGAAAATACAAAAAGTACCATTTTTTTGCTGTGCATTTCTCACTCCTTTCACCTCGTGCAGTGGATGTGAGCGTCTCACTTCAGCTACTTACACAGATGCAACTTAATCAATTAGGTTACTCGCATGTACCAAGAAAAATAGCACAGCCCTTCTTTTGTAGTTTCTGATTGAGGTAAATGTGCAAGCAAACATGTAGCAAATGTTGAAAATATCCTGAAAAGAGACAGGACTAATCATCCTCCCACCATACTGTCATACTGTATGGAAATGACCTGCTGTAAGTCATTTAGATTGGACTGCAAATTAAGTCCAAGGACCTGCCTTGGACTCCAAATAAATACCTACACCTGTAGATCTGTAACAGAAGCAAACTGCAGTCTTAACTAGGCATTTCATAGGCTATACTGTAAAATAATATTTTATGATTAAATGGTCCAGTTCTGAATAATATTCACATGAAAAAGCAGGATTGACCCCAGTCTAGTTCATCGATGGGGCCTTCTTCATAGAGCAAGCAAGCAGCTCCTCCTCTCACCTCCCCCTCCAAGATTTTTATTGTATTTATTTAAAGTTGATGGTTTTAACTAACTTCAAACAAGTTCTTGGTGACCTCAGTTTTATTTTGAGGCTCCAAATTCCCCCAGTTAGTTGCTGAATCACCAGGGATTCCTCTCTCTTGGAACAAGACTGCAAGTGATGCAGCTGACACAACCATTACATACAATGCAAGGGTAGCCACAATGAACAGCTTCTGTAGAGTGTTCAAAATACGGCATGCACTGCCATTACTACGTGCAGAATGAAGAACTGCTGCATTCATTTCAGCTGGTGAGGGTTAAACTGAACAGGACCAAGCCACTGGTGTACGGAAAATAGCTAAGAGGACACTTTCATTTGTGCTGGCGGAAAAAAAGGGGGCTTTTAATAGCACAATTTGCTTTTTCATAGTAATAAGCAGCAGCAAATAAAAAGGGTCTTTATATTGCCTAGCGTTCACTGCTGACACAAAATAGATACTGCCTTTGCAAGCATTGATTACAAGTCAGTGGTGACTTCTCTGGGGTGTGCTGCGGAGAGAGGAGTGAATCTGTCTTCCACACTCTTCCTTAGAGAGAGCGGGATCCTCTTCCATTGCGTTAACTCTTGCAAAAAGTAAAGGAGCGAAGGACAACAAATGGTTCTCTTCCAGTGCTGATGTAGGGAGCCAACAAAGGAAGCACACTTGTTTGGTTCATAAAATTGGATCTGTTACTTTAAACTGTACAGTTGGTTTGGATTTTACAATGATGTTCGACTGTTTAGGATGCTGCTTCGTCTTTTCCTGTTGGCTATGTGAGTCAGTTCACATTAAATTCTCGCTATCTTTATTGCTCTGAAGCCATTGTAGAAGGTTCAGGATACAGTCTTAAAAGAAAAACAACTAATTGCTGTAGTTATATTCAGTTTAAAGTTTAGACTGAAGAAAACTTGAACATGTCTCTGAAATGTTTCATACAGCTTTATCTAAAAATACAAAGTTTTCATAGTTTCAGTATGCAAATAATGTTTACTATCTGCACAAAATCTGGTTGCGAAAAGCTTAACATATGAATTATGGGATGTTGATATTTATTAGTTCAGTACTCCAGTTTGGTTTTCTATAACTACTGGGAACTGCACATGAGACAGTAAGCCAAGACAGCCATTCCGCTCATTCAAAGCTATTCCAAAATCAGTCTGAGGCTCCTGGATCTCCACTCACCCCACAGCTCTTGGTCATCTTTCACTTCACATTGAGCCTCTCCGTTTCCTGCAGTTGCCAGCCATCTGCATGAGGAGTGAAGCTGCCTCTTATCAGAGTTTGCTCTCCAGTTTTCCCCATGCAAGGCAGGTTGCCCTTTGAGTTTTGGAGCAGAGCTCGCTCCTTCCACAGCACATCCCAGCCAGGGAAAAATAACTCCACATCAGGAATCCAGCTGCTCTCCCAAATGATATTGCACTGTATTACCACAAAGCCACAGGGCTGTTCAAAACACCCACTATCAGCCAACTCCATTCCCCTGCCAGAGCTCAGAAAACAAGAACACACTCAGCCTTCTCCGCTCGGTGCTTCCAGCAGTTCACCCACCCAATTATGCTGGGGTCTGTCCACATCTGTTTCGCAGTACTCCTCTCACTGGCTTAATTGTACATGCTTACCGATATCCTAGACAAACCACAAGGAACCACTTGTATAAAGCTAGCTAATGAAGAAAGGAGAAAAGAAAGACAAAGAAATAGCAGCATTTTAACAAAAGTAAATGTAAAATCATCTTTATTTCTGCGTCACAGAAATAAATATAATATAAATGCTCTCTTTACAGATGTTGCTAATTATGCACACAAGTTTAATCCTTTTTTTTTTACTTAAAAAATCTGCCATCTTCACTCTAAATCTCTGACTTGCCTGTAGCAATGACTTTTTTTGGAGAAAAGGAAGGATGTCAGCGAGAGCTTGTTTTTGGTGAGACTCAGGACAAACATACTGCCCCCCCCTAATAATCCATTAATTCTCTAACAACATCCTTTAGGGAGACTGGCTACTTCCACTGATTGTTTTAGTACTTATTCTAAACAATAGGCTCACCCATTTAACAAATTAGGTTAAACTTTAGAAGTCATCACTTGCGGGACATTGACTTTGTTGCTCATCTAAGATGTGGGACAATGCTGCTGCGTGTTGGAAAAGTCCAGTGCAGGGAAACACTTCCCCTGCAGCTCTTTCATGTGCAGTGCTGCAGAAGTGCCCCGAGGATTTTCCAAAGCCTTCCTGACGGCAAGCCACTGGAGACAGTTGTTAGAATTCAGTCCGTAGCTGAGCACAGTAAATAACAATAGTATTTACGTCCATAATGATCTTGGCTTCTCTGCAGGAGGTATGTTGTGGAGACCTGACCACTCTTCACTAGAGCAGCGTTGATCACAACTGTTGGAAAGGTTCAGCCAGGACATAATAGTTGTCAGAAGTATTGGGGGGAAGGAGGGGATAGAGAAATGGATATGAAAAAGATAGCTGGAGGCCCTTATTTCAGCTACTGGAAAAGGCAGGTTACAGCAAAAAAAAGCCCGTTTCCTTTTGAATTGTGTTATTTACAAAAGAGCAAAAGGCAGCTTAAAGTAAACAGAAGGTAAATACAAGCCAGAAAGAAACATTGCCCTGCACAGCATGTCACTGGCCCATGGGGTCCACCGTGGCACCACGTCAGTCAGCTGCTGTAGCTTCCTTCGCAGAGAGGCCGACAATACTAAACCCGCTGTCTGTCCTTGCACGTGGTAAACCTGACACGTGGTGAAAGCAACAACTTCTATCCGCAGTTCCCTCTGCCTGACATACGTATGGTTTGCCGCAGAGAAGGGAGCATGCAATCTCTCCTGCAAGTCTTAATACAACTAAAATAAAAACAGAGACCAGACTATTTTAGTCAGGATTATTTTAATTGGGACTGTACGTAACAGGGGTACAACCACTGAGACATACCACAATGATGTCATTCAACCAACTTGACATTTGTCGGTCTTATTTAAATTCCTGACTGCCCCCAATCATAGAATCATAGAATCATTTAGGTTGGAAAAGACCTTTAAGATCATCGAGTCCAACTGTTAACCTAACACTGCCAAGTCCACCACTAAACCGTGTCCCTAAAACACCACATCTACACATCTTTTAAATACCTCCAGGGATGGTGACTCAACCACTTCCCTGGGCAGCCTGTTCCAGTGCTTGACAACCCTTTCGGTGAAGACATTTTTCCTAATATCCAATCTAAGCCTCCCCTGGTGCAACCTGGGGACATTTCCTCTCATCCTATCGCTTGTTACTTGGGAGAAGAGACCGACCCCCACCTCTCTACAACCTCCTTTCAGGTAGTTGTAGAGAGCGATAAGGTCTCCCCTCAGCCTCCTTTTCTCCAGGCTAAACAACCCCAGCTCCCTCAGCCGCTCCTCATCAGACTTGTGCTCCAGACTCTTCACCAGCTTCGTTGCCCTTCTCTGGACACGCTCCAGCACCTCAATGTCTCTCTTGTAGTGAGGGGCCCAAAACTGAACATGTTATTCGAGGTGCGGCCTCACCAGTGCAAGTACAGGGGCACGATCACTTCCCTAGTCCTGCTGGCCACGCTATTCCCAATACAGTCAGAGAGGGCAGCTACATCCTGCAGCCAGTGCCCTTCTTACCAGCAACACAGAGGTCGGGGAGGAAGCTTGGGTCACAGCCAGTGTAAGCAGGGACACCGCATCCCACCGCTACCCCCGCGTCTCACGAGTGTGCCAACTGCAGCCGAAGCACGCGGGCTCTGCTGGAGGACCCTCTCCCGGTGGTCCTTTGCAGCAGAGCCTGGAGCAGGGGGGCTGCAGATGTTTACCCGTCTGACGGAGCCAGCTATTGTCTCGTGCCTCAAGTTCCTGCAGGCCGGCAATTAAGGCAGAAATCTGGAAATCCACAGCACAGTTAGCAGCTTCTGGTCATGGTGGTGATTGGATTAGAGGAGAGAGGGCTGTCTGGAAGGATACAGCACTGGCCGCTCTGGGGATTTAAACTGATCCCCCAGCCAAAGGAAAATGAGTGTGGTGGCTGTGGTTTTCTTTCCGTTAACATTATCTTACAGTTTATGTCCTAAAAAAATAGGCATAGCTGGCAAATGCTGGGAGCGAGGCCCAAAACTGATTTAGCATGAAGCCTGAACTTTCTCTCACCCTTTGAAGTCCAGGTTCTCCTACTCAGTGTCAAGGTGAAGGGACAGAGTATAACGCAGTAATGTTTCTCCTCCTGCATTTTCTTCTTGTTTCGTTTGAATGTCAGAAATCCTGGAACCTAGAGATTTTTTAATAAATCTACTAATCTTCCCATGGGAATAATTATACATTTTAAACACGTCTCCAGAAAAGAGAATCTCGTACCTTAGAAAAGTCAGATACAGAAATTTTCTTCTCGGAATTTAATTAAACAGGTAAAATAACTTGGACAGAAGTAAACTTTTTCTTTAAAGGTGAACTTTATGAGTTGAGAGTAATACTCTGGATTAGAATCTTTTGTGCCAAAATACAACAGAACATAAATGGTACGGTGTTTAACATACATGCTGTTGGACAAGAACGTAGCAGAGAGGTTAAAGAAAAGCTGTCATTCTGTAATATAAATCAGATTTTCCCTTATTTTATGTTAGTGGGTTTTACTTTTTTTAAACAATAAAGATTAGCTAATAGACCTCTTTGCTCATGTTTATATATAGTTGGGAGAATAATTCAGATGTCATTTGATACTGGATGTATCTAGCTGTGCTGAAGCTGTATGCAATCTAGGATGTACTGAGTTAACTGTACTCATTTTTTGACATGATTAATCCATTCAAATTTTTTTAGCAGAGCAAATGCTATAGGAATAATTAACTTGCAAATGTCTACTTGGTAGAGTGTATTTTTTTAAAAAAAATGTAACTTAACAATATGAAGAGAAATTTTCAAAAGCCACTATAATATCTCATTCTCAAAAGCAAGTTGGATGCAAAGCATAAATCACTCATCAAAAAAAAAAAAAGAGAGAGAATTTCAGTCTTTATATTGTTTAAAGGCATTTGAAACCATTTTCCTAATTGCCACTTCAAAAAACCCTCTAGTAGCCAATCAAAGAAATTCAGGAACTTCAACCCATACCCTTTTTGTGCTGTACGGTGTTTTGGAGGTAAGCAACATTTGCTCTGTACTTCAGTAGGCTGCAAAAGACATATTCAGTACTACGCATTAAAAAGCAGCTCAGCAGGAAGAATTACCTATTGAATCAGAAGGATTCTGCCCCTGATTAACACCGAAGGAGTGCCTCTGCGTGATGCGAGGCAGCACTGAATTACTTGCTAACACCTCCCAGACGCAGTGAAAGATTTGGGACTACTCTCCTGAGCAAAGACGTTGGAGAAGACTGGACTTCAGCCCAGGATGGATGGGAAAGTTTGGGTTACTAAAGATGGGGCCATCAAGGTGTATTTAGAGTTTCTACAGCCAGCTGACTGCACTTAATTGCAGCATTTGTAAGAGATTTTAGGATGAAAAATAAATTTCAGAGAGGGTGTAGCACTATAATTTGGGCTGATAAAAACTGGTGAGCTGCAATCCCTGCAGCTGGAGAGAGGCAACTTAATTTGGGGTGGGTGGACAGTTGTTGTTTGCAGATCCCCGTAGTGCTGGGTAGGCAGGGGATACTAGCTTGCAAAGCCGAGTTGCTGCAGATCCTGGAAAAGTTGTGAAGCTCTGCTTTGAGTAGTGATTAACAGTGATACTAATCCACTGTCCTCTGAATATGGCAGAGTTGTAGGAAGACTTTAAGAGTTAATGAAAAGATCAGGGTTGCCCTATTAATTTGACTTCTTGCTGAGTCTACAAAAAGCTACTGAGGACCAGGGCAATGTAGCTGTAAGTACTTCTGGACTTGATAGGAGCCATTGCTTTTATCTTAGGATTGGGGTCAGCACTGTTTTAAAATGTCAACCAAAATCCTAACAGGATCCATGAGCTAACTTCAAAAGTTTTAGAAATCACCTAACCATGCATCAGCTGTGAGGCTTGAGAGGAGCAGCAGTCTCTTTCTGAGCTTCAGCCTGAAAGGTTAGTACAAGGGCTAGCTGTTACGAGCAGCATCACCATTTGTAACTAGGAACACTTCTCCCTGTTTACATCTTCACATGGCAGGGGTCTCCCATGGAGTCCTGTCACTGAGCAGCCCTCAGATGAAAGGCGCCAGAAAGCACGAGGTTCCAGCTGGGACAAGCAGGGCTCTCAGGTTTGTCACAGGGCTGAGTGTAAGGAAAGGGCCTTTTGTTCCATTTAGGGCCACTGTTTGCATCCTACCGTCAACAACACAAATCTGACCTCACTGACCTGGTTAGCCCAAGAAGCTGCAGAGGCTTTCCTGCTCGTGCCAGCCTGAACCCTAACATTAACACTACGCCTGAAATGAAAGCTACACCTAGATTAGCAGCCCCTGTCAAGCTCTGAACTAAGCACAGCTCAGTGGCTCCTGCTGGTGATGACGTTAAAAGACACGTGGATAACACCGAGATCTGGGGAGCAGCACTGGTTCAGTGATTCCTGTCACCCAATCCTTCACCTTGCCCCTCACGAGGCCTTTCTGTACATCAGATCCTTACGCTTCACCAGCAACCCCCGCCACACCAAAAGCTAAGCATGGCTTACTAGCTCCTGTTTAAAATTCACACATTCAAAATACTCTAATATTCCCTTTTAAATCCCACAGTAATGTGGACTCAACCACTGCGTCAACTTGACTTCCAGCCCTTCAAAATATTTTACCCTTTTACCTAAATCTGCCCAGCTGAAATGAAGACACTATCTACAAGAAGCCAACTGGCACCAGGTCCCGCTCTAGCTCAAAAAGCTCTTTTCAAACCCAAGATTAATGCCGATGTCATAACCTTCCCTAGCCTGACACGGTAACCTAACCTGAAGTCTAACCCTTGTCCTTATTGCGATGCATCAAAGACTATCAGTTTCAATTTCTCATTTTTCAGTCCTAATGTTACTGGGTGTAGCACACCATGACTGTAATAAAACTGGGTGTGTTTGCAAATTATTGACTCTGAGTCACTATTTAGCATCAGATCATCAAACTATCCAAAATTTATATTCTTAAAACTAGTAATTAACTTTGAAAAGGTACCTTTTGATGCTAAAGAATTAGTGTTAATCCATCCCCCACCATCTCAAAGGTACTTGTTCAAGATGGAGCACATGCATTATCCCAGCCAGCCTGAAAGAACATTGGATGTGATGGACAGATTGGGCCTGGAAGAAGATGGTGCAATGAAGATTAAAAGGACAGTATTAATCAGCCGCCCTTCCAAGTGTTTCAGAGGAATTATGACTGAACTTTAGAAAGAACACTGTCATGTGGAAATATCATTAAAATGAGAACAACAGTAATTAAGTGGATGGAAGCATCCTTTTTTCTTTATTCTTTGATGAAAATTATACCTTGATAAAATGCTAGGGAGAAGAATGTCTGCATCTCACTTTCTGAAGTTGCCTAGAGTTACGATGAAAATGCTTAAATCTGAAAAAAGGGAATCCTATCAAAAGATACAAAATAATTTACAAAAACTACTCAACATTACATACACGCATAGGAGTCCTAATTCCTGCTTGTACGGTACCAAGCATGGATAATTTTTGACGGCAATGTAGTTAGTTCTAGAGTTAGGACTTTGGCTGTTAGTCTGAGCCTGTAAGCTGAAGTTTGCAATAAACTGACCTGTGATGACTCACTATTTAATATGTTCATATAAATGCTTTTTTGAAAAATTCTTATTCTGTCCACATAGCAGCAAATTTTCAGGCTATGTATCTTGACTCAAGTTTATGTATCTTGAGTTAGAGAGACAAAGTTCCTGAGTGGATTCACAAACTCCCCAAGATCCTCACAGGCTGAAGTAATACATGTGAATAGGGGAGAGGCAGCATATCTCACCAGCACTATTTTATTTGGTCTGTCATTGTGGAATGAGGTCCATTCTGCACTGCCTTCCAGATTCTTTGCATTTCTCAAGTGGAAACCAGCCTGGTATATTCAACTAAAATGTTTCCTAGGCCAACTGGAGCTCCCAGCTGAAAGAGGGCCAGTGCAGTTGGTTCCCATTCAGCTATTCCTTAGGATATTTGACAATTTTGACAGGCTGATTTAGAATTGTGTTGATACAAAATGAAATTTTCATAGATTAGAGTAGTGATACATGTATAAAGAGCTAAATCTCTTCAATTTTAAGCTCTTTTTCCCAAAGTGTCCAAGCTGCTGACAAGTCAGTCTGATACACTATAGTCATGAAGAAAAAAGATGACCTTTCCTTATTTAAATATAATGTTAATATTGAAAAAGCAGAGGGGAGAACAAGGATTACACATAAAAGATAAGATATTGGAAATCTCACTCTCTTCTTATATGTTCTTCATAATCTAGAAACATGGCACCATGGTCTAGTTAACAGCAGCTGAGTGCCAAGACGGAGCATGCGTGTTCTTTCCCCATCAGTTTAACAGAATCAGTTTAATAAAAGTAGAGGATCAAAGAACTTCAGATGAGACAAAAAAGAACCAAGAAACACTCACTGTCAGCCAGGTCACACAGATCCATTACATAGAATATATAAGCAACCAGAAAAGAGAGAAAAAATTTTTGCATTAACCCAGCAGCAGTCAGTTCAGAAAGTCAATTAAGAAAGTTTAATTGATTGGTTTATTATGGTTTATTGCTCAAGTAATAATCCATATTAAAACTCTTTGATTTGTATAACTAAGATTGAAACAACTGTATAAATGTTAAGTACCTTTAAGAATAAATTAGTTTGCAGTAAAGTAAATAAAGGTTATTATCTTAATTTAATATTATCTTAATATTATCTTAATTTACCAAACAATCCAAATTTCTATAAGGGGACACTGTAGATACAAATGTTTGCAGTTGTTAGACAGTGAAATACTGGCTATCAACTTATTTCTTACCTTGTTGGAGACTACACCATAAAAACTGAAGTGTTACAGGTCACTCTATGATGAATGTTTTTTTCTCTTCACTAAAAAAAGGCTGCAGAGAAGATAACCTAAATCAAAGGTTGAATTCTTGAGACAGAAGATTCATAAAAGGCATTACAACAATTCCTCCTTGGACGTGGCATCAGCTATCAATTCTAGTGAGTACATGCAAAGCATCTGTGCAGGACATGAAATTCAGCCTGTGGTTTCAAGCAATTGAACTAAATGTGAGTTTGTCCCAAATGCAAATTTTCTCCAGCTCTATGTTCTCAAAATAGCATATATTTTTCTCTCTGGAAACAACTTCAAGATTGTACTCATCCCACCTTACTAGAAATAAAACTGAAGAGAATGAACACTCGTGCTGAATGAAGAAATCATACAAATGTAATAACCAGTTATTCATGATTATTAATATATTAGGACCATGAAAGTGAATAATTAAAGAGATGTTTCTGCTTCAGAAAAAGATTATCAGACTGAATGGCCAATTACTTTGTCCTATAATGTAACTTAGTTCACATAACTGGTAACAAATACTAAATTAGGTGTCTTTATCTTACAAGTATCCATAGAAACAAGATTGGTGAAAAGTCCAACCTAAATCAGTCCTCCTACCTGTCTAGATCAAAATCAAAGTTTACAAAGAACACGGAAATAGCCTTTCCTGCAGCAATATGACCCAATTTCCTCTCTAAAGTCCCCTAGCATATTCTTCAAAATTTTATATTTAACATTTTGGCCTCTATATCACATGGAGCATGAGGCAACTTATTGCTCACACTCTGTTGATGGATTGCCAAATTAGTCCATCTTCTTTAGTTACTAAAGTAAAAGAAAACATGGAGAAATACAGGCAAGATTCAAACACAAAAGACTTGACTAAGCTTCTAAATCCACAGTTAGTTTTTTAAGTTAGTTCAATAATGGATTTCCATATACCCAACTGTTTTTGGTTGGTTTTTTTTTCGGCTAAATAGTTTACACTGTTATTGTGGAATAGCATGAAACAGACTCTGCACCCTATTTATTTACAGGAAACAAAAGCTGATCAAAAGCTGATTCTGAATGAACCTGACAAAGCAACATGTGTGGCCAAGACCAGAGTTGACACCAAGCATCAAGGCTTCTTTGCATAGAATACGCATTAACAGAACATCATTTGCAGATGTTCTTTATCCAGTTGGATTCCCTGGCTTTTCACTATCTCCGCTCACATGAACCATGGCCAAAACAAACAAGTTGTCCTTTCCTCAGCAAAAGTGCATTTGATGGTGCCGCATGGATGGGAGGCCTCCAAAGCAATAGTTCTCAGCATTCCAGCTGATTACCTCCTCTAATTGGCTCTGTCTCCTCCCATCCCAGGATCTTCTCACAGTAAATCTAGTTAGGAAAAGTTGTGTAAAATGCAGTATCAAGGAAGTACCAGGGAGATGATGTGAAAGTAACATTGCTTTTCTATTACATTCCTAGCATAGAAGACCAAGAGTTTATTTCCTCTTGGCAGATGTAGAATGTAAACAATCTTTCTTGGTCATTTTGCAGCTTGATCATCTGTTTTTATGTGTTTTATATCCTGTCTCATCATTAGTAAGTATTAGGATGGAAAGCACAAGAAGAAATAAACAAGTTGGGCTGTGCTGGTGCTCCTCAAAGTATTAAAACCTCTCAAGGACAGCCTGTTTCACCTTGCTTACATGCCCACTGAAACAAGTCACCTTAATTAGGATCAGAAAGACAAGTCCTGTTGGGGTTTTTTTGCCTGTAGCACGTATATATACACTATATATATATACTTCTAAAGATCATGCAGAAACTATTGATCAAAGATTGTGTTACCACAGGATCCCGAGACATTTGCAATGCCTTATCTTTCTTATTATGGCACTTTATAACTCTCAGCCTTTTTTACAGGCTTTTGTAGAGTGTGTGGTGGTAAGAGGTACAGATGGTCTCTAGATCCTTTTAGATTAAACATCTACTGAACAGTTATCTACAACCACTAAGACCTGGAGTTGTTGACCAATGCAATTACCTCTACTCCTCTGTCCTTATAAAGGGCCAATGCAAGTCGTAGACGCTTCTTTTAGATGGCTGCAGCTAGAAGAAAAAGTTAATGCTTTAGATAAACTGCAGAGTCTCCAGTATTTGGAGTGAAATTATCTGAGATTATTACAAGGTGGTCCAAGTGTAGGATAATGTTTAATATAGCTCTGGAACCCTGATCCGCAACAGCTACCTCCTAGATTAAAGCTTCTTTAGATATCTGAGGTTTCCTGCCTTTTTCAATGAGATACAAAAGCCTTCCACTTCAGAATGGGCTCAGTTAAAGCAAACATACTTGTCTGATACAGTAGAAGAAAAGGAAATTACTATTAACCAACTGTGAAAAGGCTGAGCCAGTTTATTTGATTCTCTAAAGTCCTTCATGCAAAATAAATGCATGTTCTCAATAAAAGTTTGCAGCCAGGAAAGCTCAATTTCAAATAAGAACTGTAATGAATTACAGTAGTATTTATACATGAAATATCTTCAATGATAAATCACACATTTTTGAACCTGAGAAAAGCAAGATACACATTAGATGCAATATTACACGTCATACAGGTGGTTCCTGTGAAATCTAGAACAAACTTACCTATAGGAATCTCCAAAGAGCAATATTGTCTGAGATGAAATTTCCATGTTTCTTCCTCTTTAAACCAATTCCCTTTAAACATGTTATGTTTTCCAGCACAATTCACCTGTGAATGTAGCTGTCAATTACAGCAAACCTGTTAAAACCACTGTTTATTTTGGATAGCAGTTATTTCACAGAACTACGTCTTTGTTACATACATTACTAACAAGGCATAATGATTGCATACGACTGCGGTATAAGGAGTTAAGAGCTTGCATTTTTAATTTCCTGTACCTCTTTTGTATTTTTCTCTTGGTTATTTGGAAAGCTGATACACATAAATATTGAATGACTTCGCATGAAAAGTGAATCAAATTCAGTAATATCTAACTTTCAGAAAGACTGAACAGACTCACGGATTTTTTAAAAATTACTTCTATGTAGGGTATTTGAAATATGTTTGCAGTTCTGTTTAAATAAGAAAAATGCAATGACTAGCCTATAAAATCCCTTCCCCACTTCATTGATCTCTTTCTAATTTTCCTGATTTTCAGCATGTGGACAAGCAGCAAGGATTAAGGAAGGGCTGAAAAAAGTCTTCATGAAGCAGAAACGGATATTTAGAAATGTAAGTGTCAGACCGAAGTCACAGAGCTGTTTGCCATACTTACGCATTCATTTCATGCAGCTTGGTAACTGCGAAGTGAGTACTTGACAAAAAAAGGGGGAAAAAAAAGATAAATCCTCTCTCTACTTGAGTTTCAAGGCTTGGGAGTTGGCATGACAACTGTAAGCAAGTAGTCAAGTCAGGCACCGACTGAGAGTAAGAAGCCGAAAGAAACCAACAGAAACATATAAAAACCAGGAATACAGAGAAGTGCTAGGAAAAGAAATGATAACGTGTGGACATCACAGAGCTTTAGAGGTGTGGGCACTAGCACAAACATTGAGTAACTATGTCCCTGCATAGCAGTAGGCAAAGTATCATATAGCTGAGGTGGTGACTAGCTGTTTCTCCAGCGAATAAAAAGATTGTGCTACTCTAGGCAAAACTCCAGCTCTGTTGTGTGCCAACAGAAATAGCTGATCAGGCTGCACAAGAGCAGTTTCATAGCGAACTGCAAGTAGCAATACATAAAGAGCTTATTAATCTTCCTTTACCACCGAAGCAAGTTTAATTTCCAGAAAACAGATATTTGTATCTAAATCAAAGGAAATAATTAAGAAGGGTGTCACATATAAGAATATCTGACATTTTTATGGGTAACTCTAAATCATGTAAAGAAACAAAAAAGAAAGAAGAAAAAAGGAAAAAAGAAAAAAGAAAAACCAGCTTACTTCAAGTAAAGCTGTCTCAAAGAGGAAAGCTGGAGAGGACAACCCCAAAACACAAAGCTGTTCTTAACACAGATATCATTGGAGAAGAGGGGAGGAAGTTCTCTCCTTACAATTTTGAAGTAAGGGAGTAATCAGAAAAGGTTTTTTACCTCACAAAGGTTTAACACTGCTTAATCTTTTATTAGAAACTTTAATAATGTGCTTAAACAATTCTGTCTCTATATACTGTATATATATAATATATGCTATCACTATAATTCATGCTGAATGTTAAACCCCTTGCATCATAGTTATTACACAGGGTGAAGTCCTCAGTAAGATTTAATGAATGACCTGCTTCAGATACACTTTTGTTCTACAGCATGAACAAAATGGATGTTATAACTGAAAAGTGGCAACTATCCCTTCTGTACCTTTCTTACTATATTTCAACTTTTGAACATGGTAATATTACCACTGGAAAAAAAAAAGACTTATTTTGTTGAACACGTTTCATTTTTATGGTAATTTGGCCTCATACATAACTCAATCTCTCCAGGTTACAGAAGATTTTTAAATGTTTACGGGAGGGATTGAGTAAAAATGTAGCATGCTGATGGACCAGCACTTTAACTGGTGTAAGGAAAAGCCAGTAATGGTATGACAAATAATGCCAACTGAAGATCTGGCCCAAAATACAGCATATATTCAGCTTAACAGAGGAGTCACTGAGGCAGAGAAATCAGTACAAGTCAAATATTCTGTGCTTACTGCACTTTCCCTTAAGAAAAGCATGTGCATGTTACACCACAGACACAAGTATATTGTTTCATTAGAGATTCCAGCTAAATGAGCATTTTTTTAACGACCAGTCTCCATACTTTCAGGCTGGATAGCACTGGTTTGTGTTAAGCAAGTATCCTGGTGGCGTTAGTGTTTACTTTCTTTTCTCACATGGACTGTACAACCAACAGTAGGTCAGCTATAACTAGTCACTACAATATAAAATTATTTAGAAAGAATAAGGACAATCAAATAAGCCATTTACAGTAATAAACAACAGATCAGAATGACTGAATTCCTCAATAAGTAACCTGAAAATACCATAAAAAATATAAATCAACAAGATTCTTCCCCTATGTCTGTAGTTCTCCCTTCTGCCCCTATTCCCTTCCTCTGCCTCTGCAACCAACTTTCTGAACTTACATTGATGAAGAATGAGATATCTGTAACATGATATGTTTGCACTGATCCTATAGATTGCTGTTAACAAGCAGTCCATCACAGATGCGGCTTCTATTAAGTTTTATTACTTTCAGGATGTTAATTTTGGTACAGGCTTATTTTCCTAATTTTGTGCAAAAACACTACCCATCATGTTAAACAAACGGAGGTGGGGAGGTGGAAAAAAAATAAGACTGAGTTAAAACAACACTGACAGAAGAATGCTGATGTACATCTCTAAATATCCAGCATTAATCTGAAATAGTTTCTTTTTGACACTTAATTTGACAGTGGCTAATTGAACAAGACTAGGCACAAGCCCTCTCAAGACTCTAAGACATTATACTATTAATATTATACAAGGCTACAGAAATAAAAACTATATTGTATATGACTATAGAAATTTATATTCTAAATCCAGTGTGCTACATGAGAAATATGTAAAAGTTCTTAATCAAAGAAAACATTCAGTTTAGAACATAACTCAGCATCCACTGTCGGAGTAACTTCAGACTTCCTGGCAGATTGTGACTTTCGAGCAGGACCATCAGTTATCATGGTGAGACCTGGGAGCAGGTGAGGATTGCTCTTCACAATCTGATATGGAAAAGAAAAATAGTTAATATTCAGATATTTTCTCTTATAATGTATGAAGAAAAATATAGTACCACCATAGTTCACAGGAGTATTAGAGTGCTTCAGATGTTAAGAACTTAAGTTAAAAATACATAAAAATCACGTTAAAATATACTATGATTCTAAAAGTTAAACATTTAGCTATTAAGAAATTCCAGAACTTAGGTTGCCATCAAACCTTGTCAGCATTTATCTACATATATACTAACATACATTCTGATATTAAGTATTGCATAATTCTTTATGAATGGACAGGATCTTGGGGTAAGTGGCGTGAAAACACAAAGGCTTGAGGAGGTTGTTATCAGCAGGACATGAGAGTGAAATTGTACAGGAGACAAGAACTGGAAGGGTTAAGGAGAAAAACATTTCTTTAGTCCAAATACTTAAATGCTGCCATGGAGAAGCAGATTCTATCTTTGTCTCTATTACAGATCAACGCACAACCCCCACAACTTTGGAGTCCTTTATTTCATGGCTGCATAATTTGAAACATCTGGGAAGTCTGATTTTCAAAAGAAGTGACCTCTAAATTCAAGGTGCAAGTTTAGTTAGCAGAACCTATATACTAAATATTTAAATACTACATAAATTTTAATGACTATAAAACAGGTGATGAGCCTCTCAAATTAGACACTCAAAAATTATTGAGTTCTGTTCCTCAGTTAACCACCCCAAAAATAAAAGTAATACTTCCTTTTCTCACCAGCATGTTTTTAAGATAAGACTTTTTACTTACACTGGTGAAAACAGACATGCACATTACACCAGCCTATATATCCCCTCCTACTACTGAAACTGCTCTAACACTCATCATTCTTGCTGCCCTCCCTGCCTACATTCTCCCCTTCACCACATCCTTTTGGGGGTTATGAATTACTTTTTTTCTCAGACCATTGAATCGTCAAGTTAATTTTGAACTCTGACCCTATCCTCCAATATCTGCAGCTCTTCCTTTGTGTAGCATTGCCAGCAAATCAAATGACCATATTCTATTCCGTCATCCAGATTTTTAATGACAGATAATAATGCACAGCAGATACAGGACAAATCCTTGCAGAGCCAAAGCTGATAAACCTGACACGGTTTAGAGTAATAACCAACACAGATCAGGTGTAAGTTTTCCAGCCACTTTTAGCACCACATTATGCTATTATCATCTAGCCTACGTGTTCTTAGACCCTGAGAATAGCAGAGTAACTTCTTATTTATGTTAGGTGTTCTTATAACTCCTTCCTCAGCAGCTCTATACATTAAGCTACATGTCATAGCAAGCCTCTCTTTTGTCCACAACGCCGGACAGTATCACATACTCTTCTTTGGAGCTAACTGGAACATAGTCAGCTAAAGTAATTTGTAACCCAATAGTACAAAGTATAATGGAATACTACCAATAAATCACTCATTTTAAACAAGTCTCAGCTACAGCATGAGCAACAGCTTTGATCCAATATCACATTTTGTCATGTGGTATTAAGTACAGTGTAATCAAAATGCAAATATTTATAAAAATAAAAGAATGCAAGGACTACAATGCTTTTGCTTCTACTTCATTTTTCTAGGTCCTCTCATTTTAATTAGTACATGTTTTGAAAAACTCTACACTTTATCAAGGTACTTATACAAATGAAGTGGCTGCATAGAGCAATTCCCAATACAAGATTAACAACATGTATTTCTCTGCTTCAAAGGATCACTGTCTGCAGTGTTAAGAGAAAAAAAGAATGTTTATGTCTGTCCCCCTAAATACACATATATCCACAGGTCAATTTATATAGAAACGCTCAGTGCTTAAGGCTGAAGGATTATATAATGCTGCCTTACTGCCCATTTTCACTAAAAACTATAACTCTTAGTACCACATATCACCATATATAGCAAAAATGTGGTACTAAGAAGCAGTGACAAAATTTTACAGAATTTTCAATTAAATCTAGAGGTGTCACCGTTGACATATGACCACAAATGTACAAGCTAGTAAAGAGGGCTGAACGAAATGGCCTTAAGTGATTTCAAACCGAGCATAATTTTAAGCATATGAAACTCTCTTCAGGCACTTAAAGAGACTTTATCTGGAGTTGGGTGTAGATTTCTATCACTCATATCCAAGAAAGAGTAATTAAAACAGAGATGAGACAGTTGGCATCTACAGGGGAATCAAGAGTCTATCTGTCTATGGCAGCTTAAACCAGCTTCGATTGTTTATCACTGCAAAACAGCCTCAAGGGATAGGACTGGGCTCTCTGTAAATATCAGAACACTAAATGCCAAAAGATAAGTAGAGTTTTTTACATTAAAGGATAATTTAGACCCCCAAGAAGAAATGCATGCTAAACAGGAAGAAGTTATGTCAGAAATTGGAAGGCTACTACAGCCAGAATGTTCTCAAAGATGCTTCCAGTAGCAGCAAAAGGAGCAAAACCCCCTGAAATAGCTTCTCAAAAGGACGTGAATGGACTCACATGACATACTTTGATAGCAGATGACTAAACCTGATAATCCAGTCAGTCTTTCTAATCAAAACTTAGTCATATGCTTAAATGGTTTCTTAAAAACCATCTAGGACTTGAGGCCAGATCTTTGGGTGAAAACACACAAGCACATGGCTCTATTAACATCAAAGGTATGCTGAGTCATTCCAATTCAGGGTCTAGCACATAGTTTTCAATTATTTAAGACTCATGTATACTAATTATGAAACAGGAGTTGGGAGCACTTGTTGATAAAGTGTGTTGATGACAATTTATTGATACAGGTGACTGACAAGCTAAGTAGGTGCTCTGTTGGACCTGCTTCCTTGAACAACCAAGAACCAGTTGGGGTTGTGAAAGATGAGGAGAACCTTAGCTGCAATGACCATAACATTGTGGAGTTTAAAATCCTGAGTCAAGTGAGCAAGATAAATTATAAAAATTACAATCCTGGCCTTCAAGAAAGCAGACCTTGCCTTGTTCAGGGATCTGCTTGGCAGGACCCATGGGGTACTGCCATGAAGGACAACGGGGCCCAGAAGAGCTGGCTGATTTTCAAGGACAACCTTATCAAAGTATAAGAATGGTCCTTTCTGACACTCAGGAAAACCAGCAAGTATGGCAGAAGACCACAGAAGATGGACACAGACTACTTGGAGAAAGGGAGACATTGCCTGAGCATGCAGGGATGCAGACATGAGAGCCAAAGCTTAGCTGAAGCCAAAACTAGCTAGAGATGTGAAAAGCAAAAATGAGGAAGGCTTCAATACCAGCAGCAAAAAAAAGACTAAAGAAGAGGTGAGGCCACTGCTTAACAGGGCAGGGGACCCAGTGATAAAGGAAATGAAAAAGTTTGAGGTATTAAATGCCTTTGTGTCTCTGTTTTTATTGGTAAGGTTTTTTTTCTTAGATGTCCCAGCTCCTTCATCTTAGTAGCAGAGTCTGTGGGAGTGAAGCATTACCCACAACAAACAACGATCAAATCAGGAACCACTAAAGCTAACTGGATATATACAAGTCCACGGGCCCAGATAGGCTGCATCTGAGTTGGCTGATTTCATTGCAAGGCTGCTCTCTACTATCTTCAAAAGATCATGGGAATTGTGGGAGGTCCCCAATGACTGGAAAAAGGCCATCTTCAAGGAGAGCTATGAGGATCTAGACCACTACAGGCCACTCAGCCTTGCCTCTGGTCCCAGAAGGGTTATGGAGTAAGTCCTCCAGGATGTCATTTCTGAGCACATAAAGGACAAAAATGTGACTGAAAACACCCAGTGTGGATTCATCAAGGACAAACTGGGTCTAACCAACCTAAATGCCTTTGGTGATAACATGACTGGCTCAGTGGACAAAGGGAGAGCAAAATATGATGTTTACTTTAATTTTAGCAAAGCCTTCAACAGTGCCCTGTAATATCACTATAGCAAAATTGGTGAGACAGGCTAAATAAGTGGATAAAGTGGATGGAAAATCAGTTGGACTCTCAGACACATTGGGTTCTGATCGGTAATACTAAGTCCAACTGGCAGCCAGTTACTATGGGCATCCCCCAAGTACCAAAACTGGGTCTTTACCCACTCTTTAGCATCTTTTAGTACTCTTCAACACCCTTATTAACAAGTGGCACAATGGGACAGAGTGCACACTCTGCAGCTTCATGGGTGATAACACATGGGGAAGCACCCAATACGCTGGAGGGCAAGACTGATCTTCAGAGGGACCTCAAGTGGCTGGAGAAAAAGAGACAACTGAAACCTCTTCAAATTGAACAAAGGCAAATGCAACATGGGACAGTATAATCACCATGCAGCAGTACAATCTAAGATGGCTAAGAAGCAGCTTTGCTGCAAATGACATGGGAGACCTCACAGACAACAAAATGAACATGAGTTAGCAGTGTGCCCTTCCAGCAAAGAAGGCCAACTGCATACTGGGCTGGATTAGCAAGGTGTAGCCAGTAAGTCAAACAAAGTGATTACTCCCCTTTATCAAGCACTTGTGAGCACATCAAGTACTGTGCCCAGCTTTAAAATCCCAGAATGGCTGAGGTTGGAAAGTACTTCTGGAGATCATATGGTCCAACCCCCCTGCTCAAGCAGGGTCACCTAGACCAGGCTGCCCAGGACCGTGTCCAGGCAGCTTTTGAATGGCTCAAAGGACAGAGACTCCACAACCTCCTTGGGCAACCTGTGCCAGTGCTTGGTCACTTCACAGTGAAAGTGTTTCTCGATATTCGACAGAGCCTCCTGTGTTTTAGTTTGTACTAACTGTCTCCTGTCCTGTCACTGGGCACCACTGAAAAGAGCCTGGCTCTGTCCTCTTTGCACCCTCCCCTCACATATTAATATACATTGATGAGATCCCCCCCTGAGCCTTCTCTTCTCTAGGCTCAACTGTCCCAGCTCTCTCAGCCTTTCCTCATATGACAGATGCTCCAGTCCCTTAATCATCTTAGTGGCCCTGGGGTTTTAGCTATTGGGCTTTGACTGCCCCAATACAAGAAGAACATTGACATATTGAAGCAAGTCCAGTGGAGGGCCACAGATGATCATGAGGCTGAAGCATGTCAATGTATGAGGAGTGATTGAAAGAAAAGGATTTGTTTAGCCATAAGACAGCTTTGCTATCTTCAGCTACCTAACTGTAGGCACTGTGACACCTCCATCCTCAGAGAGTTGACAGAGCCCTCAGCAACCAGATCTAGTTCGCAGGCTGGACTAAATGACACTGAGCAATACCTTCTAACCTGATATAGGTCAATTGCATCAAACAGTGTTTTCTATTTTTCTGCATATCAATCAGAACATGTTTTACCAACTAGTAATAGAGTCCTGTGGTATTTTGTTTTAGGGTTTTTCTGCAACAGGATGATAGGAATAGAAAAGAGCATCTATCACACTAAAAACATGGCAAGAGAGTATTACCCATTATGAAAGAGATTGCTGTTAAGCACACATATCCTTTTATGGAGAAAGAGAAGAAAATGTTTGCAAGAACACTTGCCTGATTTGTTACCCCATTATGGAAAAACTGGTCTAACAATACTGCAAAGATTCAGTATATAAACAGATAATCATGCGAAAGAATTGCAGACACTGCAACAGCTAATTGGCCCTGCATAAGCTACATAAGCATTTGTTTTACATAAATTACACCACTCTTATCCTGACACAAGTAGGGTTCTCTCCTTTCTTACCGTCACAGATGCTGAACTACACAAAAAGTATGTATTTCCATTAAAGAGTTTCTCCCTCAGGAAATAAGTGTTGGATAAAGCAAAATGTAGCAGCTAAATAATCAGTTAGACTTTTGCAAGTATGATTCAGACAATCTAACTGACAAAAGCTAATTTGTAAGTGATCCATACTGGCAGAGATCACTACACAGAAGAATGCAGGTACATAACTCTCCATTTATTGTTATGAAATACTAATATTATAGCAACAACAACCATTAGTTGATTTGCATTTAATTGTACAGATTGAGCTAGCTGTTTTTCACTTGCAGACAGAACACGTGAATACATTGTTACCTGTGGATACAGCTCCAATTTGTTTCACATGGTCTACACAGGGAAATCCAAAAAACAGATCTGAAATTGCTTGGGCAGTAAACTAATATGCACAAAGGAACCAATTGCTATAATCAACGTGAAGTCCTGAGACCACATGCCCAGAGGAAGTCTAAGAGGCACAACCTACACTGTGTGAAATTCAGTGGGTTTTGACTGTTTGACAGAGCATGCACACAATGGTAAAAGCATGTCTAGACTAGCATCATACATCAAAAAACCACAAATACTTTACTCAGATGTTTAATTATTAGAAGATTTAAAGATATGTGTAATCAGCAGACCCTTGCAGGCCACAGACCTCTATGGATGATGGGACCAGATATCTATTAAACATCTGGTAGTTTTCATTCCATGGAGCAGAAGAAGCATGTAATATTAACTGCTGGCCTGGCAGTCATGCTTTATTTCTGAAGAACTGGATGTGGCAAGCGACATTTCATTACAAATGAACACAAACCATCGTATCAGGAAAAAGTTTTATTTAAAATGTTAATTACTACAGTAAGTGCAACCAACATAAATTATACAACATAGGTGAACTGCCTGTGCAATTTCAAAGGAAAAAAAATTTAGAACATTTGGCACTAGAATTCTCGTATTTTCCTACGCTATAGTATTTGCATTACTGGCACTGACATATAGAATAGCACCAAAACTGGTGACCCCTTAAAAGATGATTTAATCCATGAGCTGCAGGAGCCGCTAACACAGACACTGATGGTGTACGAACTGTTTTGTTAATACTTTGCAGTGCTCCACAATATTTTTATCTCTTCAACAAGCAAAGATACCTACAAAAGTATAAATTCATACAGTGACACTTTATCAGCTAGAAAACAGGAATGGTGTAGTATCTTTCTGGTTTTCTTTATGCTTACTTGGAGGGAACTTAGCATGACTCATGGATTAATGATGTATACCACAACTTTAAATGACAGTGTAAGTCAAATAACTTAAGGTTTTATATTGTAACCAACTAAACACGTTGATATATCAACTTACAGAAGATTTTTGTCTTGTTTTAAATGGGAATTCTGACACTAATGTTGAATAGTTTAAAGTTTCTGTGAAGCCAGCTGGCTCAGTAAGACATAAACTTTAAAGCTAACACTTCTAGAAACATTTTGTACAAATTCAGATGAAAACACTCGTGATGTGCAGTGGGCAGAAGAATTGTACAGAGCAATGAAAAACTTCTCTTTTGAGTGAAAGCTCCAGTTCCACATAATTAGTTACCATTCCTGGTAACTACATAAAGCTATGAGATATCAGCCCTTAAACTTACCAGTTCAGCACCAGTTCTCTTATTCTGGAATCAAGAAAGAGTAATTTTTTTTAATGAAAGTTTCTCATGGGGATATTGCCACCGTCCCAGCATATGCTGGGATAGGCTACACTGAGCATGCTGCTTCTTTCACACCATTTTGCATTCTGTCTACAAATAGACGTTCACTCCTTTCAACCACCAGTCCTCTGACCAGTGCCTAGATAACATCTCTTGAAAAAACAAGAAAAAAAAGAAAATCATAGAGGTATTTGGTCTTAGGTATAACAAACATATGGACACTATTTAGTCATGAAACAATACCTTATTTAAGGTCAGTTCTCTCATAATCATCACAGGAATAGATACGTATCAGTGGAAAGACTGTATTTCTGGTTTTGCTATTTGTTATTGGCCCTTAGAAGTCCTCATACTTAAAATCTTAACCACGAATGTGTATTTTAAGATAACCTTTAAAGCTTTTAAGAATAGGCTACTTTTTAACCCCCACCCCAGTTTTTCATAGTCAGATTTATGCTTTTTCAGTTTGGGGTAAAAAAGATTACTATTTCTCAATCATGCATTAAAAATTTTAGTGTGTGCTTAGATAACGAAACAAGAACTACTGCAGCTGGAAAGTTCCTATTCCAAAGTAGGAAAACAAATGTCGCATCTTTTATCTGAACAGATGCGTTCCTAATGTATTTTGAATAAAAACTTCCTACTTGAATTAAAAAAAAAAAAAAAAAAACAATCGGCAAAACCCCCATTGTATCTGTTTATTTTGTTTCTGGTATAAAATATTTCCAGTATGAGAACAAGTGTGTGATGAATTCTCTTCTTAAGAATCACTAGTAAAATTTTTTTATTAAATTCCTGTCACTTATAATTCCCCAAACCCAGTGAAAATAATAATGTTGGCTAAGTGTCAGAAAGCGTAAATCAAAAGCAATACATAAGACACAATTTAACTTAAACCTTTAGTATTTGCAATGACACATGACTAGAAAAAGATCTATGGTGCTTCTACAGGAAGGACAGTTCATAAATTGCCCTTATAAGCTTGAGCATGTTTCAGAAGAAAAACCCAAAGGAACAGAAAATAAGCATACCATTCTACAGAATGGTTTTCTAAAATTTCACTATTTAAAGTACACCACAGTGAAGCAAATTTGTTGGGAGAAAAAGTCACTAGTCAATTGGGCTTTGCTCAGAATTAAAGAAAACTTTGAGAGCCAGGATGTCTTCCCTTGCACTGTAGTGGCTTTGAGAATGAGGAAAGAAACACACAGTCTTTGTAGGGTGAAAAAATCTCTCTACTTTGTCCTGAATATTAGACATGATGTGATAGATACTGAAAAGAAAAAGCTGGCAAGTGAAAACATACTCAATAAGGAAGAGACTGAGCTAAAAGGTCTGGATTCTTAACCCATGGACATTCGAATCATGAACAAATGCTGGATGGACTTCTTGCATAACTTGGGAAAAGAAGAAAAAAGGCTAGCAAAAAGTTCCTCCTGTGAAACTTACTCAGATTTATTTCAGGAAAAAAAAACCCCTTACTAATCAAGCATGGACTGCTCGAAATAAAGCAGTTACAAATAATCAAACCCGAAACTTTCCACTTCACTCAAGAAGCAGACAAACTTCTGTCCACCCTCACAAAACAATACAGCAACAATTTAGGACACAATTTTAAATCAAGTTAATCTAACAACATGCTTCTTTGATGACAAGATAGTGCATGTCTGCAGAAGTCAGCAAGTTCTGGAATCTGACAACTCTGATTTCCACCATTTTTGCTTCAAAATTTGTAATGCAATATACTATGGTACCTTCCCCTATAAGCAGATTTTGAGGTATAAGTACCTAATCTTTCAGTTACTCTTCTAGCTTATCAAGACTGCCTACGCAACTGCCATTTCTCACAAAAAAAAAAAAAATCACCAAAAAAAAAAGAAAACAGCTTACCTTTCCATAACCATATTCCAGCACATTATTGTTCACACTGGGTTTTCCCAATGAGCAAGTTATAATTCAGAGCTGCTCATTTGATTATAGAAGATATTTGCAAAATTCATCCAGGTTATCAAAAATATCACTCTCCTGCCCCAAATATGACTTCCCGCACCAGCACAATGCAGTTACCACTACAAAAAGATTACTCTTCATAAGGCCCAGCCGCAGCTAACTACAAGAGCTAGGAATTAAGATGCCCATAGTGACATTCCTTTGATCGAACCAAGCCTTATTCCTTCTCTTCAAGGTTTCTTCAGACTGACAGTGTGGTTTTGAGGCAAATCTGCTGATCACCTCCATG
This sequence comes from Mycteria americana, assembly GCF_035582795.1. NCBI lineage: Eukaryota > Metazoa > Chordata > Aves > Ciconiiformes > Ciconiidae > Mycteria > Mycteria americana. The sequence goes on along the minus strand of NC_134366.1, from coordinate 39,112,701 downwards.
CACAACACTGTGCCTCATGCTCCAGAGCAGGCTTGGAGCACACTTCATATTCTCCAACCGTTAAAAAGCAGGACAAAATCAGAGTTAGATCAAAGTAACACCTCTCCATGAAAGCAGACAACAGGGACTCAGCACAAACTACCATACCATGCTACCTGCTCATGTTGACACAGCCACTAAAAACAAAACTTCCACGAAAGCTATCTAAATTCTGCCTTCTGGTGAGAGAAAGGAGCACGGCTTGTACACTGCTTTAGCCCAGAAATGTATGCACAGTGTGTGCAGTTGGATACAACTTCATGTGACAACACAGTTTTCAATGTATTTATTAAATTTGCAACACAATATTTTGGGCATTATCTTCTTTCTCTCATCATCCCTCACAGCCTTATATACCCTTCATATCTAGGCATTTCCTCCTGCCCTTAGACACTTATTTACCCATCGGCAACATCTTAGGAAAACAAAAAATGCCAACAGGAAAGAAAGGCAAGTCATTGAATGTACGCAGCCTATTTTGTAGTACACAGCCTATTTTGTTTTCCTATTTTGTTTACCTATTTTGGGTACGCAGCCTCTTTTGTTTTCAGTATGCTTTCCAACACCTTCCTTTCACTCTGAATTTGTATGCTGTTGAGAGAGAAGAATCTTTAAAATAGGAATTCTTTCTAAAGATCATCTTAATCACCCTGACGAGCCCCTCACGGAGCTGGAGCGATGTTCAACTGCATCTTCACTGGCAGCTTTGTCAGGAACCTACTGGGCAGGATGGTGCAGAGAAAGAATGAAAATTCGTTCTTTGATGTACTATAGGTGGCTTAGTCCTCTGATGGCCGTTTCTTACACCAAAACAAAGTCTTTAATCCGTGGTAAACTATTGCTTTTGGCAGGTTCCTAAACACAAGCAAAAAAAAAGGGGGGGGGGGCAGACGACGAGTAGTTTACTTCTGTTCCCTTCCCCCTCCCCGATGCACAGCTCTATCTGCAGCCCATGTGGCTGGGAGGCAGCCACAGCCGGTTCCAATTCCTACTTTCCCACTTTGCGCCCCTGCTCGCTGCCGGGGCTGAGCCGAGCCAGGACCGGCCGCGGGCTCCCTCCCCCCCGCCCCCCGCCGCGCCGTCCTCCCTCTCCCCCGCTCCATCCGATCCTCCGGTCCCCCAGGGCACAGTGTGGGAAGTACGAATTTCCGCTGAGTTTTCTCGGCAAGTTTCGGAGCTCGTCTTTCTCCTGCTCCCCGCTCCGCCCGCCCCCCCTCCCCGCTCCGCCCGCCCCTCCGCCCCTGGGACAGCCGGCGGAGCCGTGGGCAGCCGCGCCGCTCCGCAGCCCGCCGGCCGCACGCACCCCCGCCCGCCCGCCCCCCGCGGCAGCACCGGCCCCGCGACCGCCGAACCGCAGCCTGCGGGCCGCGAGGGGCGGCAGAGCCCGGGCGGCGGCAGCCTGCAGCCCTCCCGGCCGCTCCGCGCCCCCGGCCGGCTCGGGCGAGCCCATGGTGCCGGGCACGACGACCTGCAGCCGCCGCCGCGCCCGCCTGCCCGGCGCGCAGCTCAGCCCGGCGCGGAGCAGAGGAGGGGCCGATTAGCAGCCGCGGAGGAGGCGGGGGGGATGCCGGAGAGACACAAAGCCGGCGGGGGAAGCAGCCCACGGCTCGTCCCGGGATGGGGGCGCCGCGCCGGGTCCGCCTGATGGTGCTGCCGCGGGTACTCTGGGGCTCCGTCCCCCTCTTCCTCCTGCTGCTGCCCGCGGCCGAGCCCATCTGCCCCGAGCCATGCGACTGCCAGCAACACCAGCACCTCCTCTGCACCAACCGGGGCCTGCGCTCGGTGCCCAAGGCTGCCGAGCCCCAGGATATCCTCACCTACAGCCTCGGAGGCAACTTCATTGCCAACATCTCTGCCTTTGACTTCCACCGCCTGGCAGGCCTCCAGCGCCTGGACCTGCAGTACAACCGGATCCGCTCGCTGCATCCCAAGGCCTTTGAGCGCCTGGGTCGGCTGGAGGAGCTCTACCTGGGCAACAACCTGCTGCCGGCGCTGGCCCCCGGCACCCTCAGCGCCCTGGCCAAGCTGCGCATCCTCTATGTGAACGCCAACGAGATCGGCCGCCTCAGTGCCGCCTCCTTCTCTGGCCTCGGCAGCCTGGTCAAGCTGCGGCTGGACGGCAACGAGCTGGGCTCGCTGGGCGACTCCACTTTCTCAGGGCTGCCGAACTTACTCTACCTGCACCTGGAGTCCAACCGCATCCGCTGGCTGAGCCGCGGTGCCTTCACTGGACTGGCTAAGCTGCGCTTCCTCGACCTCTCGGGGAACCAGCAGAGCTCCCTTCGCCACCCGGACATCTTCGGGCCGCTGCGCTCCCTCCACACCCTGCTGCTGGGCAGCAACAGCCTGCAGCAGCTGACAGGAGGGCTCTTCCAGCACCTGCCCAGCTTGGCAAAGCTCTCGCTCAGTGGAAACCGCCTGGCTCACCTGGCCCCGGATGCCTTCACGGGGCTGGGTTCGCTGAAGGAGCTGCGCCTGGAGGGAAACCTGCTGAGCCACCTGCCCGCGGCCCTGCTGGAGCCGCTGAGCAGCCTGGAGGCACTGGATCTGAGCCGCAACGTGCTGACCGCCCTGCACCCCGCCACCTTCGGCCGCCTCGGCCGCTTGCGGGAGCTCAGCCTGCGAGATAACGCACTGGCCACCCTCCCCGGCGAGCTCTTTGCCTCCAGCCCGGCTCTCTACCGCCTGGAGCTGGAGGGGAACGCCTGGAGCTGCGACTGCCGCCTCCGCGGCCTCAAGCACTGGCTGGGGGCCTGGCACTCCCAGGGCCGCCTGCTCACCGTCTTCGTGCAGTGCCGCCTGCCGCCCACCCTGGCCGGCAAGTACCTCGACTACCTGCAGGACGCCCAGCTGCCGCCGCCGCAAGACGGCGGCCCCTGTCACGGCGGTGCCTCGCCCTCCTCCGCGCCCCCCCCGCCGGCAGCGGAGGAGCAGCGCCGTCCGCCGCTGTCCGCCGAGGGACTCGGCAGCAACAGCAGCGGCGGCGGCGCGGGGCTGCCCCGCGGGCCCCCGGGGCCGCCGCCGTCCGCCTCCACCGCCCGCCTGCTGGGGGCGCCCGAGGGCGCGGCGGGGCCGCCGAGGCCCGCGGCGGAGGCGGCCAGCCCCACGCCGCCGCTGCCCGCCCGCCCGGCGGCCTCCGGGCCGGCGCCGCCCAGCGCGGCGTGGCCCCGGCGGGCTGGCAAGCCCCGCTCGGCGCCGGCCGCCGGGGTCCCGCCGCTGGTGTCCGACCCGTGCGACTTCAACAAGCTGTTCCTCTGCAACCTGTCGGTGGAGGCGGTGAGCTCCAGCTCGGTGACGGTGCGCTGGGCCGTGCGGCCGCACCGCAGCCCCCGCCTGCAGGGGCCGGCGCGGTTCCGCCTCCTCTTCGACCGCTTCGGCGCCGCCGTCAAGTTCCAGCGCTTCGTCTACCTGCCGGAGCGCGGGGAGCCGGCCGCCACCCTGCGGGAGCTCCGCCCGGACACCCCCTACCTCGTCTGCGTCGAGGGCGTCCTCGGCGGCCGCGTGTGCCCGGTGGCGCCGCGGGACCACTGCGCCGGGCTGGTCACCCTGCCCGAGGGCGGCGCGGCGGCGGGCGGGCCCCGCGGCCCCGACCAGCAGCTCCTCACCCTGGTGCTCCTGGCGGTGAACGCGCTGCTGCTCTTCGCGGCGCTGGCCGCCTGGGCCTCCCGCCTGCTGCGGAAGAAGGTGCTGGGGCGGCGGCGGCGGAAGGCGGCCCCCGTCCACGTCCGGCAGCTCTACTCCACCCGCCGGCCCCTCCGCTCCATGGGCACGGGCGTCTCCGCCGACTTCTCGGGCTTCCAGTCCCACCGGCCGCCCCGCGGCGCCGCCTGCGCCCTCAGCGAGGCCGACCTCATCGAGTTCCCCTGCGACCGCTTCATGGACAGCGGCGGCGGCCGCCACGGCGACGACCACCTGCTGCAGCGGTTCGCCGACTGAGCCCGCCAAACTACAGCTCCCGGCAGGCCCCGCGCGGGAGGCGGGCGCCGCCGTGCGGCGAGGCCCGCTGGGAGCTGTAGTCAGCGCGGCGAAGGGAGGCGGCCCTGGGTCTGTGAGGGGATGGCGCGGCCCCCGAGAGGCGAGGTGTGGCGCAGTCGCTGCCATCAGCCGCCCTTCCTGCAGGCCGGGCCTAATGCCATCTGTGAGACGGGCTTACTCGGTCACCTCTGCGGGGAGGTCGCCGTTTCCTCAAAAATTACCACTAACACAAGCAAAAGCCCTGACTGGCGGTAACCATACCTTGCCACGAGGAGAGCAAAACGGCGGGAGCTGCTGCGAACAGCAGCTGGTGCCTCCCTTACACGAACTCGGAGACGTAAATTTAAGCGTGCTGTTTTACAGATGGTTTTCTCAGACTGCAGTTGGGAACAACAGTTACAGTGAGCGGCCTGGCCCTGCGCGAGGATGCTTTGAACGACCTTTCCAAGGCATCAGCCCTTCATATTCAAAAGTCTGGGCTGAGGGTCCTCTTTTAATGTTTCTGTTGAACTGTGTGCAACCAGCGAGTCGTCTGGAGGGCTGGAAATGTATGTTTTGCGCTGGACAGTTGGAAGGCTGTGCCATTTTAACTCAAACCGAATGTGAGGCGACTTAACGTGCGCGAGTGTGTTTTCATACTTTTTTGTAAACGGGAAACAATAATGCAGCTGGTTAGTTTTACAGGAATATATTGCTGACACCACTAGGAAAAACTAACAGAGTTTTGTAATATGTTTACAAATGAGCTATTTTGAAACTGTTTTTGAATAAATACTGCTTGGTACTTGTACACATTAATGTGTGCGGTAGTTGTCTGGGTCCGTGATGGTCAGTAGATCACTGAGCTTCACATTATCCATCTGCATTTCTAAATGGGTGGATGCAGAGTTGAACTGTTGATGGATAAATAATATTGGTGCCTTTCTTCAGAAACAATAATAGGTGAGAATATTTCAGGAATGTGAAACAGTCTATCCTAACAGGCAAATTCTCTCTTAGCCTTAGCCTACTAAAGTTAGAAGCTTTATGTACCTCACTGTGAAATAAAACATTTTTGTATATTACTCTAGATTCCGTGTTTTGTGTAGCTGAGTGAGTAATGCTGAAGTTAAACACTTATGCAGTAGTATATGATGTTTGAGTTGGTTTTGTTTTGGTTGTTTTGTTTTAACTAGAATTCTGCTTCTGTTTTTAGAGCAGTGCTAATCATTTTATGATCAGTTGCTCTCTACTTTCTCGGACTTTACTTTCCTAAATATTTACAGAATGCGGTTCTGTTACTATGAAATATGGTGGTTTATTTTACATTAATAATTCTCTCTGTGTGGTCTAGAAATGAGCTGATTAAAAAGGTCCAAACTGTGGTTACACTTTAAATGCAAATGTTTTAGATGGAGTTTGGTAAATTGTTGAGACCGTTGATACTACTTGTGCTCCTTTGAATTTAATGTGCAACCTCAGATGAACTCTTGTGGAACTGAATGGTTTGAAGGAAGTGTTAGTGGACTATGGAGACATTCATCTCAATATCATGCATTCATTGCTGACCTGAGGTGTTCGTGACTACAAGTTGTTTATTACCATAATTGCAAGTAGGCGATTTGGGGGTTTTTCTTTTTTTTTCTTTTATTTTTCCTTTCCTTTTTTTTTTTTTTTTTCCCAGACGAACAAGCGTTTACAAAAGACACCATAGTAACTGGTACCTTCAATTGGAGTTCAGTGGCTGAATGGAGAGAACATGACTTTATGTTCTGAAGGATTTTTGTTCAATCTTTAAATTCAAATGGGAGGAAAGGAGAGAGTGTAGGGATCATTTGCCTTAATCTTTGCCTTTTAAATGGAGGAAAAAAAAAGAGAGTTAAGTCTTGATTCTTGAGTCAGTAGCAAAAAGTCCTTTGGGATTTCATTTTGACAGGCAGCAGTTTTCATGAATATCAGGGGACAAACTCAGTTGTCAGTGTATAGATTAAAATTCATAACTGATAGTTACAATGTTTAATGGAATTAAAACTGAAGGAATCCAGGATCGGGTTTTATTTTTTATTAAGAATCTTCAGTTTCTGTTCTTTTGGACCCCTGGGTGCTTTTGGCCATTTATGACAGACTGTGGAATACACCACTGTTTGTTATTAGAAATGCAGTGGGGATTATTGAGTAAAGCTGTGTATCACACTAACGTTAGCTCTATCACTGGATATTCTTCCAATGGGAGATGCATAGATGCTGTACATGGTTATAATCAATTATGTCAATAAATCCTTTTGCTGAAAGAAAATTGGTGTCTTAGATCGTATCTTATATCACTTCAGTCACAGGCTGGCTGTAACTTCATATTACTAGCACTGCTGTTTCTTGGGACTGCAGAGAGTGCCTCATCGTTCATTCTCTCATGTATTTCCCCATACATTAGGTTTTCTATTTTGGTTGTAATATGTTTGGATAGTGCAAACACTAAAATAATTAAAATGGTCAGTTCCGAAACAGGTAGACCACTGTCCCAAGATAGACTAATAAAGTCCTGTTACATCAGTGAAGTAATGATCCTTTCCAAGCTAAATAAGAAATGATGATTGTTTGGGATAATACAATTTTTTTATACTCATTGGAAGTTACAGTCCTGAGAGTTTTTCAGTATTGTCAGGCTAGTGATATAAACATATCATATAGAGCATATACGTGTTGTTCTAATTAATAATTCACTGCTGCTTTTTGAATTTATACAAATATCTGGAGAATTGCTAGAATGAAATGGCTCTTTGCTCCAGCCTGGGTGAAGTAAATACATAAATCAACACAACAACAAAAAACGATGGTTAACAGAATGAAGTCAGCAACTTCTTAAAAGTCACACGTACCATAACTCTAGGATTACTTAGGCTTTGTGTACAGATGTTACTTACAGCTTTTTTGCAGGGGGGGAGCTGTACTAGCGGGTGGTTGAGGAAAGAAATGTCAGTGACATCCAGTGAGTGAATTATGTAAATATTACATGGCTCTATTTCTACCAGTAGTAAAGTATTTATATTTGTGTCCTTTTTGAAGTAAGGTCCTTTCTAAAGAATGACTGTAAACCCAGCCCTTTTTAAAGGGATGAGTCTGCCATCAATTTGTGCTCAAAATGTTTGTCCTTCTAGCAGAAATAGAGTTTTTGCCCTGTCCCCTCGTGGAATCCATGCAACTTGGGGAAGAGTGAACTGACCGCTGCTCTAAGTAATTACCAGGCATGTTATCGATCAAAGATTGAAAATCATCCAAATATTGTCCCATCAAATTAAGTGGGCTACTGCTGGGGGGTCCGCAAAAGGTACCGGGGCTTCCCTGGTGGCAGCACTGCTTGGTTCGGCAGCCTCTGCCCACCTCCTGCTCCCCCCTGCAATCCCTGACCCTTTGCTGCAGTCAGCTGGCACAGTTGTTTGTGCAGCTGGAAGGTGAACTGTGAAGTTGATCCTCCTGGAAAATAACCTTTCCTAGTACCTCTTCTCTCCCCTATTTTTCAGCCAGCTCAGTTTCTTTGATTCTGCTCAACTTGTACAAGTATTGGAAGCTGCAAAATGTGGGGGTGCAGTGCAGAGGCAGGAAAAAAAGAGTCGAAGGTGGGAAACTGCTTAAACAATCTCAAGTAGTCTTGACATCCAATGTGTCCACAGTCTAAGAAAATCTAGACTATTCACATTAGATGAAAAACCTATGTAGAGTGTATACCCTTAGTGGAAAATCGTTAATGATTTGCAAAACTGAAAACACTTAAAACTTCTTTATGAGATCCTAGAAACATTGAAGTTACAGCACAGGGCTAGAGAGAAATAATCTGAAGAGAACAGAGCTATAATGGTGTCAGTGAAGCTTTACATGTGCGTGAAAAACCCTTGTTGAAAAGCACTCTGCTTGACTATCGGAGCCTGTATTAACACAGTTGGATTTATAAAAATATTGATTTCTTTATGCAGTGCTATCTTTAGTTTTCACAATGCACTGCGAGTGCTACATTTTAAAATACCATCATCATTTAAACCATGTTATTACCCTTTCAAGAAGGGACATGGTAAATTCGATATATGTCTCTTGTGCCTTTTCCTTTCTGCTCGTTCCTGGGAGAGATTTGGAAAACGAGGAATTGGGAGAACAAAAAAGAGTCTACTCCAGTTCCATCAGGATATTTATTTAACTAGTAAACCTACATTTAGATTGTAGTGTATGAGTCCACAAAAAATCATTTGTTTTCATGACAGTATATGTATTTCCAGAAAACTCCTTCAGTGAGCAGGAGAAATACTACTTCATTTCCAGAAACCTGGCTGCTCACACTAATTCATGTTTCTCTGGCCACCAAGGGTGTGCATATGTTGTGTGAGGTCCACAAGTGAAGCTTTGGTTTAAAAAATGATTTTTAAAATCAAATCAGCCAAATTGTGTGTACACAGTAATGTACTTGATTTTTCATCTGGGCAACTCTTTTGAGAGGAGTTGCTATATAAATGTTGATCTATAATCTGATATTTGTTCAATGTGAAATGGGGAATAAATGTAAGGAAAATGTGTGTGTGCTGGATGCTGGATTTGTTCTTTTTGGTCCATGCTAAATATAGCATAGATTTGGCAGCTTGTCCAAATACTGCTGTTGTGTTTCTCTCCATAAAAGTTGAGTTTTCTCAAGAGTGTGCTTTAATTCCCATAGAAATTAAATTCCCATAGAAAAATGGTCAATTGTCTTTGAACACAAATATTTATCTTAATATAATTGTACATGAATTTATTTATATAAATGCTCCTTGATATGTTTTTTTAAAATAAATCTATATCTCATTTGTTTCTACAAACAAGGCTGTAAGAATTAAAATTAATAATACCATATGAATAAATACCTGGAAGAAAACTGCGTAAAAACATAATAGAGATATTTATTAACAAAGAAGAATCTGACACTTTAAAGAGAATTTATGAGTATTTATAGTGTGATGCGTACCTCATTTGTTGTTGGATTTTTAAAGGTACATTTATTTTTAATTTTATAAACTATGCGTAGTATTTCTATGTCATAGACATAGGCTATGAGTCCAGGGATGGGAAGGTCCCCACACACATAAATCTTAAAAGCTATTGAATGCTACAAAGAAAATTGGGATACTGTTAAAAATATTAATTCTTACTAAAGTATTACCTGTTTTTTCATTGCAAAGCTCAGTTGAAGTTGCTGCCAGGCACAGCAGTCCTTGGCTAATACGTTAAATGGCATCTCTTGACTTCAGATAGATAGGTGTAATCCTATTCCTTATTTACCAAAGTTTTTAATGTTCGGACAAACATATTCTCAAATAACTTTTTTTTTTTTTTTTCAAAATACTCCTTTTTGGTATATTCGGTATTACAAAATACTTTACTACTCTTTGGAGATCCATCCATGTGGAACCTGTACCAAGAGAGCATCCGGACAAACATTAGAGCTGTCAGTCAACATATGTATACTACTTTGTAATGTAGGAAGTGTTCAAAGGTTGTGAAGTGAGGGGTTTATTTTTTATAGTCTTGTGAGAATGAACGACCAACAAAACATTCACGTAGGGCTATAGCTGTGCCCTCTAGCTACGGCAAATGTACTGTAATATAGCATCTTAAGCATCAGTCTGGTCTAGTCTAGTTCATTTTATTTTGTCCTGTGGGAGTAGAAAAAAGACTTGATTATGAGACCTGAATTTCAAGGAAACAGAGTGGATAAGCTTTTTGTGAAGCCCTTGGCAAATATCCTGTTAGCCAGACTTTTGCCTAGTTCATTTAATTAACTTCTCACGTGTGCAGTTTGTTTCATTGTGATTAGTTTAGTATATGTTTGCTTAGTTGTAGTAAATGTTTAGAAGTCATTTGAAGGCCTGGATACATATAATAGATAAAAATCATACATGGAAAGATAATGAGACAAATTTTCTCATTGAGAGACTGATTTATCTCATAAGGGACAAATATTTCAGGGATGTTGTTGTTAAAATAAACCTGAATGCCAGTTTTAAGTCAAGAAAGGAATTCTCTTTCCTTGGAACATGAAGAAGGTACGAAGGTTGTAAATAATTACGACTCATTTATTTAATTCCTTGCCAATAAGAGAAAAGATTGGCATTATGTTAACAAATTATATTACATGGGGTTATGCATGTATCCTGTCTGGATCCAGAAAAGTGCACTGAAATGATGTCTGTGCTATCACTTTTAAACTAAGAGGTACACTGTTACACTGCTGTAGTTCATCCTGACGGTGAGAAAGACCTATTTTGATATGTCCAAATCCATGTTTTACTACAATTGTTGTACTAAATGTTGACTTCATCTGTCATTGTACCATTGATACTTATTTTCCTTCTATCTTGTTTGATATTTAAATATTAAAGTTAAAATTTAGTTTAAATACTGAAGTTACTTAGCACGGTAGCAGCCCCTATCTGACTACTGTAAAACAATTTGAAATAAGGGAGAATACTCAGTGGTGATACCTATCAGATGAAAGGTCAGAAATAATTTTACTCTAGAGGAACACACTCAGGAAAAGCATGCTTTCAGAAAAAAAAAAATTGTTTTATTTATAACTGAAGGATAACATGGTTTATTTGCCGTTACAATGTCATGATCTAAATCTTGAATTAATATACTACTAGACAAGGCTCGTATGTTAGACTTATGAGACAATTTGGAGTGTTGCTCAGTACATATAGCAGATGTTTTAGCATGTCATTTTTTTACAGCAACAGCTTGATCCTTCTTCTGTTTTTGCTCCATGAGAGTGAAAAGATTTCAAGACTCTTAACATAGGTACCCATTGATAATAGGTCTGTGGCAATAGAATTAATTGTATTGCAGAACTGTGCTCTAAGATTCAGTGTTCATCTTGAAAAAAAATAAATCGTTCTCAGGTCTGATCAGCTTGGAGAGATGAACCTGAGTGTTAACTGGCATGGAAGTGTCTTTCTCAGCTGATAATTACCGAAGAGGGAATCTTTCATGATCATTGTAGTAAGTTGTTAACTCTGAAACCTAAAGATGCCAACCAAACACCAACTGTTTTGTTGTTGATTACATTACCATACGGACCCAATTAACTCATATTCTGCCAAATCAAACTTCTCCACTTCCTCTTGTTGCCTAAAAAGATCTACTTATTATTTAAAATATTTTTCAAAACCTTCAGTTTTTCTTTTTCCCATCAGCGCTCCTGCATTAGGTATTGACAGTATAAAACTCTGCAACCTGTTGCAACTTTATAATGTAAGAATGGCAGAAGTAACTCAGAGAGAACTGTGCTCACTGAGTTCAGTATGAAAATGAATGAAGTAGTAAATGTGCCAACAAATCTGGCACTTGCCAGTAGTTCCCGTAAGCCTGGTGCAGGTGCTGGGATCCGTGCTGTACAGTTCTGCAGTGCTGCTTGTGCCTTCCACCTGACTGCTCTTACTGTTGCAGCACTACCTTCTTCTAACATCTTACTCATTGGCACAGGGTTTTCTCTAACAGATTAGGGACATTCTGTTCAGTCTGGTATCCATTCAGTTATTTGTTTTTTCTTATCTCATGTTTTAAATTCTATATAACGGGAGTTTGTTTGGGTTTGTTTTATCTGGTTTGAAATAGAGATAACAGCTGTTTAAAATAGAGTCTGCTCTTAGAAAGAGAAGGAAGGACTACATGAATTTTAAATAAATCCTGCTTAAACGGAAGTTATTTTATCCAGGAATGATTTGGGATTGGAATGGTTCCCTGGGATCCCACTTGATACTATTCTGATGGCACAAAGGGAAGTGCAGAGGCTTCTGGTTTTCCTGCCAGGATGTACCACTGAGAACCTGAGACTGCAGAGGTCCAGTGGGAACTAAAGTCATCCCTTCCCACTGGACCTAAAGACATCCCTTCCTTCCATTTCTGTGGCTCAAATGGAAAAGAGATTCAGGGTCAGCATCTTTTTCACTGGAACAGCTAAGAACTTACTTTATTCTATAAAATATATATTGACCTAGACTGATTTTGTAACTGGAGAGTTATAAATAGGTTTCACACCAAAGGCAGCATCAAAAACCTGCCATTTTTGGAGACAAAACCTCCTTACTTTTCCTCTGTAAAACCGAAGTCAGCACAGACTGAAGTAACTGGCAGTTTGCTGAAGGTGTTAACAGCTCTTTGAGGTGTCTGTAATATGCAACTGGGTACACTTTATTTAGTTAAAATAGTCTCTCATATATTTTATTTAGAGGTATTTAGAATATGTCCCAGGTGGAAAATACTAATGAATTCCGACCTGTTAGCTTGTAATGATGCTGACCTACTTAGATTTTGGATTCATTTGTTGTTTAAATTTGCACTTGCAAGTGCACCTGAGGCATTCCTGAACTTCAGTCTGATCATATGTTTTTATCCAACCTGCTAAAATTGCCTACCATTCCAATTAGCCTAACGGTACCTGGAAAACTGCTGCTGTTCTAACTTACAGCTTCTTACTTTTAGCCTTTTCATTTATACCATGGTAGAAAATCATCTTAATCTGCAAGCTCCTAGGCCTTGAGATATGCAATTGCTTATGAAACAGGAGAATGGACAGTTTTCCCAGCCTTCCAAACACAGCCAAACTCTAACAACCAGAACAGGTTTGGTTTTTTGTTTTGTTTTGTTTTGTTTTGTTTTCTTTGCTGTGGTAAATAACTGATGGATTAGAGCTTTGCAAATATACTACAGTTGCGAAAGCCTACCAGTAGTGCCAATAGTGGCAGGACCCAAACGTGTATGCACTGGAATAATCATTTGGCTGTTCAGATGGGGAACTCTACAAAATTTGGGCATGTGCAAAACATTACTAGAACTGATTTTAGACCTTTAGGACTTACCAGTTATATTATTGTGGGGGTTTTTTTCTCCAAAATGTTCTTTGTCTTCTCCCCTGTTCTATTACCTCCTTCTCCATCTGGCTAGAGGGTTTTGGATTAATGCAGCAAAAGTGACTGGAATATGTGTTTAAGGATGCTGAGCCAATGTGTCTGAGAAGCTGCAGGTGCTTAAAAAATATGAAGCCTTAGAAAATGTGTGAAATACAGACTTTGGGAGGCATTCAAGTTCAACATTGTGGTCATTACACGGATAGCTGTCCAAATTCATTTGTTATCATCCCTGTTTATCCCCTTATCATGGTTAGCTGCCTTTTGTTTCTCTTTGCGATCTGTAATGAGGTGTCAAATTTTGTACCTCTTATATTGTATTTTGACCTGGTCCTGACTACTGTAGCCACTCAGACTGCATTTCTCTTCAGAGCGGCCAGAACATGTATTGCGTATTGTTTTTATGTAGAATCATCGAAGTACAAGAGGAAAAGGATTATGGATTTAGAAAATGTGTTTCTTGCCTAAAGCTTTACCATTCAGCTGACGATAATCCAGGCAGACAGCCCCAGTGATCTATAATTTGATCTGATTCTTCAGAAAGACTGCTGCCTCTCTCCTGAGAGGTGAAAAGCTGTCAGACTTCTCCCGTTCTGCGTTTGTGATCTTTCCAGTTTGGATGAAACGAGCTTCCTAAGTTTCTTTACAGAAGGAGGTAAAATCCTGACATATGGGCCAGTGGTAGGGCTTTTATCACCTGTATATGTTTTCACATCAAAGAGTTTGTGTAGCTGCCTGGTTTTCAGACGATGCCCTTTGGACCTAAAGTGGTCAGAATCAGACAGGAAGAGTCAGAAACCAAATTTTTGTTCATGAATCTGAATAATTAAACCAAAAGCATTTCATACATTACACAGAGGAATTCTGAATGCGGCATAATTCTTCTCAAAGGCACTAATCTCACTTTAGGCAGCCTTGTCTTTCTGGTCCCCAAGGGAGCTGCGCTGCGGAGCAGTCCCTCTCTCCCATGCCACCCCTCTGTGCGCTGCTGGGATTAGCCTGCATTTCTGGGATTAGCCTGCATTTCTCAGAAGCCTGTGGAGGTTCTTTTGCTTTTTGTTTTGTTTGTTTCCTGATGTATAATAGGCCCTATCCACGTCCCCTCTTTCTTTGCATCATTAGGCTTATAAAACGTCAGGGTTACGGCAATAGGGTCATTACGGCAGAGCTGCCGAAACTGGTGTAATGACCTCTGTGTGTTTTGAAGTCAGGAGTTAGAATCAATGCTTTATAATGCTGAAGCACTTTAAACAATCTTTAATAATTCCTCTGCCCTTTTTGTGTCCTCAAATTCTCAATTTAGTCTTCTAAAAAAGTAAGTGGAGTTTTTCTGCCTCATCTTTTCCGTGTAAATCATTATGCCTGACCCATAAATATAAACTTCCAAAGAGCAAATACTTTGCATCTGAAAAGGTTGGAATAGCATGTGTTTTCCTGAGGGGACAGAAGCCTTCTCAATATATCCAGGAAGACTTTATTAACCATCCATTTAAAGTTACATAAAGTTAAATATCACTTTGCAAAAGGGATAGTTTTGGAGAACAGCAGGGATGTAACTAAAACTATATTTATTATATATTACTAACAAATTTACACTACAGGATTACAGCATAAAACCAGACTTGTTTACTAATCCTCCAGATTAAATTGTTATTCCTGGAATTATTTATTTTATCAGTCTAAATACATTATGCCAAACTGGTGCAGCACAATGGATCTCAAGGCAGCCCAATTTTTACTAATTTCAGTGGATCTACAGCAGACCTGAACGTGAGCCAGTCTTTCTGTTTTCCTGCTTCTGCTGCAAAAATTAGCTGTGGATATTAAGAAGAACTGGTGGTCTATTTAAACAGGAGTCAGATTTTAAAAAAATCAATTATTGATCTCTTTCATGTATCTGTGAAGTTACATTCTCATCAGTTGTGAGACAGTGTGTGAAACTAATTAATTTCTGGAAAATGTTCATCTGTGATTCAGCTACGCCCGTTATACTTCTTGGAATATCACACGGAAAATGAAGCTACCAAAAGGAAACATCTGTTTGTATCTAAAAACCCAAACATTTCTGAAGTTTAGCAACATGCATTCTTCTTGTGGCTGCCACCTATTATACTCAGCTCTAGAGCAAATACCAAAAGGATACTTGAGGTGACCTTTTGTATCAGATTAAACAAAATGAGAAAACACTTGGCAATCAGACTTCCTCCTCTAGGCCATGGGAAACAGCAGAACAGAGGAACAGATACAGTAAAAACATATTAATTCAATCTCATTTGCTTTAGAAGAGTCCAGCAGTGAAAAGAACAACTAACTGTGAAAAACCTGAGGTCTCTGTAATTTGGCACATCTTGAAGTCTGGCTAGATTCTCCTGACAAGGGCTATCTCAAGCAGCAATAAAATGGGAGAGGATGAAGAAAAACAAACAACTAAAAAACGTTATGTGGGAAATGTTTTTCTTTCAAAAGCTATTCCTTAGGAAGAAAATATCCCTAGTAGACTGCAGTTTTGTATCAGTGTTCTTGTTGCATGTTAACACACACTGGCTTTGAATATTTTTCTAAAACAGTGTGGCTTTCAAGGTTCCCTGTGCTTGTGTAAATCTGTGACTCCCTTGCTTGTTGGTGTGCTGAGCAAAGCTGGGGGAGGAAAACAAACTGTAGTTTCCCAGTAAGGTTAAGCTGGCACAAGCCAGAATGCTGTTAAAATAATAGTCCTGTTGCTGGGGGATGCTCATTCCTTCCATCTGTCCATCCAGCACATGGTGGGTAATAGCACACTGGTAGTATATATTGCCACTCCTTGCCACTCCTTGGCAAGATCACTGGATTGTTTATTTGCATCTGTCAATGACAGTGCATGAATAATAGGAACAGTCAGCTCTACTAAGCGAATGATAGATCTATGATCAAATGACATCCCACTCTAAAAGGTGAACTGATAAAGCAGCCATCAGGGAAGGGAGGATAAATGCAAATGTTTAACTGTTATGATGACTGGGATTATTATGCAGTAGGTCTACACACCAAGGCTCTATCTAAGGAGGTTCAATTTTAGACCTTCAGTGCACTAGGGGTAGTTTGGTTTGGTTTGCTCAAACTGGTTGTGCAATATCACAAGTGATTCTCTAGCTGTGTGTTGCAGCCTGCCTCCAGCGTGCCTTGCTCCTTGCTGCTCCTGCTTTCCATCGGCAGCAGTTGCTCATGCTCGGATCTTGGAGTCCTTCCCTGTGTGCAAGCGCTCAACCCCTGCAGGCTTCTCCTAACTGGATGGGACGCAAAGGACAGCCTCCCTCCGCCTTCCGGAGGGGAGCAGCTGCAAAGAGAGCGGGAAGGCCTGAGGACACCTAGGTTTTCACCACAGCCGTGCAGGCGAGAAGCCCAGAGGACAAATTTCAAGACCTGTTGTGTAGCCAGTAGGCAGGGATGGGAAAAAAAGAGAGGGAAACTTTGCCTGGAGACAAAACTGCAGTGACGACAAGGATGATGGCCAAACAAGGGCTTGGTGAGGAAAAAAGTTTGCAGCATGCAGAACCTTTGACCGGGTTATGAAAATTCAAGGCCAGAGGTGCTCGTTGGGTTGTTTTGGTCTGCTGAACTGTTCCAGTCTTACATCCCTGTCTAACAGCCAGGAGATAGAGCTCCCTGTTTGCTTGGGTTTTTTTAGAAGAAAAGAATACGAGTGTTTCAACACTCTCCCCACCCCACACCCCCCCCTTGCCCATCTGCACGCTGCGTAGTCAGAGATCACTGGTAACAGAATTTTTCTTGAAAACAATGGCCCATCCACACTATAGGTTGCTACCTCCAGCAGCAAAGTCCCGTTGTTTATCAGTAAGCAGGTCTAAAAGCAGTTTCAATAGGATGACAGACTGTTCCTGGCCCTGGGGCAGCTGGAAGGAGAGGCACCACAGCCAAGTTTCCCCCTTTGCCTAACAGCATTGCTGCTTCTCTGTTTCTCCCTGCACGAGTTGCTGTACATCGCACTCGCTCTGCCAGGCACCTGGCATGAGGCTTATGGCTGTGGGTTGGTGCTGTTAAATCACAAGTAATGGCAAATATCACATTTCTTGGAAATAAAAGTAATTTCTTTAAAAGCTGCTGAAAGTCACAGGAAACTTGGACTGCTGAATGAGGTGTATGTGTAAGCTCCCATCAGGGTAATGGTGGTGTTGGCTGGATGTTGCAGAGGAATTTTTAGCAAATGTAGGTGGACTTTGCATGGAGTTGCTCTTCTACTTACAAGACAGACAGTGATATGTGGGCAGGTACACAGGATTAAACTCAGTTCTTATTTCAGTCACAAATCATGAAGGCAATTGAGTCCTGTAAGTACTTTTCGGGAGTAAATGGGATCTTCTTCCTCTGCTCTCACTGGACATCCCATGCAGGGTGTGCAGAGGTGTGGAGCGATCCCCTGCTGCAGCTGACTTGCCCAGATTGGTAGAAGAGTTCTTGGGGGAGATTTGGCTTCTGGAGAAGGAGTTTTCTAGACAGAGACTTCAACTGGTGGTGGACGTACCCCTGGTGAATCTGGCGGGCTCAGCTCTGAGAAGGGCTCAAGGCACACCATACAGTTATTTAAGCATCCTTTTAAACAGTCGGGCTACTCACTGCAGGCACTATGCAGACTTTGTTCCATTCTGCCTTTGTACACGTATCCTCCTCCTCGAACCTCTCTTCTTTTCCACTAAGAGTCAGATATCCGTATGAGCCAAACCCCCTATAGACTCTGTGAGGCCAGAGAAGCTGACTGAAACAGAAAGCCCTACTGGATGTCCAAAACAGTAGCTGAATTTTTGGAAGTTTTGGAACTAGGGATAGAGAGAAGGGGGAAAAAAAGACCACAAACATATATACATTTCTTAAAATGCAACCCTTAGGCTATTTTTGTCTTTGTATAATTTTTGGTTGTTTTCTTCTCTCCTTCACTTTTTTATGTTCATCCATTTTTATGTATTTTCTTTCTACTTTTTCTCTAACTCCCTGCAACTGACATTGTTCCCACATATCCGTTAGAGCCCTCACGGTGTTCTTTGTGGCTGGGTGTTCATTAACCTTTTATGTTGTATTGCAGAAAAAAACCAGATTAATTATATTTTGAAGATTCCCAGCATCTCTGATGATAGATTTTCTCATGGTAACTTTGACCTGTTTCCTGAGCACAGCTTCTCTCTTCTTCCTTCATAAAAACGTGAGGCTTACAAATCAACTCGTTCAAGTCCCTTGAAAAGTTGTGGTTCAAGCATGCTTCCTTACAAGTCCATCCTTGGGGATGTGCAATTTTCCTCCTCAGAATTTTGATGTTGTCGCACGTAGTTACAGAGTTGATATATTAGGATTATAAACAAGCTAGTCATTAATTTGAGAATGTATATACAAAGCTGGATGGCACAAAAAACCTCGGCACAGGTATTCTCTGCCTGAGTTGCCCTAGCACTCTGCAACATCCATGCCTCCAGGCCTTTTCTCACTGTACATGGTTCCTCCTGGAAACTGTGGAGCATTTCTAGGGCAGCTAGTTTTCTTTGACCCTTTTCTCCCTGTTTTACTTGGATCTCCTTTCCTAATACAAAAGCACACTTATCTTTCTCTCCCTTGTCCAAACATCCTTGTTTGACTTGGTGAATGAGTTTATACGTCTCCTTCATAAAATTTGGAAGTATATTTATTCTGAAATTAGTAATTCGCAGTCTCCAACCACTTTCATAGACATAGAAAAAAAAGTTGCTTTATTAGGTTTCAACCTCCCTGTTGCTCGAGGCGTATCCAGTTCAATAGATGATATTTGGTTTAAAGACTGATTGTAGACTCCTGTGTGGCAAAGTCGAGAAATAATCCTGCTCAGATATCGAATGCTATTCCATAATTATGTCATAACTTCAACTGGAATAGATTTCCACAAATTATTTCAACAGGAAAACATTTTAACATGTTAACATGCCTCAGATCCTTAGGGCCTGCCTACCCTCATGGGTTATGTTGAGAGGAAGCTGCTTGAGGAAACTGCAGTAGAGAGGCTTCCCTGAAACCTGGGGCTTAATTCAGCACAGCTTTCAATAAATAGTAACACATCTGAGCTGAAAACTAGGAGTTTAAAGTTGTTTGTTCTTCTGGTTTTTTACTGTTAACATTAATCAGGCAGATGAATTTTGGAGGAAAAATGGAAGGGAAGTAATTAATACTGGTTTTAAAACTGGCTTAGATAGTTGAATAGGTATTTGGGAATACATTTTTCTTCTTGTTAGGATATGTAGGTGCAAACAGTATTGCCTGCGTGTCTGTTCGAGTACCCACACACTAGTTGCCACATCTGGTCCCAGAACACTTCTTCAGCTCTCAGCTCAGGCTGAAAGCCCTATGGTCCTTCTCATGAGAAGGGGCACTGCCTCCAGGACTTACCTCCCCAATTAATATTTTCCTTGCAGTTGCGTTGTTTCTGTGACAGTAATTTTCATGTTACTTCCTGATCCAGTTTTTCTCTAGAACATAAATAACAGCGTCACCTCTTTCAAAGTACTTAAAGAAACCAAATAGTTTTCACCACGTTTTCTATCAGCAAAATTTTGCTAATAAGTAACATAAACTGAAATGACACTGTCAAACTAAAGAAGTTAAAGAATAGAATTAGTGAGGAGTTGACTCCAAGAATCATCTAGACACAATCAGAAACTATCTCGACGTGGTCCTGGGCAACTGGCTCTAAGGGGCCCTGCTTGAGCAAGGGGTTGGGCCAGATGACCTCACCTCCAAGCTCACCTCTTCACTTGTGATTCTGTGATCCTCCATCTTAACTTTCAGTCATATCCATTTGCATTATTTAAGTAGTAACTGAAGCTATTTTCACTCAAGGTACAAGCAGAACTGCTAGTTGAAGACATGTAGGTTTTTCCCCCTAATCACATACACTGAAATATATGCACTGATGAAGTTCATTAGGTGAAAATCAAATGTTCATTGTCTAGACACTTTGAACATCTAGCAATGGTGGGGTTGGTTAGCCAGGGGTTTTGTTTTCCCCAGAATGAAAATGTCCTCTTCATAGTCTTTGACGGATTTCAGCTTTGTGACTCTTAAGCCTGTTCAGATTACTTTCAGCAAATAACATGTGGTAAATTAAGTCATTCTTCCTATCTATCTACTGTCCATAAACAGTCACTGTTTTTCCCATGCAGTACCTGAAACAATTCAGTAGATTTTTGTTACGATCAAGCTTTCATCTTGTTTCTCAGTGAATTTAAGGGTTGATCTGTGTTTTAGTATTCAAATATAGCTAAAACCACAGTCAATATTATAAATAGCCATCTAAATGACATGGAAACTTCTGATCAGGTGGCCCCACCTTTGTAATTACTACTTCCTCCTTGGAGTAATCATATCATCACAACAATTACAATCACCTTTGGTGAAGACACAAGCATAGACAACCGCTGACACTGGGTCACATCCAATTTAGAAGCCACCAGAGTAATTGCCAGCAATTTGCCCAGCTGCAGTCATCTGTGCTTTTAATTTAATTTTTTTTTTTTTGCATCAGTTCTCCTTGTAGTTTCACTTTGATCAGTGTCTGGGAAGAAGAAGTAAACAATGATAGTATTGGTCTGCACTTGCAGTTACTCTGTTTTGGTTTGGAGGAGGGTTTTGCAGAAATACTGAAGGGAATACAAAAATGGGTTTCATTTACACTTCCCCCGTGCCCTTTTAGAGCCCTCTCACAGTGAATGAAAATATTCACTCTTTTTTTCCTCCTCAGAGCAGCATAAAGAAGCCTCAGCAACACTGTCAGTTCCAGTCATACAGAAATTGCAAGCATTAGCAAAACAGTGGATTTGGTGTTCATTTTAATTTGCTTTCAATAGTTCAAATTGTACTGTTTTCTATCTTAAAAAATTCCCTGTGACAGACAGGGCTGGAAACATACTTAAAAATAAAGAAAAAAAAAGAAAAATCTCTCTTGCAAAAATGTGGTGGATCAAGAGCTGGATAGTTTAAAGAAAATAGCAACATTTATGTAAAGCTGTAAATTTGAAATGCTGTCATGCAAATCAGACTGTAAGACTCATCACCAGAAAATAGTGCTAGATAAAGAAAGGGGGGTGGTTTTTCAGATGAGGGAAGTCTTAGATATGAATTTTAATGTTTAGCTTCCTGATCAAAATGCAGACTGTGATCTTGGTCGGTGTGATTTTCTGGCTTGATTTCATGGGTTCTGGACAGTCTTGACAATCTCTCCATATGTTGTAGAGTTCAGAATCAAGTCCCTGAGTTCTAGATATAGCTTTTTGCCCTCTTACCATCTGATGAGGCATATTTGGGTATATAAAAACCTTTATGAATAACAATTTCTGTAAATGGAAAGCAAAAACAGTGCCCAAGCTACACATGATTAAAAAAAGTGTGTTCAAGGGAATTAACCTTCTAAAGTAATTTTACATGTACATTTGCGCTACAGTTAAAAAATTTAGCTGTCTTGAAAAATCATGTTCAAACATAAAACATTTGAGGTAATTTAATAGTTGGCACTTAAAGTAACTGCAATTTGATGTTCAATTCAAACCAGATGTTTATTTTTTGCAAGAAGTCTATTCTGTTGTCAGGGGAGAGAAAAAGCATTCAAGGTTATGGAGCAGGCATTTCTTACTGCAGTTGATTAGAACAAATTACCAAGAGCTGTACTTCACATTTGAAAGACTGAGGCGTTTATGATCTCAGGCCCCAACAACTAAAGAAAACAAAAATAAAGAGATTGAAAGTATACATACTGTGAGCAGTTAAACTGCAAGAATGCTGTGGATCCCAAACAGCTGGGTTCCATTTGAACTCAAAAAGTTTAATAGCATAAGCCTGCACATCTTCTTTTCCACTTCTGAGGATCATCTGCCAGATGGAGAAGCCCCCCCTCTCATTTCCTTGCCCTGTACAATTGTGTTACAGAATAAAATGACTCGATGCGCTGGAGCAGAACCAGTGCTTTTAAACCAGGGAAAGATATATAGCTCTTAGAGAAGATCAGTTTGATGTAAAGGAAACAAAGGTAATAAAACATCCAGCTTCAGTAGTTAAATGCTTGCAGGAATGTCATTTTATTCAGGTACCAAGCAAGCCGGTAACATTGATGCAGTACTGAAATCTGCATTCCTGGAAAGTGGGATGCGTTAGTGAGATCATGTTTTAAGATCACGGAATCTTAAAAGGTGCCCAAAAGTTACTTCCTACTCATCGTTTTGAATGCTAGGTCTCCCGTTGTCATGCTAATTGGACACTCGACAATGACTCCTCTGCACATTGTCCAAACTTACTGTTTGGAAATAAATTTAGTGAGGAAAGAAATAGGGCCAAAAGTAATCCTTGTTCAAGACAGTAGTGACCCAGCAACACGGCTGAAAGAAATCAACAATATACTAGCCCTTGCTCTAAGAGGAACTGCAATTTAATGCTCTTCAGACTCTTGCTTCGTCTCCAGTCACACACAGGGTCTGCAGAGGCTGTCTGTGGTGTGTTAAGGAATGTACAATTCCTGTCTCGTGTCATAAAAGTTTGCTTCCCAGGAAGATACTGGTTCTGCTGTCTGTGAGACCCTTCATGCACATGAAAGGAGAGGAGCAGTTGCTTTTTGCCATGTAATTTAACAACGCTAATTAAATAAAGATATCCACAGCGCACTGAGTAGCATTAATTACAGCCCATTTTGCAGAGAGTGCATGTGTAGAGGGGGAACTGCACAGAAGCCAAATCACATAAATGTGTTTTAAGTACATGTGCTGGAACTCCACCAACTCCAGCTCTAATAGCAGCTCAGGAGGGAAAGTCCTGCTGCTGACCCTGGGCCCTTCGGGGGGAAGAACTGAAAAAAAGTCTCTGGACCAAGCTTGAATTGCAGACAGGGGATGTATGAGACAACTTGGCTTTCAGATAGTCAGCTTCCCTTAAGTGCAGCTCACAGTCTCAGTGTCCAGAGATGAAGGGGAAGCCAAAATCAGTGAGATGGTCACAGGGTTTCTCTGCTTCTTCTGGCTTGGCTTACAGTCAAACAAATGCATTTTCTGGTATAGAACAAAAGCACGTAGACTTCCAAAGCCTGAATGAGTTATCTGCGGCTGTAATGCTGAATTTCAGCCCTGAAGCATAAGCCTGCACAGCATGATTAGACGGTGCTTTAAGCATCAGCGAACTGACCTATGCTAGAGAGGATGCTGAAACTTTGGTGCAGTTAATGGATCAAGATAGTGAGGCCACAGAGCTACTGCGATGGATCATTACAACAGTTCACTGGCTGCTAATCCAGCATCTCCCTGTTGCTAAACAAACCACTCCTTATATAGTTCACTTTTTTCCCACAGCGTGATGCTTCTGGCAGAAAAAAACACCCCTCTCTTGAGCCACAGTGTGGTCAAGCTTATAGAAATTGCTTACCGCTTTAGCAGTGTGAAAGAAATTATATGTGATTTTGAGGAAAATGTCCTCAGCCTGTTAAGATTTTAAAGTCACTTACTTTGGTAAGAACTGACAACATTCAGCACATCTTTATAAGCTGTAGTAAGATTCACTGGCCTGTTTTAGAGGGCTTGAAAGGATGCATATTACTCTTATGTTTAGCTTTCTCCAATAACTCCGTAACTATTTCTTCAGTTTAGAAGTAGAAAGATGCCTTTTTAACTTCAGGTCCCAAGCTCTCGCTGAGTTTGAGATGGAAGCTGTGTTTTCCCAGCTTGCCTATCACTAGTAATAAGATTTCTGCAAGCTGAAAGATACCTGTGGAGCCCTGGTGACCCTGCTGGGGCCAAGCACAGCTTACTTGGTATTTCTGCTTGTGAACAGAACATTGACACCGCCTGCTTACAAGTGCTGGTGAGCTGTCTGGCCAGGCTCAGCAGTGGATAAAGTAACTGAAGATATTGCTCTTTGGCTTGGGAAGAGATGTACTTCCTAAAAAAGAGTTTCTCTGGGATTAAAGAGCAGTGCCAATTACATATGTGAGGTTGCAATTATATAATACTGGGGTTGCAAAACTGTGAATAAAAGCCTATGTGTCTACATAACTTTGCTGCATATTGCACCGGGACTACCATATAAGAACGTCTTTGTTCATGGGATTCCAGGTGGTATTTGTGTCTAGCAAAGCTTTCCTTTTTTTACCTTGGAAGAGGATTTTCTCAGCTGCGCTGGAACCACCAAACGAGCGTGAAAGCAGCCGTACCCGTGCATCGCCACGCTCTGCCCTCTCGAGAGGAACTAGAGCTTACGAGGAGGGCAAGAGAGCATCGGCAGGACATCCCCCGCCCTTTAAACGAGCTGTGACTGCAATAAATTGTGGATTCCTTAAAGCCCGTGCGCTTGGCAGGCGGCGTGAGGGCTCTCCCGCCCAGCATCGCCCAGCATCGCCCAGCATCGCCGGCTCCCGCTCGGAGCAGCTCGGTTGTTCACCCGCAGACAGCTAGTACCACCCAGTGGTGCTGGGGATTATTACAGGTTTTTCATAGAATTTGGCTGATATTTGGTAAAAATGCGACGTTTTCCTTGGTAGTGGAAGAAGCAGCGAGAAGCGAGGCCAATGTCTGTAAAGAATTGGTCCAAGTTCGCTGTTGTGAAATGTCCTTCCCAGGGCTGGAAGCAAGAAAGCAGCAGAGGGTCACAAAAGTATGTGGCCTTACCTCCTTCGGATGCAAATGAATTGCTTGTGTTTGAGGTGTTCCAAGCTGGTTTACTCTGGTTCTGCTAATACCTCTGCAAAACAACATGTGTCTACTAACTTGCAAACTACAGGTGTTTGGATACCCACAAATTTTACGCACCTTCAAAAAAAGCTGTAAGGCTGTTGGTGATCACAGCTTCTTTGTAAACGGGAAATGAAAACATTATTTAATGTGTGGAAGGCTATAACAAGGTTTCAAAGGTTGATCAAGTGCTGTAAAACCCTCCTAATCTTTTTTTTTTTTCCCATGGAGTTATAAAGAATGGAGAAAACGATTGTTAAATATTGCAAGAATGAAAAAAAGATGTAACTGATCATATGCTGTAGTTGCCATATTATCAACTGCATTATTCTGTTACTATTAGATTCAAAGAGCTTAATTCTGTATTATGTTTAAAGGAAGCCTTCAAGTCTGAATCTATTTCACCCTTTTTTCTGAATGTGCCAGAGCAAAAAAAGCATGTTTAAAAGTATAATTATTCGATTCCTATATAGATTGTGAAAATAAAATCTTCTTGAATCCAACAGGTGGTTTTCATGAAACTCTAAAAGAACTGGCAGCAAAAAATTACAAAAAAACCCCCTTCAGCCTAGTGTATTAATTGTATAATTAGTTAGTGTGTGTGAACTGTGAAAATGAAACCAGAAACAAAAGCTGAAGCAAAAGGCAAATGTACTACAGACAGTGAAAAACACTTAGCATAGTGGTTTTTTTCCCTTCATTTCACATAGTCTAAAGTCTTCCTAGTCACATACAACAACAGTCATTTAAAGTTATTTTATTTCAGCAAGGCCTTCATTACAATCTAAACTATTTCAGACTTTAACTAAAGATGTAGAGTCCGGAGTCTGCCGAAGAACGCACTTGAAATCTTTGTGCAGCAGTGGGGTGGTGGTTTAGATGACCTAATAGGGTTTTTCCATCTATAACTTTCAGCAGCTTTATGATTTTATATTTTTTTAAATATCAGAACTTACTCATGCCCCCAGTCTGTCACTAGGGGTGTGTGCTGACATGTAGGGTTCTGGAAGACACCGTGCTTTCCATTAGGCTTTTAGTCCAAATTTCAATACCAGGCCTTGTCCTGAAATATTTTAACATGATCCGTGGTGCTATACTTTAACTTTCTAGTTTGGCAAATTAAAAACAAACAAACAAAAACCAAACAAAAATACCAAGCTAAGGAGAAGGGGAGAGTCATCCACTACACCAGAACAGAAGATGCCTGTAAACCACTTTTTTTTAAATATAGAATTGTTGAGCTGAAATTATTATATGCTGTAGATAATATTTTATGTTTATTTTAAGTATGCAATTAACATTAGCCTGTTCCTTTCCGTGTACCAAAATCTATTGACTCCCCTAAGAATGGCAATCATCTCCTTTGGTTTTGCTGATGCATTACCGCTCTTGTGCTATAGTTAAGAGATGCTCATTTCAGAGCTTGGACTGATATTTCAGCAGCTCACCACAGGGGAGCTTGAAGCTTTTTAGGGGACTTCCACAGTTCCACCAGTGCTGAACAGAGCGCTTCACAAACTCTTCATGCAGCATATTCCCACCGGAACCACGTTAAACAGACAGTTAGTAAGAGACTTGCTTAAAACCTACTTTCTTGTTACTCTTGTAGGTTTTTTTGTCCTACTACTGTAGTATAAACCCAGGTGGAGTTACCCTCTTCAGCCTTTAACCAGGTGGGAAGTAGGAAAGTGGGAACATGGGAGTCGCTACGTATTTTGTATAGTGCTCTTTTTGGAGCAATATGGACATTTGCAAGCTGTGTAACAAATTGCTATCAAGGCCAGCAAGCTAGAAAGGTTGTGAAATTTCATAATTTTACTGTTTGAGGATCTTTTTTTCCCTTTGAGATTGCTAGCTCACAATAATCCACAGCTGGCTTTTTTTTTTTTTTTTTTGAGTGGGAAGGGATCTCTCTTGCAATTCGTAGTAAATCTGTTCACCTATTACTGTAGATCAGTCCTTCCCCCTTTCTGTCCCTTCATTGTTTATTTGTGGTTTAGCTCCTTCCTTGCCTGCACCACCTTGTGCCACCAATATCTGTGAAGGAAGCTAGGTCTGGCAACTGAGCTGGTTGATGAATAAACCAAGAAAAAATGGTGGGAGGGTGCTTTCAGCTGGATCAGTTCCACAGAGCCACCTTGGCACGAGAGAGGTGGTGAGGGCAAGCGGCAGGAAGAGGCGTGAGGGAGGGAAACACTTTTCTGCAGCAGGATGGACTGAGGCAATACTGAATCACAACCCTGCCTTAAAACATACACAGGACAGGTTTTCATCCAAGAAAGAAATCTTTTGGGTCTCCCTTTCATGTTAATTTCCATGCCAAAAAACGTCTTAAAACTCCATCCTTACAACTCTTTAACTCTTTCATGTCTCCCCCCACTCCTTTGTCCATCCAATTGAACTGTGTACTGGGGTCATAAAGTCCAGTACCCTCTCAAGTCCTCTTTGTGCTGCTTTTAAATAAGTCCTTTGTATATTCATTTATAAATGCTTATTTTGGTAACTATGTGCACAGAAGATTACCCAGTTCCTCACTTCAGTGATGGAAATAAGATTGATTGCGCTAAATGTCAACAACGACGGCCAGGCTAGAGAGGCTGCCGTGGGAGGCCCCTGTGAAATTTCTTTTAACTTTGATGAGAACAGAGCTTGGGACTAAAATGGCTGATGCAAATGGCAAGGACCGCTATCCCTGGAAAGGGTATAACCCCTTGGGGGTAAGCAAGTGAGGGCAGCTTTGTGCAATAGTTCTCATAAAATGAATAAAATACGCATTTTTCCCTTCTTCTCACAATAAATGCCCTGGGGTTTGATCTGTGTTGTTCCTTAAGAGAATTTTTTCCTGCTCACCCTGATATTATTATTCCCATTGGCTTTAGCTGAACCATTTGGGCAAGCCAGAGCTGCAAGATTTGAGCCCTTTTGGCATGTACAACGCACATTTAATAACATGACATAATTTTAAGGCACTTCACAGATGTTAGTGAAGGCTCCTGCCAC
Organism: Mycteria americana; assembly: GCF_035582795.1. Classification (NCBI taxonomy): domain Eukaryota; kingdom Metazoa; phylum Chordata; class Aves; order Ciconiiformes; family Ciconiidae; genus Mycteria; species Mycteria americana. Next base: position 39,085,073 of record NC_134366.1, on the reverse strand, counting down.
CTTTCTGAAGTTAATGGGTGTGATAACTTGGGAAAGGGTGGGGAACAAGGACCAGAACTGAATTTTATTACTCCAGAAGTGTCTTTCCATAGTCCTTCCTAGGAAGCCACCTCCCTGCTTTTGCCACGTCCTGTCCGGGTTACCCACGTCCTTCTTCTTTCACCTCCCACATCTGCTTGCTGACTCGCCCAGCCCGGCCCTTGGTGGTGGCTGGATGGTGGTGGTGCAGGGCATGCAGGTGTCTCCTGCCACAGAGTCAAACTCTCCCCAATTTGTGGATAATGAAACATGATAGCTTTGGGTCAACAGGTCACACCATTGACTAATTTAGTAGTTGTAAGTGTTTCACATGTGTGGGGGAAAAAAAGAGATGTGAATTATGCCTGTTGGTACCAGTAACAGTGGTTGTTGAAACACCTTAAAATATGAAAACATTTTTCGTTGCCTAGGTTTACTGTATTCTGTTTTTCCATTGTTTACACATGCAAATATATTAATCGGATTTATTTTAACTCCTTTTTCAGTTCATCTCACAGAATGATACAGTGTTGCTGGGACACAAAAGACTTTTCATGCACTTCTTTCTGGAGAGATCAATTTTGTTTTAATTTCTAACTTGGAAACATTTCTGTGGGGTATGGGTTTAGACTGCCTCCAATTTTATGAAAATAAATGGTTTGTGGGTAAATTTAACCTGTTAGTTTTGCTTTAAAATAATTCTCACCATTCCCAGCCTGGTGAAACTTTCTTTGGGGGTTTATTGATTGCCCACGAATTATAAACCAGGCTTGTGCTTATACGTGACAGACTCAGTAGGCTAATTATGTTGTCTTTTTTCATTTTTGTTTTAGTGTGATCGTTGTTAATTGGGTGGATTCATTTGTTGCTGTTTTCTGTTACCATTACAGTCCTTGCTATGAGTACCATAACTGTACTTGCTTTGTAGGCTCTGGGTAATAGCTCCGTGCTTTATCGCTTTGACCTGGTTTTATTGTGTTTTCCTTTTTGATATGGCTGGGCATTTCTATCTCTTTCTCACAGGTTGGTTATTATGGTTATTATCAAGGATGTGGTGACATGGCCAATAAATCAAGTTCCTGGCCAAGGCAAATGGCCACAGACAATACATTTGGAGCCTCCACGCCTCTCCCACTCTTAGTTTCCCCCTCCCACTCTTAGTTTCCCCAAAGACCAGAAAGGACATAAAGACATCATAAATATCGTTACTAATTCTTATTAAAAAGAGGAAGAAGCACATAATAAATCAGTTTTGAAACTACAACTGGTGAAAAAATAGAAAAAGATACACACCTGTTCCCATTGTAGAGCTTGTGATTTGATCCGAGGGGCTATGTACGCCTGTGTCCTGCCTGATGAGAAGGGAAGGTGTGAGAATCCTGCATCAGCAGGCGTTGGATGACTTGCCTCCCTCATTAGAGTTAGCCTCTAAGGATAGGCTTAACCTCAGAAGTGTGAATTTTAATGTCCTGTCCAAATTTATCATCATTAATGATGATTTATCCACATGAATATTTGGTTCGTTTTTGACTCTTGCTAAGTTCATGGCCTTGACACTTCCCATTGCAGTGAATGCTGAAACCTGTTTGCACATCATAACGGAAAGGTGTTTTCTTCAGCCAGCTTAGAGTTTTGTCAACACTTAACTTTGACTGAATGCCTCCTCGAGTTCATGTTATGAAAGAGATTAGGAGCTTCTCTTTGGCCTCTGTTTCGTGAATAATGCGTTATTTTATGTACTGTTCCAATGTCTCTTTTTTTCACTTGTCTTCTAAGATGCTCCCTCACAACATTAAGTCCTGACTCTCCTGCCACTCTAGTACATGAGGCTTTTTTGTTTTAATTCACATACAGGAGCCAAGTCTATTAGTCTCTGACACTGGTCAACAGTAGATGCCTGGGGGAGAATTTTAGGAGAGAAAAACATGTAGTGATGCTTCCCTGACAGACTCTCCAAGCCTGCAGCTATTCATGTTCAGGGATTGCCTGGACCCAAGATGGTGCCTGTTGATTTTTCTCCATAAATTTGAACTCCAAAATTACCTTTGACACAGTGCTATGGCTTAAGGATACATTGAATGAAAAAGTATTTCCTCTTGTTTATCTGAACCTGCTGCTTGCTTGTATCTTTAGATGGTTTTTAGTTCTTGAATTGGAAGATAATGAACAATATTTCTTTCCCTGTTTACCTTATTCTCATCACTAATGATTTCATTATCCTGTAGCATACCGCCCTGCAGTCAGGTCTGGAGAATCTGCCTCCCTAATCATCCCTGATATGACAGCTGTACCTTATGATCAGTCACGACTGTTGCCTTTCCCACAGCTTTTCTAGCTCTTCTATAACTTCTCAGGTGGGGCAGAATCAGAATTGCACAACAATATCCATTTTGTATGTGCAGCACTGGAGAGTTCTCCATTTTATTCTTTCCCCCTTTCCTACTATCTTATGTAATATGATCTGCCTTTCTTAACTGATACATTTTCATAGAGCTATTTTAACTTCGAAATCTCTTCCCTGAGTAGTCCTGAATTGTTCGGAATCCTCCACCATGTACATAATATACAAGCAATGTCTGGTTTTCCTGGCTATATTCCCTGTGGATTTCATCTTGTCATTTTCTTCACCCAGTTAGTATCTTCTGATGTTTCTGCAGTTCTTCCCAGTTGTCCTTTATTCTTACAATCCTCAACAATTTTGTTGTAACTTGTTGTAAACTGTACCTTCCTTGACCGTGGGCTGGCTGGTTAGTTTAATGAGCTCTAATATATTAGTGAAGTATCAGAGACTTTTCTTCCCTATTCCTTCTGGAATTATTCAGCTGATCATAATACTCCTTATACATAACTTATTGAATCTACCACTGAAGCCTTTTACATACTTCTTCAAGCCACAAAACTGACCCTTTATGGACTATGTTGTGGACGCACTCTGTATGGCTGTTGGCTGGGAGACTCAGGTTTCTCCTTCTCCTTTAGAAGCGATGAGTTCCCTTCCTCTCTTGGCCAGGACACTATTCTGTACTTCAGAGTCTTGCTCAGGTCTTCTTCAGAGTGTCTCTAGGAAAACTGCCTTTGGATTCAACTTGTAAGTGTCCTATTACTGGAGTTCCTTATCACTGTAGCACTTGCGATGTTGCTATATGGAACAGATATGTATGCCCAAAGACGCACATTAGTTTGAACGTATAAGGCAGTACCAAGCAGATCAGTCTATAGTTGAGTTTAAACCAAAGAGAACTTTTTCTGCTAATTAGATTTTTTTAATATGAAAAGATAAAGGCCCGTTGGTGAAATACTGGATGGCTGTCCTGGAACAATGAGCCAAAATTAACTAGGAGTGAAATTTGGCCATGATCAACAAGGTCAGGAGAGCAGCTATTTTCATTCTGCATCAGGCTTGTACAACAAATGAGGCAGTGACATCCTTTAAGCTATTTATATTGAAAAATTGTCCTGGTTTGGCTTCATAACATACCTGCTCCTTTTCCCTATAAAATTCTTTTTTGCTGTCTGTGCAGTCCCAACACTTGAGCCCAGTAAAATGGCTACGTCTCACGTGCCTGTGGGAGGGGTATGAGAGCTAAGGGACATCTAAAAGAATTACAGCAGGTTAGTGTAAAACTGAGGAATTCCTCAGACAACGTTTTGGCACTGGGGAGGATTATGTCATTTACCCAGGGGTCGTATTTAGCTTTAGCACTTCTCATTGTTTCCATTTGCTGCAATCTTCAGAGGAGAGACTACGGTTATATATCGCCAGACTAATTCTCACACTTTTCCGAGAAAACGGATCTAAACGGGTAGAACAAACCTAGGCACTTAACGTCTTTCCCTCCTCAAGTCTGCAGCTAACCCTTGTGAGTTCATGTTTGCGCGCGTAACGTTCAACAAAAATATGTGAGCTGTCTCCAGACTTTCTGGGCCATTTAGGATGAATAACTGTAGCTATTCTTGGAAAAAACCTTGTGGCACGGCCAGTGTAGACCTCTAAACGTCCGTCAGCGGGCGAGATTGTTTGAGTGCCGTCAATGGGATTCTGTGCGGGCGAGGGGAGCTGCCACACTGAGCCCATTGTGGGTCCCAGGCCTTCCCCCTCTTGCAGGATCAGATCTATTTGAGGACCGGGCACTTAACGCAGCCCGGTTTGCAGGAGGTAATGAATAACCTCTCATCCTGCTCTTTAAGGCCCCCTTTAGAATACGCTTTTTCTGAAGTTTCAATGTAATGTCTGGAGGGGGAAAAAAAAAAAATCCATAATCGGTTGCCTGAGTTTTATTTTTATCAAGTGTTGGGAGGAGTGGGGGAAGGAATGCTATGAACCTAAATCTGGTCCCTTCATCAGGCTGATCCACACAAGTGTGAGGGGGAAGGTACAAATATGGGCTGTCTCCTCATAGTTCAGATGAACCCCATGCTCTGAATATGCCTTGGAGGGAAAAGAAAAAGGCTTCCTATTTTAACCTCCATCCCGCCACGCTCACTAGTTGCTGTATTTCAAACTCTCATGCAAGAACAGAACAGCTAGAGTTGTCTGAAGATATGCAGATAAACTGCGTTCACAAATAATAACAATAATTTATTTTAAAAATCAAATCTCTCTCTTTGTGAGTGATGGAGAGACACTGAATCTTTAATTCCTTCCCTGAAAGGCTATAAATCCCTTGAATGAGGGTTTCTTTACACAAAGAAACACAGCACAAAGAAATTACAAGGAAAAAGAAGGGAGTAAAATGCAGGCCAATTATGCTCTAGCTCTGGAGTGTTGCTGCCAAGGCTATTTATTTTCACAGACAGTGTTAATTTTGTATGCACACACACAGCTTTGCTTGCTGATACCACAGTGAATTTTAATTTTGGAGGAGGCTCTGGTTCTTGTGACCCTTAAATTCACCTCCCCCATTTACTGGATATGAGGATATTTTTGACTGGAGATCTGCAGGTTATTTTCTTACATCTGTTCCTTGGGTTTATGTGTCACCATCTGCAAAGGTCTGCAGGTGATCCTAACAAAATCCTTCCTGAATGGTCAAATAGGCCAAATGGAGTTGAAGCCTTTCTTCTGGGTAAGACATAGGCAAAACCACCTCTCTGATTTAAGGTGCCAAGTGAAGATGAAGGCTTAAAGCCAGGCCACTGAGGTGGTGGTGACACGGCATGATGGTCTGGTGTCTTCTCAGCAGCTGATTCCATATTCCTACTTTTCAGATAACTACAGAAAGAACATAGCTAAACAATGCCATACATGACTTCTAAGCGAATCATTCCGTAGAGCGTGTTCTGAACCTCTCTCTCCCTCCCTGGAAAATCGGTCTTTGCACTTGTGGTGCAACAATTTAAAAGGACCTTAGCAGTTTGCATCTGGCATTGGGTTCTTTAGCTACAGCAGATGCTAATTATGAATTGGCAAGGCATAATGCTGACAATCCAAGAGTGAAGGTACAATACATGAAGCTTTACTGCAAGGAATGCAAGGATTGTCAGTATTTGCTCTCTCTTGGAAGGCACTCTTACACATGCAGGATTGTTCATAATTCTTTTTTCCTTTGTTACAAGGCATTCTTTCTTGATACGATGATGTCCGGCCTTCTGTGATGTAATGATCTTTGTGAAATGAGAATGGCAAAAGCAGAGTCATATATTTATTTAACTTAGTTTCTGTTTGAGCTTGATTGCTTAAGTGAAAAATTAAAACGCTGTTAAATTTGGAGGGAGGACAGCAAAACACCTGTTAAAGCTCAACTTTGTAAATAAGGTTAATCTGCATAAATCACTGCCTTAGATTTTATGTTAATTAAAACTTTTGTGCCTTCAGTACACTAATTGAGGTGTGGAATGTCTCATTCTCCAGCCTCCTTTGCAGGGGGAACTGCAGGTGCTGAGCATTTTTGAAAAGTAGGCCAGCATGGTGCACCCAGAATCAGAAGCCTCTTTGAAAAGCCTGTTTCTATTTACTAAACAAAGCTCTTATTTTAACCATGGTGTCTCAATAAATTTATCCTTGGGCTTTCCTTAAAAACTCAGTGAGGCCAATACAAGATTCTTACGAGTTGGACCCCCACTCAGGGACAGTGAGGTGACGAATAGTATAGGTATCTACTAAAGCATCATAGAAATGCAATTTTGCCCTTTCTGATAAATAAATTTACATTCTTTATCAGAGTCTCCAAAATGTCAGTTGAACTTGCCATGTGTTTTTTTAGGAAGGTATTGCTTCTCTTCACAGGAACCACACCAAAGCTTGGGCCACCAAATAAAGTTTTTGGGTTTAACTTTCTTCAAGTGTGACAGTGTTTCAGTTTGGGAAATCTGATTTTGCAACATGTGAATTTCACAAATGGAATTCACCAGGATTTAGGTAATTCTAAAACCAAGGGGTTATTTGGGACTGCTCTTTGAAATGGAGAAAACGTCATGAATTCTATGATAGCTGTCATAAGCAGGAACTGTGAGATGGTTTGAATGGACCCTGGAGGGAGTTGTGTTATAATTTGCTGTTATTTTTGGTTGAATCCCATTGTTACTTTTCAAAGAAATAGTAAACAATGGCTACGATTAGAATTTGGTCTATACGCTTGCAAAAAGCTCAGTGGAATACTTCGTATCCACACGTCCCGTATACATTTGTTATATTCAAAACCTTCTCTTCAGATACACAATACCCTTATGGCACTAAATTGTTACAATGGTTCTATGTTGTTTTATAACTCAATGGTTCTATGTTGTTTTATAGCTGTACTACTGGGATAATAGGTGTCTTGTCTTGAGATTTCTTGGGCATTTCTTACAGTGAAATTGCAGCAAGTCTCTTAATCCTGAACCACAGGTGAGATCTGGTGAGCATCTGGTCAGGGTTTGGTATGATCTGAATTATTAGGGCATATTCAATGGTTTCTTTAAATGTGAAAGATGTTTCTGACTTTCTGTTCCCTGTGTTGCCTTTGAAGCTTCATGATCAAACACATCTTCAGACATCCAGCCTCTGTGCTGAAAAACATTGGTTTATAAGAGTGCATTGCTGTCAAGACAGTGTAAATAAAATCTCCAAAAGTCAGGTTGTTTTTTAGTAATATGTATCTAACTTTTGCTTGATGGAAAGCAATTAAATCATTTGTGTTATTTATACAAATGAGGTTAAATAAAGTGTGGTTCAGTAAAACTGAAGACGTTTATAGTGGAATCTCTGTGATGCCATATGGAGCATAATCTTATCTAGACATCTTATCTAACTTCTCTAAACACTGAGTTAACTATAAATAAAATTGTGGAAACCCGTTAGATCTTACTCTTCTTACTCTCCTAATAGAAGTCTCTTGTAGGTTTTTTTTCCTTTTTTGACTTTTGTTACTTAATTGCAATGGGGAATTTCTTTTGAAAATCCCACCTCCTTTGCTTGCCAAATTAAAGAAAATCAAGTCCTTTTTCAACAGTTTGAAACGTACGCAACAAATTGTCTATAGGGAGCAGAGGTATCATGCAATGTACTTAGCTCATGTCAAAGGTATGAGGTGACCTCACAGCCACCCTGATGTCAATGACAGTGCTGCAGTGGACACCATGAGAGCCAAGCTGTCTCTCTTTTGTGGTTTTATCTACTGATTTCCATGTGGGTAGATGAACTATATCCCAGCTGGTGGCAGCAGCAAACTGCTGCCTCCTTAATTATACAGGGAAGGGAAAAATACTGCCTTTTGAATCCACCTTGTCCATCTGCAAGGTGATGGCTGCTATAAGCCATTTGTATCAAGATAACAACCCTGGAAAGTCTGGGTGCCCAGACGAGCTGCAACCACATGCTGTTCTGGGGAGTAAATTGAGGATATGGTGCTGGGAATTTAATTTTCTTGGTTTTGGGGTCAGTCGAAGGTGAGAAGAACAGTGAAAAGCTCCTCTTCAAAGCTATACATGCCAGCCTGGAAATCCAGAAGCTGCAAGTCAGTCACAGAATGGCTGAGGGAAGTATATGTTTTTCTCACAAAGAGGATTCAAGACTAAATCTCAGTTAAGCAGTGATTGAAAATTGTCACCTCTTTTGAGTGGTTTAAACAACTCTGTGATCTTTCTTCTGTTATGAATAATGTGATGTTTACATCCCAGAAGACCACCACCTCAACAGGTGCCTTTCCATGGACTTGTAGAGAGGCATCGTGTGGTGGGCAGGAAGACTGAACAAGTCTTTTTGCTTCCTGGACTGAGCGATTTATGTTTACCCTGCATCGTACTTAGTCTTCTACATCCATGTGAAATGAATACAGATGAGATGTGTTGCACTCCTCTTTTTGCCTGCAGCCTGTTATAATGTGAACTCTCACCTGGTGCTGGTAGGAATGGCTCAGAGCAGAACTGGACAGAGCCATCAGCATCGCTCAAGGCACTTTGGTGGGACAGCCTCTTCCTATTATTTTCTAGACAGAAATTCTCATAAGGATAACAAACTTCAGATTTCAGGCTGGTCATTCGAATTTCTTACATTTCTGGAGTTTACCTTTAGAAAAAACAAGCATGCACTTGGTAAGCAGAGTTTGCACCATTTTTTTCTATAACAACGCATGCAGTCTTCCTGCATTGGGTAAAGGGCTGAGTCCAAGCCTGAGAAGCTTCTGACCCAGGGACTCCCATCCTGAAAACTGTGTATGAATTTCTACTTACTCCTGTGAGCAATCCCAGTGGCATTAGGAAGTGGTTGGGTCTTGTAAGGGAAAACATGGGGTTTGAAGTAACCACTTCTTATATGTTTCCACTTACTGGGGTGTGAGTACTGTATATTTCTGCTGTAGCAGAAGTTTTCATCAAGTGCTGCTATGCTTTTAAACTTATTTTGCATGTCTGTTTTGCTACATATTAATGCTCCATCGATCCTATCATACTTTTTGACCTTTCAAGAAGTTAATACTTGCTTTTCAAAAGCTTATGATAGAATCCAGCTTTTAAAGAATTTTAAAACAACTGAGCAAAAAGTCCAGTGGTTATTGCAAAAAGAAAAGAAACAACTCTGGTGTTTCTGACAAAGTTATGGAAAGTGGGTTGATTTCCTCTCTACCTGGGATGAAGGGCTGGAGCTTCTTTCTATTTCTTGTTTTTTAAATTACTTCTCAGTCTTCATCAGTATTAGAATTTTTCCAGGGGAGAGAGAGAGAGGCTGGCTGTTCAAGAAAAAAAAAAAGGCAGAGACTCTCAATAAGAGATAGGGCAAATGAACTTATTGAGCACTCCCCAGCATCTGAATTCCAACACCGCCCCTGAAATGTTTCTGAAGTACTCATTGCTCTAAAGGCTGCAATTGTTTCTAGCAAGTGGGTGGTGGGAGTGCTGGAGTCTGAAAAGCAAAATAGATGCAGTTTAGATCCTCAGTTTGCTTGAGATGCTCCTCTTTCCTCCCTGCCCTAAAGTCTGTGGCTGCCAGGGTCCTGTCTGTGGGTCCTTCCCTTGGTATTCATGGCAGCACTCCCAAGCTTAAGCAGTTCTTGGCCCTCTTTGGCTTTTGTGTAGCTGGCACAACAGATGGCTCAGGAATATATGTGCTTTGGGGCCTCTCACATTCCAGCTGCCCCTTTCGAAATCCAAACCGCCATCTAATATCCATAATCCTTCATGTCAACTGTTTCACATTAAAAAGAGATATATTTTTGGTTTGCTAAACAAAATTTCCTAAGGGCAGACCTGCTAATGATTAGCTGATGTAACAATGCCCAATAAAAGCAACTTGTAGTGGTGAAGTAAATATTACCACACCCAATAACCAACAGAGTAATTTCATTGTTTGCTGATTTGTAGAATTCAATTGTGAAAAGTTTTAAGAAGACTAATGATGTAAACTCTTGCATTCACCTCATGAATACTTCAATAAGTTACTTGGATTTTTACTAGCAATAACCCAACCTCCACCATCTTTCATTTGAATATTTGAAAGTGCTTTACGAACAAGTCTCAGAATACCATGATTGCACTAGTTTTTCTATGCTGTGTCCTTAGTGTACTCTTATTTCTTCTCAGATCATTCAAGTGAATAGGCAAGGTTAATGGCTTAAGACATACCAAAAGTTGAGTGGAGTCATTGTTACCGCGCTCCTTTGCACCAGCCCTGACATTTCTTTGACTGTACATGAGCTAGTCTACAGTGGGATGCTGAAACGGCTGTACAGCTCAGAAACTAGAACTGAGCCCAAACAGGAAAACTCACTGGGACATGAGGCGTGGCATCAGCATCAGGTACAGCAACGCACATGCTGGTGTCAGTCTGCAAAGAGTGACACTGGAAGGGAGACATTACCAACATGGTCTTCCGAGTGCCTTATGACCACAATGGCCAGAGAGGCCTCACTTCGGTTTGAGTTTTGAACCTGTGGCTTTCTCTTTGTCATTTTTTAATGATGTTTGCAAAGGAGAATACATTTTTACAAACGTCTAACCTGAAAAACATGATCTTTCATTTGATGTTGCTCTGATGGGATTTCTGTAAACACTGGGGCAGCAATCAGTGGTTTTAAAATAGTGGGTTTTGGCAAAGCTCTGTTGGCCTTTAGATTTCAGGGTCAATTTGTAGCCAGTTGTACCTGAAACAGGAGAATTACTCAACTTTTTACCAAGCTTTATCCTAAAAAAAAAAATCTCTTGGTGCAGCTGCTTTTTTTCAACCATTGCAAGCCTCCCTGTCATAATAAAAATAACTGTCACAAACTAATTTCTCTCTTAAGTTTGGGCAGGATGTAACTTACCTCATCTTTAAAGAATAACATTGGCACTCTTCCTCCCACTATCGCTGTCTCTTTGGAGACCAATATTCAAATGCAAAGAGTCAGCTCTTACTGCCATACAACTTTTTAATGAAAGATCTAAGTTCCAAGGGTGAAACATATACCAAATGTTATTGAACCTGGAAAGAAAGGTTTTCTCATTGAGAATGCCCAGAATCAGTTTCGCTTGGGCAAAATAATTGCCTGCAGTTGTCACAGGTGAAAAGTGTTAGTCAAGGAAGCACATATGCCAGTCTGTTAATTTGCTGAGAGACTAGGTAGAATACTTTGAACTGGATTTCTCTGCCTATTGGAGAAAAAAACTGAGTATGTCCCTTGACTGATTCTCAAAACTGTATAATTAATGACTCCAGAGAGAGTGAGAAAGTTAAGAAAATTCTTTGAAAGGGTATTCTGAGTTCTGAAATGACATATTTTAACATCAAGTAATCAGCAGATGAGATTCCCCAGCCCATTTAAATATTCAATACTTTATGCATGATGATATCAATCATTCTCACAAAGCACAAGCTCCTGCAAAATCTCCTATGTTTCTCCTCACCACCAATTTTTGCAGAAAGTATGCAGTGCGATTTACTACCTAGGTCTCTGTATGGAATTTCTATTGACATCGTGAGAAGTGTGTGTGCTCCCAGTCACGGGTACAGTTTGGCCTTTGGGCAGTTCTCCTCCAAATGAGACCATGGGGAACAGTACCACACTGGGCTGCCAAAGGAGCTCTAATTTCCATGATTTTGTAAAATTGAGTACTCTTCTTTGCAACCTTCCAGAAGCAGTAAAGCTCTAGTTGAAATGTAAGTCCTAGGCCAAAACCAAAGAAGCTGAGGGAAACCTTTGAAGCACTGCCCCAATAGATTTTGTTTAAAGTTCTTTTTATTTTCTTTGCAAGGCCATAGGTTTGATTAATCTTGGGTTTCTCCATGATATTCTATTCCAGAATTGTTATTTTGCTATAAGTCCATGCATGGACAGTCTTATTCTGTACAATTCTGATTTCAACTCAGTTCACTTTGGGTAACTACTGCTAAGGACAGTTATTCTGGAGTAACTATTTCACTAAATTCTCAACTGTAGAAAAGTGCAGAGACTTTTTTTTCCTCAGATCACAGTGAAGGTGAATGACTGTTGTCAATTGGAACATACTGGTTTCATAAGGTGACTTAGATGAAGCCAATGCTCCTGAATTTATCTTTATGCCTTCAAGCATCCTTTAATTCCCTGACTTTGCTCTGGATTTCATACATGCAGCTAACTCCTGATGAATCTTCATGTTGTCAGTAAGATAAAAGGAGAAGTCAATAAACACTATGGCATCGTTTCTATGCATCTCTTGCTCATGTATGTCTACTCTAGAGTCACTACAATGTAAACATACTCTGTCCAGTGTACTTGCTATCTAGTTCTTCACAGAGATGCTATTTCCTCTCCAAGTTTACATCGACTTGTATTCTCTCCAACCACCATCACTCTAACGCTTGCCCTGCCATCAGCTTCTGGTACCTGTCTTTCCATGTCTCAATATTCTTTCATAAGCTCTTCAATACATTCATCTTCTCAGAGTGCATGTTAATGTCATCAAATACATCCCAGCTCAATTTCAGCCTTTGCTTTGGTCAATCTGCTGTTCATCCATACTTTCAAAGGTTTATGCTCTTGCAGCCTTTAAATAAACACCTGTTGGTCACTTAATCATCAGTGTTATGTACCATGCAGTACTGGGGAAAAAAACATCGGAGTAGGTGAATATTATCTGATGTTGTATAAGATTACCTGCCTGCACTAAAAGATGTAATCTTTGGATTTGTGATGAATTACTGAGAATAACATTGCTGTAATAGTTACTTTTTAGAATTATAGTATTACAGAAGAGACCCCAGCCTATACCAGAACTTACTTTACGGTGAGACACAGTAGGATATAATAAGTAAGACAGGAATGCATGCTTTCTTGTGTTTCCCATTGAATCCAAAATCAGAAGAATTTCAAACCTATGCAGGAATCTATGACAACAGCGCATAGCAATTCCAGTGCCTAAGCAATGGTGACCAGTGCCATTTTAGACACCCTGCCTGCCCTTCACCTGCCTTTCCAGAGGCTGCAGATGTGCTGTAGAGTCCTATGTCACATTTGCCAGCCTCAAGCAGGTGTCTTGGAACTGCAGGGCATCAAAGGCTACTTTGCATGTATTGCATTAAGTGCTGGTGCTTTGGCACTTGAATTGTTCTTTATGTGCCCTGAGCCCCAGTTAAATGCCTTGGCCATGAACGTGTTTTTTCTTATGAAGATGAAAATTCTCCTATCATTACAACTAGCACGGGATATAATTCTTCATTTCAGAAGGTATTGCAATGGAAGCAAATTCTGCTGACTGCTTCTCAATGATATAATTAAAGACATAGCATGAACATGAAAATTACATGTCTGCAAGACAAATTGAAAACTTTCTCTCCTCCCATCCCTTTGAAAGAAAGTGTGGAATGAAACATGAAAATTCTCAACAATCCCTGTTTTGTAAGATTGCAAACATCTTAAGTGATTTATTATCACGCTAGGTATTTTCTTTACCACACTTGGCTTTGAAACACTCTTTTAAACACAAACATGCCCTCTATTACTTGCATGGCGTAATACCATAAGCAGCAGGGTGCAGCGGTGGTGGGTGGGCTCTTTTCTTTTTCTTGCTAAACACAGGAATTCTCTAATGTTGTAAGTACCAGCACACATGAACGATCCGTGTGGGATGGTCCCATTCTCCCACTCCTCTGTTGCTTCTCTTTCCTTTCAGTTAATTCAGTAAAGCCTCATGAGTGTTGGAAGGTGGAAGATGAAGTCATGCAAATCAACACACCTTAAATCACTGGGCAACAAAGGAACCCTGTTGATCTCCCCAGACTTCTCTGCCCAGGAATGAAATCCCACATGAGGCGTACCAAATGCTTCTGCTTATAATAGAAGTGCCGATTCCTCTTTCTGGGCCAAATGCTACTCTTAGATGCATACGTGAGGCCCAGCTGAGGGAAATGGAAGCCAAATGGAGCATCCACTAGCACAATTTGACCCAGAGATACCAGGGAAATTCCTAGTCCTGTTAGTTGACTGCAATGGTGATGCTGAGGTTGTTACTTACATCAAAAAGTTATGTTCCCCGCCTCGGTAATTTTGCTGTGAAGATCTCCGCTATGGCACAGGCAGAGGTCTCTCCTGTATTTCCCCCTATTCCCATCTCAAGTAACCTATGTTGACATGTCCGATGTGCAACATTTTTCCCCCTAAAAATCCATTTGAACGTCTCTGACTGTGATTATGTAGTCTCAAGAAAATGGGACAAGCCACACATTTTCTTGCTGAAACCTATTAGAAGCTGGGAGAGATGCGAAGAGCCAGATTCTCTGCTGCACTGAGACATTTTGTACTGTTAGAACAATGGGACCAGAACGAGATGGATCTTCCCACCGTGCAATTCATTCCGTTGTTGGGAAATCTTTAGCCCCAGTGGCTTCTGCAGCTGGTGGCAGGCAGAACACTGAAGACAGGAGATGACAGGAATAGTATTGCTGTCCCCTGCCCTTGTGAGCTCTTGATAAACAGCTGGTTTAGCTTAGAGCAGCCCCAAGGCTTTTTTTTGAACTGCTCATGATCTGGTTTAGATAAAATTAGAACTGGGAAGCAGCAGCCAGCCCCATTGTCATCCTTCTACCTTATAGCTGCAACTGGCAGCTGTAGGATACTGCTAAAAATGCCCAGGGACTTGCTGCTTATCCCTGTCAGAGACACAGGAGGCTGCACTGTGCCTGCTGCCGTCTCTGCAGGCAGCTTCCAATGAAGAGGCGCTCCTTCTCTCTCTGATGTAAAAATTAACTCCTGCTCCTAAAAAATCGTGATTGCACATATTCCTTCAGAGTCTCAGGGGCAAAGAAACACCCTGGGTGCTCATCTGCAACCGTCTGTGGGGGGGAAGCAAAGAGTCGGTGTCTCCAAACCTACCAGACTACATGCTCAGTCCACGCTGGCCGGGGAGTGGTGGAACCGTGGCTTTGTGCCTCTCGTGTGGATGGGGAGGACTGTGCTCACGCCTTCGCCTCCTCCCTCGCCCGTGCCGCGAGTGTTCTCTCTCTCCTTTATCCAGCCCTTTCCTTTCATGAAACCGGTTGGAGCTTTGTGGCTGCTGCCCATCTGACTTTTTGAAATCGTCCGATGGATTCAAAAGTTATTAGGAGGTACATAAAGATGTACGCTCACTCCCCTGCATACAGGGCATAACCATAGTTTCCTTAGGAAACTAGATCTAAACATAAAACCAAGAAATGTAGCTATTTTTGCTCATGTTCTTCATGCTGGATTTATATTAATGTGACACCAGTAATGCCACTCATCCATAGAGATATGACAACCCCAAAGGTTTACCGCTTTTTGGCACCACTGTAACCAATTACACCAGGGGAAGGCAAGTTTAAACTGCTATCAGTTGAAAATAGTAGCATTTTAAAATCACTTTGTGGGGTATATATCACTTCAGAAGGTTCTGAATAACCATGAATCAAGCCTCGAACCTCTTACCACATGTTAGGAGACCATCTAAATCTTCCCATCCTCTCAGTGAAGAACAATAGCTTTCACTGGAAGAGACGCTATTAATGGCAAAATGGATTTAAAAAAAAAAACGAGGGGAAAAGGAATAATAATAAAAACCCCTTCAATCACTCGACTTACAGATGCAACTAATTGATTTGAGGGTTGGCGGGGGAGTGCCATGGCAGCTAGTTTGATGTAGTAATTAATGCAATCATCCTTCTTTGTTATTACTTTAATAAGGTAAACACCCTGTTAAAATAAACTGAAACAGTTGTCTCTGGCCAAGAGCTTGCAGTTGTGGTGAGCAACGTAATAACCTCACAATGTAAAACTTGGACAGGAAAGAATGAATTACATTAATCCCTGAAGGTTCTTACTGCAGACTTTTGAAGTTTTAACTTTAAAGTTAGAGTGGAAAAGGAGATCTGAAACTTGGAGGCTACTCACCCTGTGGCTCCTGAGAGAAAGCAGAATGTGTCTGCTCGAGTACCCTGAATCCTGCTAATACGGGCTGGAGATAAGCTCGGTTTCTGCAAACACTCATGCTTGTCCTTATCTGCGCTACCACAAATACTCCCATGGTACTAAAAGTTAGGCACAGGCATAAAAATCAGTACGTGCACAGGTAGCTTTTGTACTGTATTGGAGTATCAGTATGAAGAAGGAGGGTTTCAGCTTTGGTTTTAACATAATGATTGTTTTTTAGAAGTACTTTCCAGCAAAACCCACTTTCAGTAGCATGATTCACAGGGCTGCTTTATTTGGTTTGTCCACTTCAGACATTCATTCTAAACAACGGCATTAAGAAGAATAGCTGCGCCGTGTTCTTAAGGATCTCTTCAATAAAAGGGAGTTGCTGGAACACACAGCAAAATGGAGAAAACCAATTTACCAGTGAATAATAACAATATTTTTCTCTCTTATTTACTTACAACGTTTTAACTGTAAGATGTGTGCAACTCAGAGTTTTATTCAGATATTTGAGATTTCTCTTACTTTCTAAACCCCTTGTTTTAGTGGTTTTCCCTAAAATGCATGAGCACTCCTTTGGACTGAAATCTTCGCACACGGCCTGAAAACTTACAAATATTTTTATACAAAACCTATCTGGCTTCTTTGAGAAGTCCCATGTGACCAAAAGATTTGGATTTCTTCTCAAGCGTCAATAACCTAAATGATAATTTGCCAGATTGCCATAAGATATAGGTCCAAAGATTAATTATATCATTGGAAATGCATAAGTAACTTTTGCAATGACTAATGTAGTTTTCAAGATGGTGAGTGCAGAGTATGTTGTACTGGGGTAGGTTTACGGTAATAAGGTATGGGTAATAAGGGGTTATGGCCTCTTTACTCATGTCAGCCAACATAATGTGCTCAGGGTGTCACAGGCAGAAAAGCCTCAATTTGTGGAATTTTTACTTCATTATTTATTGCCATATAATGTAAATTTCTGATTACTGATTCGGGTACTGAAAAAAAACCAAAGCACCAGCAATTAAATACTGACATAAACAGCTTTCCTCCTGCTTCCCAATGCTCAGCTTAGGTCAAACACCTCTCCTAGCCCTGCCTCATCTCAGCTTCTCTGATTTCCCAGGCAGGTTACACTCAGTCTGTCCCAATCCCTTTGGTGAGGCAACTGGTTTCTGTCTGCTATGGTGGGTGTCTTGGTTTCTTTCAGCTTCTGCATGTTTTTGCTTGTTTCCCTCTGCTGCTCTTTGCCTCTTACTTGGGTCATCGTTGGCCATAGTCCCTCAGGGGTGTCCCTGCCCCAGTGTGGCTTTCCAACAGGCCATGGTCCCTCAGAGTTGTCCCCCTCTATGGCAGGGAGCGTCTCCAGCCAAGAGCCCCTCTCTGTCCAGCTGCCTCTTCCACAGCATCTCCAGCCCCATCTCTCCAAGAGCATCACTTGTCCCTGAAGGCTGCTACTTGCCTTCTTAAATATGTCTGAGTCAGGGCACCATGTGCTCCTCAGATGGGCAGAAGTTGTGGCAGGTAATGAGGTGTTTTCACGTGTTTCAGAGATGGCTGTGCTTGGCACTTGACTCTTCATGGCCTCCTTCCACACCGGTCATCCCCTGCTACCAAACCGCTGCCATTTGCGCCCAATGAACAGAGTCCCTCTGCAGGCTGTGCTGGCCCCTCTATAGGGAGCTCCATGCTGCTTCTTTGATTTCTTTCAGGATTAGCATTTTAAGAGGAAAAGCTTCAGAAAGCTGAAGACTGCCCTTGCTGTACAGAAGAGAGAGATGCATTATTCACAGCACATGGCTGTGTATGCTCTTTATAAGCTCTGGAGCTTTACTCCAACTGAGCATTTTCTTGTCAAATTTTCAATTTGTCATTTCTATAACGGTTGAAGTTGATAACAGAAATAGCACAGTCCACAGAAAGCAGCTGAGAGATATATATAAATTAAAAAGAGCAAGGATGCTACTTATGACGACAACTCTTGTAATTCCCTTGGTTTTTTCATTCTTTGGCTGGAATTCTTCATTCACAGTCCTACAGCTGCATCTTCACAGTTGGTTTCTTGCTGAAAAATAGAAGTAGATGGCAATTTCAGGTGCGTAGTAAGGTACATGAGAGGCCAGTGAAAATTGTCAGGTCTGAAATAGGAAAGGGAAGAAATCGCAAGGGCAATCCCCTTCCCTTCTCTTCGGGTAGCATTGCAGGAAGAGTGCCATGCCAGCCCATTGAACCCATGGTGTTCTTCGGTGCCCTCCCCCAGATTAAAAAGTGACCCTGAGAAAAGACAGCCGCTGCGTGCATCAGGGCAGCATTTCCCCATTGCTGCTAACCTGATGTCCTGTGGGGTTGCCACCAAACTCATGAACCCTGTTCCCTGTTCCTGCAAAAAAAGTATTGCACTGCCTCTTCCTTGTGTGAGACCTAGTGACCGTGCAGCCACGGCGTTGGCTGACACGGGCAGGAAACAATTCCAGACCTTTCGGTGGTAATTTTGATTTTGCCGGGGTTTGATGGGTGAGTTTTCAATCAGATCAGCTCACGGGGACAGTTGGCCCTGTAGCCACCCGTGTGAGGGCAGGAAGGAAAAAACAGCACCACCGCTTTTGAGAGCGACCCGCACCGAGGGCTGACACCGGCACCAGCCATCACCCCACGCTGGTCCTGAATTGCCGGGCCGGGCGAGCCGGGCCCCCGCCCCAGAGCCGCCGCCGCAGCCGGGCTGCCCGGCGACAAGCGGCGGCGGCCGCCTGAGCTTCCCGGCCGCGCCACAGGGGGGCACGGCCGGACTGGGAACGCACCGCGCCAGCCCAGCCGAGCCGAGCCCAGCCGAGCCAAGCGAGCCGAGCCGAGTCCAGCCGAGCCAAGCGGGCCGAGCCGAGTCCAGCCGAGCCCAGCTGAGCCGAGCCCAGCCGAGCCAAGCGAGCCGAGCCGAGTCCAGCCGAGCCCAGCCGAGCCGAGCCGTACCGCACCACCACCGCGTCCCGTTGTGCCCAGCGACGCTCGCCCCGCCGTGCCGCAGCTGGCCGCGGCCGGTCCCGGTTAGCGCGGGTTTGGCCCCGTCGCCGCCGGCGAGTAGCGTTGCGGCCGCCCCGGCCCGGGGAGGTGCCCGGTCTGTAACGGCCGCAGCCTGGCCCCCGGCCGTGGCTGGGCCGGTCGGCGGTGTTTGGGCTGCGTGGCCGAGCAAACGCATCTGCCGGAGCCCTTGCAAAACGTGGGGCCTCTCCGGGTTTGTCCTCGGGCACCTGCCCGGTAGGCCCGGGTGGGAGCGGGGCTTGTGCCCCGCGGGGCTGGGGATGGCGGCAGGTGAGGGAGCAAGCGAGCGGGGCCTCGTAATGCTCACCCTCACCGTCAGGCTGAAGGTGTGGGAGCAGGTGGCAAAGGCCTTTGCAGTGTCTATGGGGAAGCTGGAAGAAGTGTGGAAGGCAGAGAAATGACTCTTCCCCGCTCTGCTGCCCCAAAGATGTACAAACATGAGGGACACTTGCTGTCTGCAAAGCAGACATTTCTTGGGTTCCCTTCCCTTCCCTTCCCTTCCCTTCCCTTCCCTTCCCTTCCCTTCCCTTCCCTTCCCTTCCCTTCCCTTCCCTTCCCTTCCCTTCCCTTCCCTTCCCTTCCCTTCCCTTCCCTTCCCTTCCCTTCCCTTCCCTTCCCTTCCCTTCCCCTCCCTTCCCCTGCTTCTGGCCTATATAAATGAGAAGTTGGCTTGTTTCACATTGCTGTAGTTGACGGGGAGGTGCTGAAAAGCTCTGGTAACCATTAATGTAAACCTGATTTTGTGTATGGACCCTGATCTTCTTCGCACAAACAAAATGCATTTGGCCAGTCGTGGGAGGAGCCGTTGCTTTTTCACACCCCAGAAAGCACCAGCAGAAACTAAAATGCAGAAATCCAGTCACTGTGGTGCGGGTGGTGACGCAGATTTCTTACACGCTGCCGTGCCCTCAGCGGCCCTTTGCACACACGTCTCCCCGTGCCTCGGCCAGCCTCGGCCTCTGCAGTCGAAAGAGATGTCTCCTCGCTCTGCTGCCACGTGAACATGGGGGACACTTGCTCTCTGCAAAGCAGACCTTTCTCAGATGACCAAGGCAAGCGGAGAGGCATTGTTTTCCTCAAAGTCTCTTGCACTTATTCTACTTGTAGGCCACAGTTCTGCGTGTATTTACGTGCATAAGGGGGTAAACCGCTGAGAACTTCAGTGGGACGGTCCCTCTGCATGTGTGTGTGTGTGCATTTGCAGGACGAGGGTCTTGCACGTTCCCCTCCCGTTATTACAGGTGAAGCTGAGGCGGAAGGGGGCCCTTTTAAAACCAGGGGATTTTATAGTGGAGTGAATGGGAAGCGGAGAGCAAACATACCTCTGAGGAACGAACGTGGAGAGGACCCCGTGCCAACTATAATAATCAGTGTGACTAATAGGGAACACCGAGAGCTGTTCCATTATATCATGAGACATTACATCGTGCTTGAAAAAACAGTCTTTGATGACACGCGGAGGACTGGCAAGTGCGTTTCAGGGAATCCTCCTTTATTTCTTCAAGGATTTCAACCCATGTTCACCATGTTATGCATAATTTAACTTTCTCGGCGGTTAGATTGAACTTGCTGGTACGGGTTTTACATATTCATCATTTAAATTTGGGGGAACAGAAGGTGTATGAACTTACTTTAAAAGTTACTCATTTATAGTTCCTTGGAGGAATTAGAAACTGGGACTTTACGATAATTTCACCATGTATTTCCAGACCTCGCCCAACGCGCTATAGTTTTGCAAAATGCCAGATATTAGCAAAACTCTGTTTGCATTTAGTCTTATAGAGCGCAGAGAGTAATATTTCTATATAAAGTATTGTGATATTGACTCTCATTTTTTGTAATTTTAATATCGCAAGTGTCAATCAGGAAGGAGATTGTTGCCTTTATTACAACTAATATAGTAGAGCAAAACAAAGAACTTTTTAGAAAATTAATATGCTCTGGGGAAATTCAATAAATCTTTGTTAGAAAAAAAAAGGTCTTATATATAAATATATAAAAGCTTGCTGTGTATTGTGCAAAAGTTGCTTACTGCTAAAGGAGTAATGCATTGTAAATCAACGGTGGGTCCCATAGCACATTATGGCATATTTTATTGGGTTTTTACCTTAAGGTAAGGTCTTTTATTAAGAGTACATAAGAGCACACTCTGCTGAATACCTTGTTTTTCACAGTGCTCTATACATAATGGCTTTTTTTTTTATTTGCTTCATTAAACATTCCTGTAATTAATGCATTTAATGGGAATCCAGCAGTAACAAATATAAAATTTATTGTGGTTTTAAAAAAAACCCACTTCAGTTACTAGATTTTCCATTAGCAAATGGCGATGACCAAATTCCTCAAAATATTTCTGCACTCACCCCGAAATCTCCTGCTAAAACAGGTGATGTTTTTAACTGTGTAATGGGAAAGAAATGCCACATAAATAATCCTTGTGAAGGAGTCAGTATAAATGTAGAGGGAGAGAGCAGCAAAAAGTGTCTGTAAAATAATCCCCCCAAAAACGCTGTTTCAAGCTTGATAAGAAGACGTCTGTATTAGCACTGGAGCTTGCCGGGTGAGTTATTAGGTGTTGAAAGACACCGTCTAGGAAGTCTGACCCATCAGAATTTGAATGTAAAAGGCAAGTGACAACTGAATACATGAAAAGCCTTAGAGCCCGGTCCCAAAGCCCTCTTTCCCCGCCTGAAAAGCCCGTTTATCTTCGGATGAATAAGAGTTACAGAATTGGAACCTAAGGAAAAAATCGGTGGTATCCGTGGCCAAGGGAATGTCTCCCTCCCACCCGTTTGATTATAACCATGTGCAAGTTTGGCTAATGAGACTGCAGGGCTTTCCCCTCGCCTCTGTGGATGATTGTGGCGTTTTATTTGAACGCAGATACGGTTTCCCATTCCTGTTACTCGCAAGTTTTTGGTCTGGGCAAATAAAAAAAGAGATGTCAGAACCAGAGAATCTTTTCACAGCGTATAAAAATCTTCCCATCTAATCCAAGAGGAAATCGTAATGTGGAGAACATTGGTGTTTTAATGGCCTCCTAATGAGGACGAGCTTGGCCAGAGCTTTGAAGAAGACAAATGGAAAGCAAAACAGCTCATTTCTCCTTGAGGGCAAGGATTACGCTTTCTAGAGAGGACTGCATGCATATGCCTTCAGCAGGTAAAGCTTCGCCTGCCTGAAGTCTCCTGGCGGGCCCTGATGTACGGGCTGTTGGCAAGAGCAGGAAAGGGGGGGCTGAGCTCACGTTTTCTGGTTTCTCTGTCAGTCTGTTCCTCTCTGTGTGCTGCTGGGAAAAATGAAGACAATTATATTTACCTAAATCCCTGGGTAATTAAGGCACTAAATTAAAGCTTGAGAAGCACTTGAAACTCTCTGATGAAAGAGCCCGTAGACAGACAGCACGCTTGTAACCTTACGTGTCTGGGGTTCTCCCGAAGGTATGGGGGATACACAGCAAATACTCTGTACAGCCACAGATAGGTGATCAGATCTAATTTAAAAGCCCTCATTACTCCCTCCTGACAGGCTTGGATGTTTGCCTGCCTAGTTCCAAGGCCAGCATCGATCCATTTAAAATTAATATTTTTCATTCCTCTCTCCGCTGCGTGCATTTAAAAGCTGTCCTTGGCTTCCTCTCCCAGCTGCTGGCTCCGATTAGCCCAGCAGCGGCTGCCGGAGCTCCGCTTTGCAGTACTGGTGGGATCCTACTGCTCTCATACCATGTTAGGAGCAGAGCTTTCCTGGAAAAGGGACTGCCTTGCTCCTGACATCTTCCGTGGCTTCGGCAAGCCGAGGAGGCTTCCTTTCCGATTGGGAAAAATGGGCCTTTTTCTTGTCCCATCCCAGAAACGAGCTGTGAGTGCCAGGGACACCCTGCTGGGTGTCCCGCTTCCTCCTGCGGCACCGTCCCTCGGCAGGGCTCAGCCCCACGTGCTCCCTGCACTTGGCCGGGGCTTGCAAGGGACGGAGAAACGTTTTTGTGAGAGGCATCAAAATGGTACCTGGGTTTGCTGCTGCAAAAAGGACTTTTTACAATTCTCCTTGAGTGACACACGGCATAACATGGCAGAGGAAATTGCCCTCATGAAGATACACCTGAAGCTCGTCCTAAGCGATTAAAAATGTGGGTTCTGCTCTGGAAAGCAACTGTAAAAAGAAGAAAAAAAATACATTGTTTTAATCAGAAGCATTGTTTTCCCTCTACCTGCAGAGTGAGGTTTGCTGACTCTTTGAAGGCAGAGAGCAGGTCATGTTTTAAAGCTACTTTTGGCTTCGTGGGCTTTGGAGGGGCAGCACATCTCTGGGTGAAGCCTTGCTGGTGGGTCAGCACCAGAAGTGCACTCAGGTGGGTAAACCTCCCAGGGACAACGGGGCAGCACTACCACCACTGACGGCATGAGCGTGGACGCCGTCTCACTCCAGTTTCCATCTAGTGCCCGGGGCACAGCCCGGGGGTACGGCTTCACCACGCGGCAACTCACAAACATCTTGGCCGTCTCCAGCCCACCGCCTTCCCCGTGCTCTGCTCGCTCCCTGCCCACCCACCGCGGCTCCTGCCTGCCCTCCCGGAGCTCCGCACACAGCGAGCTGCTTGGTTTGCCACACCGGTTTGCAAAGCTGGCAACGTGATAAATACCTTCTGCTGTGTTTTCCCCTGGTTTTAGTCAGTCAGATTGGCTTGAGGTACAGTCAGGCGAAGGACGGCACCTTGATTTAGCTCAGCCCTTTCAGTGTGGTGGCAGGAGTCACCTGCAGTGCCGGAGCCGAGCGAGTCAGCCCAGCGGGACCCCTGCAAACCTCGCTGCCAGCGTGGCCGGGATGCTACCACCCTGTATCGCTGTGGAAATGTGGGGCTGTGGGTGTCCCTGCAGGCCCTCGACCTCGTCCCACGGAGTACTAGCACAAAGAGGCAGCAGGAACACCTTCGCGGAGGGCTAATAGTCCCTCCGCTATTTTAGGGGATGAGCTTTGGGTTGCGGGAATTAGGGGCAAAGGGGCTGCCAGTCAGTGCAGCTTGCACATACTCCAGCTGAATGATAAAAACTTTGCCTCTAAAGGCAAGCCACTGTTGCAGCAGGACAAAAGCAAAGATACTGCTCCCTCATACTCCCTCTTCAGCTTGTGAAAACTGCCTGGCTTTAATTCTGACAATTTAACTTCTAGATCAAAGTGCAAGGAATAGCTACAGCAAAACGCCGACAACAAAAAACCCAAGCCAAAACAACGGCCGGTGTTGTAATACCAAACACAATCCTGCGTAGCCAGAGTCCACGGCCATGTCCCGCTGCAGACGGTTCCTTTTTCTCATCCATGGCTACGTGTTGTCTTTGCACCACAGCTTCTTGAAGCTAAGAAAAACTTTTACTAAGCTGGAATTGGCTCAGCCGCCTTATAACACAGAATGAAAATGATTAGTGAAACAAAAGAGAAATCGCAAGGAGGATATAGAATCCTTCCATACAAAGCCGCCTGTCTTCTCACATGATCCATTATAATCCAGAGGGCCCCAGATTTAAACTAACCTGTTTCTGCCTTTATTTATTTTTTATTGACTCAATTTCCTACATGAACTGGCCAGTTATGTCAAGTATTTTTCTTTCTTTTTACTTGACTTGCTGTCAGCAGAATGCAATGCCCTGTGAAAACACCTGCTGACCTGCTGTATATACTCATACGCACGCACACATGCACACATCAATACCATGTGCATCTATGTATCTATATCATCTATATCATCTGTATGTATCTATATAATCTGTCTGCCTATCTCTATCTCTATCTCTATCTCTATCTCTATCTCTATCTCTATCTCTATCTCTATCTCTATCTCTATCTCTATCTCTGTATCTATCTCTATCTCTAGCTCTCTATATCTGTATCTATATCTATATCTATATCTATATCTATATCTATATCTATATCTATATCTATATTTATATCTATATCATCTATATATCTATCAATATATCAAAATCTATATATAATTTGCTTTTAGAGTGGGGCACACAGGTTGCAAATTCCTCGAGCCTCTGCAAAATACACCTTCAAGCTCCCCTCTCTTTCGGGAAAGGTGGCTGCCCCATTGCTTCTAGTTCAGGCTGCTCTGGCTTGCTCTGCCGGCAAGTCCTGGGGGAATGGGCTGATCAGGTTCACTAATGGTCGGGCTCTTGTGGTATTTGCTTACCTAACACAATCAGAACACGCGTCTTAAATATTTTATCAGCTTTGCGGGGTCATTCTCGTACCGTGGTGTTGTGTTGCACTGGAGAACACAGCAGGCTGGAGGAAAAATGGTGCTCAAGAGTGCTGCAGAAAGAGGGTTTTAAGCAAATGGCAAGCACTAATGCCCTGTTTAGAGCCACTAAAACAAACGTCCCTGTTGCAGCAGGGCAGATGGGAGGCAAAAAGGAGTTAGGACAGTTGCAATTAACAAGGCAGACCAAAGAATTGAGCAAATGGCCCCGACCGCTCAGTTGCTAGCTCTGGTCTGAAGGCTGGTGGCAGTCCTGGTTTAACTTCGATCCCTCCTTTCCCACTCTTACTTGCTTAATTTTTTTACTCCCTTGAAACTAGT
This sequence comes from Mycteria americana, assembly GCF_035582795.1. NCBI lineage: Eukaryota > Metazoa > Chordata > Aves > Ciconiiformes > Ciconiidae > Mycteria > Mycteria americana. The sequence continues at coordinate 39,059,645 of NC_134366.1, read as the reverse complement.
TCTCAGGAAGTTTTGTGTTTAATCTTGTGCTTATTCCCTGTGGGCCAAGTTCTCGAATGACTGGGAGTAAAACCCTTCTGCAAAGGAAGTGGGTGCAACAGGGTAATTCTGGGGGTAGTCCCAAAGCTGGAGTCTCCCATACTGGGACCTCAGCAGCCAGTAGCTATTGCGGCGAGGAAAACTGGTTTTCCCCTATATCGGCCCATTGCCTGCCTTCAGCTGGGCAGTGCTGGCTCCAGGGTGGGCAGGGAAAGCTGAGAGGTAGGTCTGTACTGCGAGTCTTCGCTAGAGCTGTGGGTGGCAAGGTTTGCTGATGGGGGGAGCAGAACCAACCGTGCCATTTCTGAGACTATCCCCAAGTGCTGCCTGTGGGGAGATTCCCCAGGAGGGCATTGGACTCGCTTTGGCTCTTTATGCCGAGAGTCAGTGTGATATTGGAGAGCTTTGCATCCTTGCATATTCAGGGTTCCCTCTATCACAGTATTTTTCAAAAATCACCCCAAAACTAACAAAAAAGCACTCATGACTGCCTGCTTCTCCATCCCCCTGCTGAAAGGTTTCTTTAGCACAAGACCACTTCCAAGTTCTCAGCTCTTGCCTCCGTTTACATCTGGGCTCCTTTGGGTTTGACTCCCTCCTCTAGCCCCACACCCCTTTTTTGGGGAGGTGTCTGCTTTCCCCAGATGGTTCTTCCTGATCTGTTACGCTGCCTGCTTTGTTCCAATGCCTTTGGGAATGTACAGTGCCCTCTGTGCTAGCTTATCATCCCTACCCAAACTCTATGCTACCTTGCCGTTAGTTTTGAGTGCCCTTACAGTAACTGAGGCTGCAACCTGGGTTCAGGAGAAAGCTGGGGGCAGGTTGAGAGGCAAAGCGGGGCCAGCCAAAGCACGAGGGGCTGGTTTGGCAAGGGGAAGGAGTCTCTCTGCACCGCTGCTCCGACTGATATAAGCTGGAGCAACCCTCTCACTGATGCAGAGTGTCCTCAGCTCAGTCTAGTTCTGGCTGCATCCCTGCAAAGGAGAGGGGAAGGAGCGTGCGCTCACACTGATTCATTTTTTCTCTAATAATAACTTTGTTATGATGTCCAGAGCAGCCCGGAGAGAGCAATAGTAACAGTGGACTGCTTGGAAGAGGAACAAATATTGCGATCAGGTTTGGGAAACCATGAATCAGCTGTAAAGGGCAGTGTTACCTCAGCCTGAATACATCTTGCTTAGCTCATGCTGTCAGGTGTAAATATAACTGTGTGGACAATAAAATAGTCCTGTGATTTGCCTTCATGAGAGGCATCTATTTTTACAGACATGATGATCCTCTTCCAGTATTTGGTCCCAGAGCAAGAGCCCTGGTGTATAAATACGAGTTAAGCTGTGGCATGGCAGCCCTGCTTTAAAGGCGTTGCAGGAGTATATGGCCTCAGAAATGGGTCCAGCTAACGCCATGCCGTGATGTTTGGGGAAAATGTCTACTGTACCGCCTTAAACAGGGAGTCATGCGTGCCCACTGCCCCATCTTCCAGGTTTTACAAAGGGAGAATGGGAACAGGGGCATGGCTCTGCCTTTTTCCTACCCATTTTAGGAGGGTGAATGCTCTTGGCCAGATTTAGCCTTCTGAAAACCAGGGGGAGAGCAGCAGAAGCGGTGCCCGTGCCAGGGCCTCCAAGGGAGAAGCACGGTCATGCGGCACAGGGCTGGTGTCCTGCAGCGTGACACCAGCACCGAGCGCTTGCGGGTGGGCTGGTCCCCGTAGCCAAGGCTGCACCTCTCGGGTCTCGGACCCCATCGGGTCAGGCCATCACTCCAGCAAGGTCATCAAGTTGCGCTAATCTAAAGCTGGCTTTTCCGCTGGAGAGAAGGGTTCATCCTGACTAACTTTGGATTACAGTTTACGCATTATTGTGCCAAGGTCTGTATTGGACCAATTTATAGTGAGAAATGAGGTTGGCAAGATAACAGGGGCATCACAATTAGAGCTAATTAGCCCAGCAGGAAATCCATTTCCAGGCAGCTTTTGGCAAGAGGCGAGGTTGGCGGGATAACAAGCATAGAGTGTATTTTGATATAAGCACACTCCAGCTGCAAGGAAAAGTAAAATAACAGCTTGTCTCATCCTTATGCGGAGGCCTCACGTCAGGCTCCACCACCTAAGTCCTTTTGTTTGAGGCTTTGCAGCCTCCCTGCGTGGAAGAGGTTCAGAGAACTTGTTCTTGCAATGTTACCTCGGCTGCCGGAGGGCAAAGGTGGGCCGTAAGGTCTGCACAGCCCCTCGCTCCTACGGCCAGACAGGAGGATGCCCAGCATCGTGGTCGTCCTCCGATTTTGGGAGAGATGAGGGATGCAGCTCAGAATAGAAATCACTGAAGAGTAGCTTGGTTTAATTGCAGGAGTTATCCGTACCGTAAAATGTCCGGGGTATAGACACAGCCAAACTACTGGAACTATTTGTATTTGAGTGCTTTATTATATTGGAATTGCCGTGATATTATTAACATTTGTACAAATGCACAAAATTCCTGTCTCTTCTAGCTAGAAAGAGATGTAAAAATCTGACCTAGTTGAACAGTCTCAATGAACTCATTGTCCATTTGTAACAATAATGGGTTCACAATGCAACAAAAAGCTTAACATAAAATTAAACATATTAAATGCTGCAGCAAGTATTTACACTTATGTACCAAAAAAAAAAAAAAATTATCTCCCTCCAGTAAGGAAGGTGGTTGCTTTACAGAATAAAACAAACAGACAAACAAACACAAAACCTTTGCATACAATACAAAAAAACCTCAAGCCCAAAACTTACTGTGACAGCACCTTTTTTTAATATAATATATATATATTTATATATAAACTTCGATAGTTTAGGCTTACTCCAAGCAGTGCTAAAAGTTCCTTAAAACCAGGACAATGGCAATAGTCCGAAGAAGCAACGTTCAGCGATGAGTGCTAACCTAGTGTTTGAATGGAGCTGTTAGAGAGGGGTACAGAGCTCACGGCCATGGGCTGGGAAACACTGGGGTCCCAATGATAAAGTCCTTGGCAAAACTCTCAGTGGCAATTATTCTTATTCGGAAGAGTGAATACACCTTTTGTGCAAAATATTTTGTCTTTTGGAAGCATGGTAAAGGTTGTCTCTGACAGGGATCTCTTTGCAATCTCAGCTCCGAGGGGTGGGGGGAAAATTTCTCTGGAATTTCCTAAATTCCAGCAAGGAAAACATTTCCCTTGAAATGCCCTATCAGCCCTCCCCCCTCCTTCGCTTCCTGACATTGCTGCAGTTTCGGCAAAGCCAGAAGGAGCTTTCAGTCTTTATTCGAAGGCTGTCACAGAGATTTTTAGTCAAAAAAGACATTTGGGTCTAAGAGTCTCATGGCATCAGATGGCATGATGGCATTACGGTGGGCTTCGGTAACAGTTCCACCAGGTGAAACTCAACATGCTAACATTTCATTTGCGTAAATACAGAACTGGAGATCCTGAATCCCAGGTATTACACATCGGTCTAAATATAGCGAGTTGCAATGATTGATTCCAGTCCAAAGAGAGCCTGGGAAAAGATCAGATTTCCACTTAGAGAATCAATCTTGTCTGTGAGTGTGTATGAACACTGACATTTTTGGCCTCATGCAGTTTAGGATTTGCTATAAAGTCATTTTGAAAGCTATGGAAAACCAATAATGGTAAGCAATTTAGCTCTTAAGTGTAAAGCCACTGATAAAACTGAGATAACTGTAAGCTCTGAAAAAAAGAGGTTACAGATGTAAACAGTCTCTTTTGTCTTTGCAGTAAGATGATTACTTCAGACGATGAAAAATTGAACAACTTTTTTTTTTTTTGGTGTTCAGATCACTTGAGATTTTATTGCTTTTGTTTGTCCTTAGAAGTTTTTAGTCTCTTTTCTTATTCTTTTTTTTTTAAAGGTGCTGTCCCTAGTCAAGTTATAAGGCAACATATTTTATTGATTCAGAACTCTAATACATAGTATGGCCACTGTTATCACTGCAGCTTCGCAGCTACCGTGGGTTGGACAACAGTCAAAGTGCATGACAATGCACAACAGAGCCAGTCTCCTGACCTTACGATATACAGGACACTTTGGTTCTCGGGATGAGAGATTATAAATGTAGCTTAGATGCTGCCTCACACACTTTGCATAATAAAACATTTATATGCTGTCATGAAGAGGGTGTGAAATCTAAGTCACACTGCAGACTGGCTGTTCTCAGCTTCTCCGATCGGGCAGGTATGAGAGACAAGTTGTAGATATGCCACCAGTGAAAGCATATAAATGTATCTGGTGCAAATGTTTTACAAGAGTATTTATAAATGATTCAACAAGGGAGAGCAAGAAAGAGAGTGAGAGCTAAAGTGCAATTTTAAAATAATATAAATAATTGAAACGTAGAAATAAGATACTAATTAGTTGTAACTGGTTTTGTTTTATAGGCACAGTTTAGTTTTTATTATGTCTACAGATCAATCTTTTTCTCTTCTTCCCCCTTCAGTAATTTTCTCTGATGTATAATGGAGTTTCAATGGTCTAAATCTAAGGAACACTGCTTAGTAAGAGGACAGAAGAGGCAATGATAAGGCAGTATAGTGCAACTCACTATGTGATATTAGAAAAGAAACAAGGATGGGGTTAGATCTTATGTGGTGATGTATAAAATCAGCCTTAAAAAAAAAAGGAGAAAAAAAAAAAGACAGGCTTTCCAGTTATATGTTGACCCATGCTTTCTAAAATGAGAGAGCATATTTTCCAATACAAAGGAAACAACTGAAGGTTCATAATTTGTTTCGTTGCTACCAAAAAAAAAAAAAAAAAAGAAACAAGAAAAAAAAAGCAGATGCTGCTTTAAGGAAAACATTTAATTCTAGGAATTTCTGTACAACTGACCTCAGCAAGCTTTTCCATCTTAGATGGATGACTTCTGCTTGAGACCCTGAAAGATTAAGATGCACACACACCTAGAGTAGTTTATTGCAAAACTAATATTGTAACTTAAAAAAAACAAACAAACAGATTCTGTACAAGAATACTGTTCAAATGGAATGTGTTAAAATAACATTTATTAATAAATACTTTATAAAATTCTATGTGAATACTAAATTAATAGATTCCTGTTTTAAAATTGCTTTGGTCCTCATGAATTTTCATAAATTCACTCTATACGCTTTTTTTTTAAAAAAGGTATTAGCTGCTAAAAAGCACATTTTGCCTAAACTAAAAGGCTAGTTTTCAACACTAAATATTGTTGCTTAAAAAAATATGAATCCTCAAAAGTTGGGCATTTAACAACAGTTATAGCTGGCTTGTTAGTTAACAGGACAGAGTCAGTTAACACACTAAATCCACACGCACTGAGGCACTGAACCATTGACTTTCCACTATTCAGAAGATGGGCAGCAGACATTTAGCTTCGTAGCAGGAATTAACTCCCGACAGCGTGAAATTCTCCATAAATCATCATCATCATCGTCGTCCTTATAAAACACACCATGATAGCACACAAACTACTTGTCTCCCACAGGCAGCGTTATGAATATGGCTTGCATAAATTGACTCGGGGAAGGGGGGGCGGGGATGAAGGAACCGGATCACAGCATCGTTGCTTTCCGATCAAAGTATTGCAGTTGTCCGTGGCTGAGATTTCCAGCGTGCTTCTGATGTCGCACGACGAGAGATGCCGTCCACAGAAATACCTCCTCCCGAGCGAGGCGCTGGCTGAGGCTCGCCGCCCTGCTAGTGCCCGGGAGAGCGGGCGAGGGAAGCGGTCCGAGTCGTCCACCAGCAGCGGGATGGGGCACGGAGCCCGGCGAGCCCAGCGACGGGCTGCGTTTGCGGGGCAGGAGGAAAGCGGAGCAGTCTCCAGTAGTAGCTCGTGGAAAAGCAGGATTTCTCCTCGACGCAAAGAGCCCGGGAAGTGCATTTAGAGTGACGTGCTTAGGAAGAGGCTGCTGCCACCGACCGCGCAGCAGAGGGACATCCCGGGGACAGAGGGGCAGGGGCTTCTCCCGCAGCCCTTGCTCAGGCAGCCTCCAGTGCCTGGCTGGAGCGGCAGCTTGAGGAAAGGCTGCAGGATCACTCCCCTGGAAAACAAGAGCTTTTTAATGTGGAAGCGAATTTGATGAATAATATAAGGTGCCTGGTACGGTTGGTCCTTTTACTGATGATATAGCCGATATAAATATGCTGCATGTTGTCTTGGCCTGTGAACCTGCGACAGAGTTACAAGAAGCAATAGCAAATAGCTTTTCATCCTTTACTTATTTCCACATCACTAGCAAGGATTATACCTAAAGGCCAATAGTATAGAGAGGAGACATTTCATTGTAATTATACATTTAGGCCAACATGTGTGGTTGGCTTGCCTAGTTAGCATTAAAAAAAGAAATAATTGAGCTATATATAATACACATCAGTCAAACTGTCAAGTTGCTGAATTTAACAAAACTTAGGCAAGGTTTTTGTATTTTTTTGCTTTTTTTTTTCTTTTTAATGTAGAGGCTTTCAGTTTAACAGCTAAATATTTTAATTGAGAAGACTGAATAAAATGAAGCTAAACCGTAATTCTAGTGCAGTGTAGCTCAACTGGGTATTCTAATATTACCAACAACTTTGATTTTTATTTTTTAATGTATGTAAGTGCTACCCATATAGAGGGAAAGTTTTTTAAATTAACCCTGCAATGGCATTTTCTTCTTCATGGTGAATGATGACATTCAGACACAGGGGAAGTGCTTATTTGGGGTTTTTTACATAGTGGATACTCAGCTGGAACATTTTGCTCGACTGCATATTTGAAAAAAGTTCCCTTGGGAGCCGTGATGAAGCAAAACCATTTAGCTATTACAACTGGAGGTTAAAAAAAATTATAGATTCAGTATTTAAAACACTTTAAAAGTATATGTTTGTCTAAAATATAATAGAAAATCCTTTACATTTGTATTTTTTCGTAATTTTTTTTTGGTTCTTAGACTATATAATCAAGTCAAGATTTACACTGTACATTAAAAATCATCTTCTTTTGAATGTATTTGCATAAATGGAAAGCGAGCCGTTAAAGAATACTGATAAAAAGTTAGCTACCAAGATAAGAACTAATTCGGAAATGAATGATCCTCAGAATTTTGCTCTCCCTTCCAGGCAGGCCCTGTTCCTTACAGTGCCTCACGCTTCAGTTGTTTCACTCTCCCTCCCGCATGGAGAAAAGCCACCCTTTAAAAACCCACGACTCCTCTAAAAACCCAAGACACAGTCTTGGAGGAGGAGAACTTCGCTTCAGAACAAAGCGTGTTCAGGGCTAGAGGATTTGCTGGGAATAACGTGAATTAGCTTTTGCTGTTAAAGATGCAGCTCAAAATGTTTGACCATTTATCACCAGCTCGGAGCCCGCTCCCCGGGTAAGCAGCAGGAGGTTTTGCCACTGACAGATCTGAGAGCAAAATCAGGTCCCAGTATACAGCAAGGCAGCGTAATTAACTGGCATCATCTCCGTCTGATTTTCCCATCAATCACTGGTACCACTCGGGGATGCAAATCAGCCGCGCTGAGGGGCAGGCCCAGAGTCCAAACAAAAACCTTAATTGTGGCATAAGGCTCTTTTCCAGACCCTCTTTGCAGGGCTGAATTTTATCCAGAGCGCAGTGGGATTTGCCATTCTTGCAGCGCTTTTTAGCGGCTGCACGCCTTCTAAAAATTATTTAGCGTCCTAATGAGACAATTCCTTACCCGCGGTAAACGGGCGTTAAGTGCCATTAAAGTCAGTGAAGCTACACTGCTGTCTGCCAGCTCAGGATCGGTCCGTGGATGCTTAAAGGAACGCCTGCAGGGAGCAGGTCTTTCCCTGGGAATTAAAAATGGCATTTTTCCAACTGGTCAGAACCGCTACGCTGATTTATTTCTCATTTATAGCCCGTGAAACCTGAGGCTGTTAGCTTTCGTTGCTAGAACAACGCAACCGGGTTAGGGAACAGAACTTTTCCGAATTATTATATACTACATGGATTTTTCTATGTTAATGACTGGCAGCGCAAAAGAATTGCTGTGATCCTCAGGTGTTGCTTGCTACGCCTGTACCGCGCCGCAGAAGCTTTCGGGGCTGCTAGCATCAACACAGCTGGCTCTCAATCCTGCTTCACCTGGGGCTGCACTGCTTTCGCCTTTCGCTGTTTATTAAAAACACTAAATCAGGAGCATTTCTATTTTTTAAAAGCCAAGCACTCGGCACAGCCCAGCTGCGAGTGAAGAGCTAGTGAAAGCAGCAGCCGCGCCGACAGTTTTTAGGTGGGCTTGAAGTTTTTGCTTGTTCATCACCGTTCTTCCAGAAAAAGAGAGGGAAGCGAGACAGCCTTGGAATGAAAAAAAGCAGGAAAAAAAAGCTGAAGGATGAAAAGGGTTTGGAAAGGGAAAAGGAAGGTGTAAGAATAACTGGAGGAGAAAAAGGGCAGGGTAGGAGAGAGAGGAGAAGGGGGAGGGCTAGAGAAAAGAGCACGTTATTTGGGCTTGATTTTGTCCTGATAGCCACATCCTATATAACCGCTTTGAAAGAGGCTCTGAATGCAAGACGGGGTCTGCTGATAGCACAACGCTAACTCATTTTTTATTATGCTGTCAGCAGATGCCCTCTCTCAATATTTATAGCCTAATTACTCCTAGTTACCTACATATGACTCTGTTTAATACTTTTCATGCCTCACGTTGGCTAACAAGCTGCAGTTTAACACAACTCTGTATTTCTGAGGCTTCAGGCTAGATTGGTGAGAAGGAAACGTGACTATGTACAGAAACAGTTAGGTTTATAAACAAGTAACTGGTACCAAAAAAACTGGAGAAAGCACCAAAGCATTTCTCAAGCTGATAGCGTATTAATTGCATAACTCCCTTTTATGTAACTAAGTATAAAAGACATTTTAATAACTATAAAAATGAAAGCCAGAGTCTTTCAAGAACTGAGGAATCTTCCAGGCTTGAGTTACGGTTGCAAATGTTCTTAGCACAGAGGACGCTTTGATACGCTACCACACTCCCCTAGCAGTTTCTGATCAACCACTTTTAAAGGATGGGGTTGATGTCTGTTCTGTGGCTGGCGAGCTGGGTGAGAGTGGAGCTTCCCACGACGTCGCTGACGGAGGAGGAGGTCGTGATGGTGTTGTGCTGGATGACTTGCTGCTGGGAGCAAGCTGGGACTGGGCTCGCGGGAGGACTGCTCTCGGGACCTGGGGAGGGGATGAGGGGACAGAGACAACACACACTCAATTACCCATCCGAGTAACATGCCCAGGCTGGGTGACGCTCCTGGAAAAGGGATGTACTACTACGGCAGCAATACTAACAACCAGAGGCACGCACAAGTCCCAGGATTTCAAAACACACAGTTATCCAACACTGTCTTCTGATCTTTTGCAGTTTTTGTTATTTTTTTTAAGCCAGCTTCTCTCATATCAACCTGACTGCAGGAGCTGGGACCTTGAAAAAAGTCCAAGAGCTTAATGATTATGAAACCAATGTCAGGATAAAAAGTCCGATATCGTAAGGTCTATAAAATCAGTTGGGATGCTTAAAATGCTTTATTCGCTGCAGCAGGAATCAAAATTAGAGTGCAGTGCACTGCAGCACAGAAAATCTAATTCAAGCAACAGTTGATAGGCATGTAATGCAATTATGTATTTTTTTCTTTGAGTACTGTTAAAGAGCCAGATGCATAGTGATGCAGAGGAGACAGAAATGAGCTCTATTTTAAGAGAATGCTGCAATTTAGCAAATATTAACCCTGAGGCTCTTCTGAGCTGTTCTAGGGCCAAGCAAAGAATTTGTGCCTAAATTACCACACTCATAAAATGCATCAACTAGACATTCAATGTCTCCATTAGATGAGATTTTTTGAAAAAAAAAAAAAAAAAAAGAAACATAAGAGTTAAAAAAGAGTTAACGAACCTTGAAAACCTGCGCCACGCCTGGTCTGTGCCACTGTCAGAGCACAGTACCATTTTCGCTGGAGGGGACTGTAATGCTTTCCTTTTTAACTTTCCTTTTAGGAGTTATTTTAAGGTGCTGGCAGCGCTGCGCCCAGGAGGACTCTTGCAGGTTTGGAGCTGTGAGTTCAAGCGGGATCCTCCACAGGGGAGCGAGCGTCCATCCGTGTGCATCTCCTTGCCGAAGGGAGGGGTGGGGAAGGCTAGCTCTGCTGGGTGGGATGCAAACCAGGGCTTTTTTGGTTTTGAGCGGGGCTGGACAAATAAGGGCAGGAGATTGGATGGCTCGGATGATGTTTGAGAAGACAGGTTCAAGTGAGAATATGACCAAGAAGGGGTTCTGGAGGGAAGAATTAGAAACTTTGCTTTCCTGTGAAGAGTGTGGAGACAGTGCAAACATACCAGCTACTTACTTAGATATCCTTGCGATTCTTTCTGCATAGCTGTTATCGGACAGTCTTTATGTGTTAACAATAACTGTTTCAGCTGTGCTACCTCATTTTTCAGCATGGAAACCTCGTTCTAGAAAAGAAAGAGAGGGTTGGGTTTGCCACAAAGCTTAAACCAGGCTCTTCTGCAAAGTTTAAACCCAAGAACAGAGACACTGCTCCACAACTTCAGAAGAACTGAGCAAAAATGGCACTCGGTGCTCGTGTGCTGGGTTTATGTTAACATTTGTCCACGGCATTATTTTATAACTTCTTCTGAAGGCAATTTGGCTTCCAGATTTGATGACGTAAACTGACAAGCGAACTAACCCTTCACAGCACCAGAGATACTTTAGGCAGTGTTTTAATCCGCTCAGGAAATACTCTGGCTCTCTGCATCAGGATGGGGGGGCCAGACCCGTGGGGGGAAATGGCAGCCTGCCACGCTGGGCGGCTTGGTGGCAGGGCTGCTGTCACCTACAGCGTGTCACCTACGGCTCCGCTCCGCTCACACCTCTGTGTTTTGGGGCAGTATGTTTTAGGGCAGTGCCATTACACGCATGGTCTTTCTGCTCTCGGCAGGACACGGGCACACCTCTGGATGGGGCAGAAGTACTGTGCCCACCATAAGAAGGGCAGCACCATAAGGAGGGCTCTTATTATATTAATTCAGGGTATTTTCATCCATCCACTTCGTTCTTTTCCTTACTGGTAGACCGATCTATTTACGCTCCTATCTCGCTGGCTTTGAATGAGGGTTTAGCTACATGCCCTGCTCTGAAGTCTTTTACAGCCGAGTTAATGGCACTTCCAAAAAAAATCCCCACAAAAAGCGGTGACAAGAAAAGAAAATAAATACAACTCCGTCTAGCGAAGGCTTCTAAATCCCAAGACAGCTTTTTCCTGGCTTATCCCGCTAAAATGCAATTATTTCTTTAATTGAAGCACACACATCTTGATTAATCGACTTTGATTATGCTGGGCTCCCGCTCGGAGCCAGCTGTGCGGGGGCAGCCCCGAAGGCGGCGAGGGCTCGCCGGCACCGCCAGCCCCTCCGAGCACAAAGAGCCCCTCTGTGTCCTCGGGGGTGCAGACAGTGGCTCGCACCTGAAGCTGCATGTTTGTCTGGGTGAGCTCTTCTGCTTTCTTTTCCAGTGACATCACCCAGACCTTCCTCTTCTGTCTGCAGCGCGTGGCGGCGGCTCGGTTCCTTTCCAGAAATTTCCGCCTCCTCTCATCCGGGTCTTCATCCACCACCCTCCTCCGGCGACCTCCGGTCGGCTGTGGCGGCTGTATCGTCTGCGTGGGCTGCATCTGCTGCGCTGCCGGCGAAACCTGGCGAGGAAGAAGAGGTTTGGCAGGGGGTGGTGAGGGGGGAAAGTTTTGGAGGGGGATGCTGAAAGGGGAAGGGAAATCTCACACGCTCGTCCTGCTCCCCGGCGAGGTCTGCAACAGGCTCAAGTCAAAAGGCTGCGCCAGATGCCACTGAAATTAGCTGCTGGCAGATCCTTGCCGTGGTCAAAGGGGAGATTTTTTTGAAACGATCCTCTGAATATTAGGAGGGAAAATATTTTTCCCCTTACAGTTATTAAAAACATTTCACTGAGGTACTTTCTCTGCCACCACCTATTTCAAACCTGAAATGTCAAGTTTCTCTCAGCAACTGTTTTAATCAAAGCAGAGGACTGTAGGGGCCTTATTTCTGTCTCTCTTTTTCTTTCTTTTTTTTTTAAATTGCCTCCAAAATTTTAGGACATTTCTAGTTCACAGGCTCCTCCATCTCTGTCTCACGCTTTCCCCCTCTGGAGACGGGAGCCGCAGCGCTCTTTGCACCTGAGCGGAGCTGGGAAGCCATGGGCTGGGATAGTGCAAGGCCAGCAGACCTCGGTGCCCCTCAGTTCGGGGCAAAAGAAAGCATTTAGGTACCTGAACCCCAGCTTGCATTTTGGTATCCCTGCACTGCGTGGAGAAGGGATATTCCCCTTCTCAGGCATTTCCATTTGACCCCCGGGGATGCTGTACTCCCTTTTTTCCAGCAGCCTGGCTTTGACAGCAGAAGCACACCACATCCAGTCCCGCGACTATGAAACTATGGAAAGATATGTATTTATGCATTTGCAAGTGCAGGAGAGTATTGATCCTGCTCCTGGGAGCAACTGGCCCGTGCCATTACAGAAAAGGGGCATGGTGGGGGCGGCCCCACGGAGTCTGTGCTCCGACTCCTGGGCAGATGAAACACATGCCCACGTTCCTGTCAGGAACCAGCACCAGACTGAACGTTCAGCTGCCTGGGAATAGCCAGCTTTTGGATTGCTTTCCCGCCTCTCTGTGGTGCCCGGGCCCAGGGCTCGGGACTGGGCTCGGGCCGGGGAGCCCGACCCACGGTCCCATTGCTCACGCACGGCAGGAGCCGCTGCCGCTGCTCACGTTGCTGCCGCGGCTCTGGCACAGTCTGGAACAGTCTGGAAACCTGAATTGTTGACTCAAAAGTAACCCTCTTGTTCTGGCAAAGGCCCAAACCTCCAAGGTGCTTCCTTTTGACTCCAGGGAGTGGACGTACTCAGCGCTTTGTCAGACTGAGCCCTGAATTTCAATTGCGGCAATTAACATGTGTTTGCCTAACACCTCTGTCTGTCTCAATTAAAATGATACTATCGTCTTGCGAGGTCTCTTTTCTGTCTAGAATCTCGCCACAAACTGCGAAGAAGAGTTTGCTCCCTCCCCCAGCTGACTTGTGTCAATTAAAGTGGCAATTTTATGTGTAATTATTCTGTGCATCTGATAACATTTTTGCATAAAGCCGAATTTATTCCCAGCTTTATGTTGCACAGTCAGGGAATCTCTCTCGCAGGAGCAGAAAAATTATTTTTAAAAAATAACCTTCTAAAAATAAATAAGCCACCCTGCACATTCTGACTAACTTTTAAAATCAGCTTGTATTAAGTCCATATGTTCACTGGTAAAATCTCCAACCCTCTGTCCGCACCGGGCGTTGGAGTCTCAGGGCTACGGCAGCTGCAGAGGCTGCAGCCGCCAGTGCCGCACAGGGTCACCAGCCAGCACCACGCAGGACCGCTGGCCGCTGGCCGCTGGCCGCTGGCCCTGTCCCCACCAGCATCCCCAGGCTGCCTCCGGGAGATGGCTGCCGAGGGATGCCAGCTGCTCCCGGTCCACCGGGGCCGGGCACGCTGCCTCTTTAGCAAGATGTCTGAGTGCAGAGGCCCGAGAGATCCCTTTTAATGTCAACGTCTCATCAAAGGCTTTTCATTTTCTCACATACAACACTTTTCGGGACTTCAAAGATTTGTTATTTATGTTTCTGGACACCAAAAGCTTTCCTTATTCCACTTCTCTCCTTTTTCATCCAGCATTAAAAATTCTTGTTTCTTAACTCTCCCAGTCGACTCTGCTACACAGGCAGAAAAACGTAACTATAGATTTCTTCTTTTCCTCTTTCCCCTCATCTGGTCATTTTCTCCTGAATAATTAGTGAGCCATTTTGTTTTCAGAATGCAGCAGTCAGTCTTTGGGC